>NW_021703778.1:21912663-22009792 GCF_005190385.1 Monodon monoceros
AAGGAAGGAAGGAAGGAAGGAAGGAAGGAAGGAAGGAAGGAAGGAAGGAAGAAAGGAAGGATGAAAGGAAGAAAGGAAGGAAGGAAGGAAGGAAGAAAGAAAGAAAGGAAGGAAGGAAGAAAGGAAGGAAGGAGAGAAGGAAGGAAGGGAGGAAAGAAAGGAAGAAAGAAAGAAAGAAAGAAAGAAAGAAAGAAAGAAAGAGAGAAAGAGAAAGAAAAAAGAAAGAAACAAAGAAAGAAAGAAATGGAAGGAAGGAAGAAAGGAAGAGAGGGAGGGAGGGAGGAAGGAAGGAAGGAAGAGAGAAAAAAAGAAAGAAAAAAACATTTGATGGGCTTTGAAGGAACTCTACAATCAAAGTTTAAGTTCTTCAGAGAAAACATTCTGTGGGACCATTTGAAGAGGTTATTCAAAGCAAGCTTTGAATTAAAAACGTAACTGAGAAAATAATTAGATTATTTACTTATGCTTTAATGGAGATTCTTTGGATGAATTGCTATCCTAAGTTCTCCTTTGAAGTAGGGATCAGCAGTGCAGATAAAGCCTTCTAAAACTTCTTGGCAAGGAAAATGTCAGTAATTATTGAGACATAATGAATTCCTCTTAACTTCTGGAGGGTTGAAACTGTGGCACCGCTGAACATAATGTGTAAATTATTATTTTTACAAAGATCTTATTCTACACACATTAGTAATTTAGAGAGTTTAGATTTTTTTTAAAAATGTGAATGGAAGTCAAAGAAGACTCTCTACTTGCTCTACTTGGGTAAAATTTACTTCCTGAAAAGCAGATTACTGAGTATAGAAATGAGTTTTTAAGACTGCTGACCACTTACTTAACACATATATGGTGAAGGTAAAAGCTGTAAGGGATCTAATCCCTGAATGTTAGGAAAGATGTATAATATTCTTGGGCATTTTTAAAAAGCATTTTATAATATTTCACAGCATATACTTATTTGTTTGCTTTAAGAGAGCCTATTGGATTCTATGGGTTCTAAGCTGCCTCTGGTAAGTACACCTCCCTAAAATTTTCTTTGCTCATATTGATGCAACTCTAAAGACAACAATTTCTCTCTGTGGCTCACCCCACTCCCTCAATGTGGACCAGAAACTCAGAGAGGAATTATGGGAAGGATGATGTTGGATAGTTAATGGATACCTGGAGGTCCTTCTGTTCTACTTGATTCAACTCAGGATAATACATCAAGGATAGAATGGAATTGTTCTACTTATAGGTAGTTTCAAACGTAAAAGATGTGAGAAATAAAGGAATGTGAGGACAGGATATCAAGTAGATCAATTATATAAGCACAAAATCAATGTCCTACTGCTCACACTTTGAGGGATTTTTGTTTTATTTAGGTTCATTTAGGTTTGTACAGTAGCGACCATCATGGATTTATGCTGCTTCATCCTTGCTTTCCTGACCATGTAATGTAATGACATGAGTGATTTTGGTGGCACAGCCTAGTTCCATAGCATAGAATGAGTTAAATTGGTCTTCATGGGAACAAGCCGTTAATCGCAAAATCATTAGTATAGAATTTCAGCAAACTGTACAAATATAGAACTTTGGAAGGATCCTCAATAGAGTCAAATCTATGGTATAACACACTTTTTTATTATAAAATTTTATACATATATACATATAGGTACATATATCTATCTCTACATTTATATCTAAATCTATCTATTCACCTTTGTCTATTATCTATATTTTTCCCATGCTGATAAAAAGACACTCTAATGAAAGATTATATTTCTTGAAAAAGCAATTCTTCATCCTTCAAACAAGAATTAAAATGGTGGCAGCTCTCCCCAATCAATGTAATTTGATTAAGCTAAGGCATTTTGAAAATGGACATTTGTAAACAATTAGTAAACTATATAGCATTTAGATGTGGTACATATAATTTAATCCATAGAGTAAGATGCTTTAAAATGGGTGTATTATTTATTTTTTTAACGTCAGGATACTTGAAAAGTATCCATGGATTTAATTTAAGAGAAGTAATACAAAATACTTTAAATTTTAAATTGAGTTAGATGTATATTCACATAAAACTATAAACAAAGTATAGAACAAAGTATTAGACATACAGTCGGCTCACAATTGCATTTCTTTTTCTTTTAAAATTTTGGCTAACTAAAGTCAATGAAAGTTTAATTATTTGTGAATATTGTTTATTTTCAAAAGCAAATGTGCTAAAGAGTATATATTTATGCATTTTCAAAAAGCTTCAGCTAGCTGATTTCTTCATGGAATGTTGAGGGGACACAGATAAATCCCCAAAGTGATGATAATTTTTAAATTAAATACACATAAATTAATCCACATAACTCTGGGAGCAAAATACTTCTTAGAAAATGCATGGAATTCATTATGAGCCATTAAAGAAGCTAGTAATTACTAGCAGTGAGAACAATTTATAACATGAACTTATACTTTTTTTCTATTTTGTAATGATGTAGTACTTAGATTTAGAGAATCTAATTGCTTCTTGTAGTATTTTCTTAAAAGAATAATTTAAAATTTTCTGTCCTTGTATGAAAAAAAAAATTATACTAAAGTTTCAAGATACAGAGCTTTGAATAGAGAACTTTTGACATGAATATCATTAAAGCTGAAGTAACCTTATAATCTCAGTCTTTTGTTACTTTAATAATTAACTCTCTCATGGACTTGCCTAGAGCATATTGCATGAGTGAGCTTAAACATTAATTTGCTTGCCTCCATCATAATGATAGCTACATTTAATGTCTATAACAGGCTACATCGTCTCATAGGTATGTCACTTACATTATCTCAGTTGCTCTGAGTTACATCAAACCTCTAAGCTCTGGTGCTTCCACATGTAGATGAGAAGAGACAGTAATTTGCTCTTCATCGGAGGTCAACAAACTATGGCTCGGGCTCCAAATATGCCCATCACCTGTTTTTGTAATTAGAGTTGCATCGGGACACAGCCACACCCATCATTTACATACTGTCTATGGCTGCTTTCTCTCAACAGTGGAAGAATTGAGTATTTGCAATAGAGACGATATGCAGTGCAAAGCTAAAGATATTTACTATCTGGCCCTTTACAGAAAAAAAAAATCTGCTGATCCTTGCTCTAGGTCACTCAGTGAGAACTGCCTTTCAAATCCAGGGTTTTCTGATGCCAATGTCAGTGCTTTTTTCACCTGTATCATGATGCATGCCAAAGGTGAAAAAAAAGTTAAGGGTGGGGAAGTAAGGAATAAACTTACTCAGTTTTTTTGTTTTTTAACTATTAGCCTTGATGATCTATAAAATGAGGGTTTGGGATTTAAATTCTGTCTTAGAAATGTATCACCATTATGAATCTAGACCAAGCATGTAAATATTCATGAACTCAGACACATCATTTCAAAAATGGAAATAATAATACCTGACTTCCCTACACTCAAGGGTCTGGGATGGATGGGCTCTTTATAACTCTATTACCTACTTTTCTATAATTGTGATTCCCATGCCAGACCAATGGCAGGTCTGATTCACTTAACTGGAAATGATCTAAAATAGCGTGAAATATTGTTTTTAATCTGCAATGCAGATGAACTGTGCCCAAACATACAACGTAATAGATATATTACATTCTTATGACCCATAGTGGTTCACTCAGTGCAATTCAATGGAATACAGAAAGTATTTTTGAGGATTTTTCCAGCATTTTGTGAAGCCCTCTAGGGGCTCATAGAATTAATATTTGCATAGCTGATGTAATGTTTGAGTCACTTTTGCATATGTCACTTCTTTTGCATTACCCGTGTACGCAAACATATACAATATACAAATAAGCATGGCCTACTTAATCTAATTAAAATTTAATAAGCAGGTACAATGTATAAATTATTATGCTAGATGCTAGGCATCAAATGTTTATATTCTTGAAAGGAAGGCAGAGCATGAAACATACTTTTTAAAACAATACTACACAAAAACGTATAATAAAGGTAATCAGGGCACTATGACAGACCCAGTTAAAGAAACTGACATAGTGGGGCTTCCCTGGTGGCGCGGTGGTTGAGAGTCCGCCTGCCGATGCAGGGGACGCGAGTTCGTGCCCCGGTCCGGGAGGATCCCGCATGCCGCGGAGCGGCTGGCCCCGTGCGCCACGGCCGCTGAGCCTGCGCGTCCGGAGCCTGTGCTCCGCAACGGGAGAGGCCACAACAGTGAGAGGCGCACGTACCGCAAAAAAAAAAAAAAAAAAAAAAAATTAAAAAAACTGACATAGTGGATTTGAACAGGGAAAGAGTAGAAGTGTGTCAGTTCAGAGCAAAGGTTCCTCAACCTCAGTGCCTCAGCACCACTGACATTTTGGGCTGGATAATTCTTTTTGTGTTCTGTGCACTGTAGGATGTTTAGCAGCATCCCTAGCCTCTACCCTCTAAATGCCAGTCGTAGCCCTATGTTCCCAATTGTGAGAGCCAAAAATATCTCCAGACATGATCGAACGTCTCCTAAGGGGCAAATCACTCCTGGTTCAGGACCACAACGTAACAAATGGATTGGAATGAGCAAGGTCAAAGATGAATGTAGGAAATGAAATTAGATTAAATGGCTATTTTAGTCACCCAGATGAGAAATGAGCAGAAGAGGGAATGATATAAGGTTATATTCTGGTGGGAGAATATATAGCACTTGATGGATTGAAAGTGGACTGTAAAAGAGTTTCAAACCCTAGCAGGAAGAAGTATCAGTAGGGGAACCTGTTATAAAGTCTAACTTAATGGCAATTCTGATTCATTTGATATGAAAAGGGGCCCAGGAACATAGATTTTAACAAACATCGCATTTTGAGAAAAAACAGATGTAATATTGGAGTGCTATTAGAAAACAGGGCCAGAAATGAGAGACTAGCCTAGTTGGAGGCAAATCATAATTAGAATGATTGAACAAGAAATTGTAGCAAAGTAGGATATACCCACTTGCCCGATGAATTAGGGCACTTGCTTCTTTCTCAGAGGTAAATGTCTAGAGGCAATGGCTTATGAGATGCTTCTTTCTGGAAATCTGTAAAGTTATGCCATCTTTAAATTTGAGTCAAGGATTCTCCAGGTCTGGGTTACCTGGGTTACTACACTGATTGTAATCATTCCAGGAAAAATATTATATTTATATAATATAAATGTTTATATATATAACCTACAATTGTCAAAAATGATTGTGTCCTAAGAACATTCTAATACAAATGACATAAAGTTATTTGGGGAAACATTTTGTGTTCATGATTTGTAGGGTTTGAAGTTCCTGTTTCTGAACAGCAGAGAAGAGAAGTGTGCTGTACAGACCTGCTGGGGGGCCAGAGTGGGGCTCTACCAGGCCCTCTGTCATCTGTGCTCGCAGCATGAGAAGCCACTGAAGGCTTTAGCTCCTGTCATAAACCAAAGTGCCTTCCAGTACTTTGTATGGTTTACTGTACATGACCCATGTTCAAGAGCCCTGTGGTTGATGTTAATAAAATGAGATGACTTTGAAGAAGCCCAGGAATGATAAAAATCATCTTAGAAATCTGGTGTTCTGCTCTTGTGACCTCAATTCTTGATTTAAGATCTCACTAAGCCATCCATGATATTAGGCCATTTATTCTTTATTTATGCTAAATACATTTGTTTCTATATGTTTTACATTCTAGGTACTTATATAAAATATGTATTTTGTATATTTATATACTTATGCTAAAAATAACTTTCATACAAAAGAAAGAAGGCCAATTTATTCTCCTAAAATATTGACTGCAGCTTTAAGAAAGAGTCAAAGAGAAATGTTTTTAAACATTTTGTTCAACATTTGCTAATATTTTGTGAATTTGAGAAGCAAGGCTACCGAGTGTGGCATATCTACCAGTCATGCGTCTCCATTTTGCTAAAGACATGGATCCAATTATACATCTTTTGTACTGTCTGTAATTTCCTTTACAATTCTTCCACATCAATAGCATGCAATTTGTCTTTAAATTATAACCTAGTAGAATTTAGTTAACATTTACTCTCATTGCATATACACATGCCAAGGCAGCAACAGTATTTCCATTAGCATGCTGGATGTTAGAAATGATTTTTTATTGCTGGAATTTAGTGATATAAAAATATGTGGTTTGGATAGAAATTTTATAGAGACATTACCACACTAGTCTGAATAGTGTATAAGAATGTAAGTGATTCATATTTTCTAGCCTTTGAAATGGAGGCCCACGTTGAATTTGTTTTCTTCTGTGGCCTGTGTATAGCTATTTATTGGAGGATTTTGTCTTTGGAAGTTTAGCTGAATTCCAAGGCACCTGAAAGGGCTTCATGTTGCTTGTCTTTCCTTTGCAGGAATGTTAATAAACTAATAAACATACGTACTTGTGGGAGCATCAGTCTGAAATGTCTTTCTTTGAAGGACACTCCTTTACAGGCAGGATATCAGTGTTTTGCTGACTCTAAAATGTACCTTTAAAAAATAATATAACATTTCTGAAATCAGTACACATTTTACAATCTCTGTTAGCTAGATGGAAGTCAGAACATATGTGATACTATCAATGCATTCTGGCAAGATTAAAAAAAAGTCCCAGCATTTCAGCTTGCAGAATAAGCATCAGTCTGGAAATTAGAGACAATAGTGCAGAATCATTTAAGAAATGTTGCACCAATAACCTTAAAGGCAGAGAATTATATCGCATGGGGATGAGGAAAAAAAAACACTGATATTGGTGCCTCTGGGTCCCAAGTTGATTTAGAAGTGAACTTTGAATGTGAAGAAGTTTTAGGAACCCCCTAGTTAATGCATTTTCCTATCTTTTCCATTTAATATATATTAAAAGAATGATATAATAATAATCACCAACCTATGTCTAAATTAAGTAGCTCTTTGATTAAGCATAAAATAAAAATTCTAAGTGGTAAAAAAGATTTGTTCCATAGTTTAGCAGCAAAGGAGTTTTTCTTTGTTTTACAATACAAAACAAAACTTTTATTGTATAATTGTTAGCATTTCAGAATTGATGAAATAGTGGTCCTTTTGAATGGTGGACATGTTTAGTTTATTTCTTATAACATCCTGGTGCAGAGTGAAGACACCACACTTCCTCTCAGAGAAATAGCCTGAAGAGTCTGTCACTCCTGGAATCTCACAAACTGAAATTTCAAGGACACTTGGAAATAGTCTCAAATTTCTTTTCAAATTCTAGCCTGCATTCTCACCCCCAGGCATCGATGTGAATTCAGCCCAAGGGACAGCAACAGTTCTTCAAAGTAAATATTCAAATGAATTCTAACCATGACCCTGGGCTAACTGACTTGTGAAACAATTCTTCAAATGGCTTTTAGGTTATAAATTTAAGCATAAAATAAACCCAGCAGGTTCACAGGTTAAAACTAAATTGTACAATAATAGAGCTTTAGTCAATCAAAACTTTTGTCTAGTTTAAGAAAATAAAAAATGAACCCAAACCACTGCCCAATAATTAATGTTTTTCCGTCCCTCATATCTGAATATATAATATGGAATCACTTTGTTCGGTATCAACATATAAATTTCTTTAATATAGGATGTTTGTTCTCCCCACTACAAGGAAACAAAATCCTGTTGCCATGTTGTTGCTTTGGTTTGGTTTTGCTATGAGATTTTTCTTATTTTTCTCCCCTTTACCCCAATCCTCAGATATTTAGATTTCGCAGTTTGTGATGATTAAAACATCAAAACAAAATGCAAGCTCACAAGAGAAAAAAGCCTAAAATTATTCCAACATTTAGTGTTCATTTTTTTCACACTAAGAGTGCACAAAAAGTCATAAAATCTGTCCTGAAGTCATAAAGTATTGTAAAAGACACAAATGACTATTTCAAGAAACTCTGCAGCAATTAGGAAGAATTTGCTGAAGAGGAAATATGCTGAAATTAGAAGAATCCTTATACATCAAGAAGGATGAACTTCTATCAATTCAAAAGTATGGCATTTTAAGTCAACAAAACTTGTGAAAAATCTAAATTTATAAAAAAAATTAGAGAAGAAGCTTTGCAAAGGAAGTCTTCAATTTGATAAGCAACTCTCCATGTAGTTTTTCCTGTGCTAATTCCAAAGTGTGTAATGCAGCAGAAAAACAAGAAAAATCTCATCAGAGTGTCACTCCTGGAAGATCGATTGGGTGGAGGGATTTTTGAAGGAAAGTTTAAGAAAAAATAAATAAAAGGCTCCAGTGGGAACTGACAAAAAGTCTTGGGCATTCACAGAAAAAGAAGAGTAAAAAGGAAGTAAAGGGTATGAATCGGTAAGGGGAGAGTAAATGAAACTAAAGCCTCATCTCTATCAAATTGGAGGTGTCTGAATAGAATGTGTGTGTTTCTGGAATAAGAGAAAGCAAATTGCTGAAGGCACCAATTTGTGGTTGGTGGAATCCTTCCATCAGCCCCTGCTTCCTGCCTTTCCCATCTGACTGGCTGACTGGCTTCCACCAAGAATGGTCACGAGAAACAGAAGGGCCTTCTATTATCCGTGAGGTGGTGAGGGGAGCATAGCTATCAGTATTCACTAATGTGTGCAGGGATTTGCACTTTAAAAACATCTCACTCACTCAAGTAGATTTAGAAATTTGCAAGAAGAAAATGAGAAGTCCAGATGTAAACACAGACATCAGCTCAAAGGAATAAGGAATGTCACTTATCTACTGGTAGTATTAAAGCCCCTACCAAAGGCCACCAGGAATACCTTAGTAGTCACGTAAAAGTCAAAGTTAGATTTGTTTGGTTGCTACAGTAAGGAGAACACACTCTAGGGGAACCAAAGGAGGGTTTCAGGAGGAGAGAGATGAAAAGGGCTCCTTATAGGATGTGGGGGCCCTGGACTCGTGCTAGATGATTCTGAAGGACTGGGGAAATGGGGTCCTATTCAGGATAGGATGCCATTGAAAAGCAGGAACAATTCAGTAATGTGATACTGCAATAATTTTTCTCCTTGAGGTGCAAAGATTAAAGTGGGGCTAGAGTTGTAAATAGAAAGGAAGTGGGGATATTTTAAAATAGGGTATGTTAGTCATTTGGAGGATCACACTTTGGCTTGGTCTATCTCCTACCAGTCTTGTTGGACACATTGTTATGTTAGGAACACTGCAGCTTGACTACCAGCTGAGTAGATTTTGATTTCTTCGGTAGGACTGACCAGAAAATATAATGAGGCTGAAGATTTACCAAAAAGCTCTAAACATAGCTTACTTATTAACTGTCAACACTTACAAAACAAATAGATGGTCAATGGGAATGAAAACAGACAGGTTGATTATCCTGATACTACTATCAAACAGCAATAAATAAACAAGCATATGAACCAGAGTGGATCACGTTGCATCACAGGCACCATGAAACTCTGGCTGTCACCAAGCCAAGTAGAAGAATCACCATCTAAGGTTTCCCCAAGGAAGGAAGCCTTCATCATGAGAGATTTGAGAGCAAGACAAGTACAAAGGGGAGATTTGGTGGCTTCATAATAATGTCTGACACTGATTAAATGTTAAATACCTAGTTATGTTTCCTATAATTATGTGAATATAAATGGTACACTCATCACTTGCTTTGAATGATAAGAATTTCTAAGTGTTATCCATACAGAAATTGAGAGAGATGCTTATAAAATCCTTGTTCTGGGCTTACTGAGCTCTAGAGACCTAAGTGGAAAAAAATCTGGCCAACAGAATTTGAATCACACTTATCACAAAGGTGACCTTGGAAAAAGAACTTAACCTTTCTATTTCCCCACTGTAAAATAGGGATGGACAAGTTCCATTAGTGTGAGTAAAAGCTGAGTATGAATTTAATTTCTCTCACTCCAAAATTTACTTGCAATTTTTCAAACCATCTTTTTGTTAATCAGGAAATACCTATGCTAAATTCTTGTGGTTGCACAGTTGCTAGTAACACAAACAGATATAATAAATTAACTTTAGTGAAAGGAAGAAGAGAAGGAGAAGGAGGAGGAAGAAGAGACAAACAAAGGCTAAGGGTGGTGAGAAGGGCATTTGTAGGAAGCATAGTGCTTCCTTTTTCTAAGTACCCAGGAGGCACGGAGAGATGGAGAACTAGAAATTAGCAAAGCCATTAGCAACACAGTCTGTACTTTCTCCATTTCTTGATTTTGCTTCCCCTGTGCTTCTATCTTCTTCATCTCAGATTTCTCAATGCTTCACATCCATGTCTACCCAACGATTAAAAGAATGCATATTCCCCATTCAGAAGAACACCCTAACTGTGCTGCTGTCATTCAGTTCAGCTCCTCAGGGGAGAGAATCTGACTGCACAGACGGTGAGGCAGACCATGAAATGTAAACAGAGCAGCTGGAGGTTCTCACTTGGGGGCTAGAAACTGTGGGTTGTTCCTGAATAAAGGATGTCAAAGGTTGCTGGGAGCTGGGAAGACAGTAACAGATATTTACCATGAATATCTAATAATAAATATTATTTTTCTGGATCATGGTGGCAAGAGTGGAATTTCAATTTTGCTTTCATTTGAAGATTAATTTGACTAAAATAATGATAGTGATCATGTATGAGTCATTACTATCTAAGCAAGCATTTTTCCAGGCATTATCTCATTAATCTCCACGAACCCCTGGGTAGGTGCTTTTATTACCCTCAGTTAGTGATGAGGACATTTAGGCTGAGAGAGGGTATTCAAATGTGCATGCTTTCAGGATCTATAATTGAGAGTAGAAAGACTCCAAACCTCTTAAACAGTCCGAAGTAGATTTGAGGCCTCAATATTAGGAGCATGCTAATAAGAATGTGAATGAAAACGGAAGGCATTTTCTATGGATGTTAGGTACATTTAATGTTAAGATGAGGGAGGTGAGAGAAAAATATCTGCCTTTAGAATAACAGATGTTTTGAAAGTAACAGCAAAAATGCTTCACTTTAATGACCGTGATCAATCTTAAAACAAGAAAAGCAACACAGAAATTTCAACCTATGATTTCAAAGAATCTCTTTATTTTACAATGTTTGCTAAGTTTTCAAGTCCTGAGATATAAAATTTTAAATATAACTTTAGATAATACAAAGACATAAGATAATGCCCAGTAGTACTAATTCTTAATAAATTATAGCAGTTTTGCTAATGTAATTCAAGAGCCAATTTGTCAGGTATGCATCAACCAAACTTAGAAAGCCTTTCAACTAAGAGCCAAACCTAATTCTGTATTTCAGAAAAAGGTGAAATTAAAAATTAGCCTTCGAAAGGAAAAAAAAAACCTACATGAAACAGGATATAGAGCAAGGATAAGGGTGATAAGGGCAAAGTAAAAAACAGTAATTATAACCTCTTGTGGCAGAGCTCACTTGGAGAGTTCAAACTTGTCTTACAATTTTATGAACATGGAATATTAACCTGATATAAAGGGAAGCAGCACGTCAACCTGCACTTTACAATTCAAACACACAGATTTTTAGCAAATACGCCTTCATACAGGAATTAAAAGAGCCCAATTTTATATAGGTTGCAGTTCCTGAGCCAATGTTCTATAAATAACCCACTGATGTCAAGTGAATTACAGCCTTACCAGCTAAGGAAGCTGCAGGCAAACCCAGAAGCCTATTAAGAAGGAAATGACAAACTTCAGGCACCTAATTGCATTAGCTCATCACCAGTAAGACACCAGAAATCTCCAACTCATCTTACTGGGGATCGACTGGAACTGAATCTACCCTAGGGTGTTCTTTCCTCTCTTAAAAGCCTTGCATGTTTAAAGAGAAAAATATGTTTACTAGTTTGGTCAAAAGCAATTTTATTTTCTTAGTCAATGAGATACATTTATATGCTTTGGTTATTTTCGCTGAGTGTTTAAAGAATAAGAATATAAAACTATTTCTGGAAGAAAACAAGATACATATTTACTATCAACTGATGAGTCACTAGTGAAAGTCATAAGTTATCACCGTATATCAATGGACACTTACTCCATTGCAAAGACCTTTCTTTCCCCACCTTTACTTTGTCAAAGCTCTTTCCTGTCCTCTCTGTTGTCCACAATGGGCACCTACAGTATTTAATATGTTTCTTTTAAGGTCATCAAAAAAACTACTGTCATTCCCCAAAGTGGAAATAACCTATATGTCCACCAACTGATGAATGGGTAATAAAATGTGGTTTATCCACACAATGGAATAAATATTATTAGACAATCAAAAGGAATGAAACAGTGATATATGCTACAACATATATGAATCTCAAAAACACAATGCTAAGTGAAATTAGCCAGTCACGAAAGACCACATACCATATGATTACATTAATTCAGAAATATCCAGAATAGTCAAATCCATAGAGGCAGAAAGTAGGTTAGTGGCTGCCTAGACTTCAGGGTGCTGGTGGAGAATGGGGTGGGGTGACTGCTAATGGGTACTGGGTCTCCTGTTGGGGTGGAAAAATGTTCTAAAATTAGATTGTGGTGATGGTTTCACAACTCTGTGAATATACTAAAAGCCACGAAATAGTACACGTTAAATGGGTGAATGGTATGGTATGTAAATTATACTCAGTAAAGCTGCCAAAACAGAAGAGGAAAAGAACAACTAGCGTCACTTGCAGCAGATACAATCCGTACCATGTCCAAATGTTTTCGGAAACTTACTTATTCTGTAAGCTTCTTTTTGGTGCCTCTGTTCCTTGGCTTTTAACAGTCCACCCCTGAAACTCTTTTAGGAGTACTTCTCTTGAACTATTGGAAGCATCCGGCCTTCAGACACAGAGCTGGTCAACACTGGAGTCTGCATCTCAGAACCCTTGACGGATACAGCTATAGGAGTTAGAGCACGAAAGCCCAGCAACTTTTCCTCCAGGCAGGAAACACCCTGAGCATGAGTTATGTTCCAGGGCTCCCTGGCCAGAAGCAGGCTGAGATGGGGATGTTGCCTGAAATCATACCCTTGTCTGACTTCCTCTTCTCTTCTGTCCTGCGTCCCCTGCTCCCTGCGGGCACCCCTCAGAGAACTTCCTTAATAAATCCCTTACAGATGAATTCCCCTGTCAGGGTCTGCTTTGGGGAATTTGTCCTAAGATACCACTTTTCTCTCCTTTCTTTTTTTTTTTATGTTATTATCTCACTGATGAATGTACCCAATAAATTAGTACTCATTCATTAGACATCTCTTAAACACAGAGGATGGACCAGGTAATTCCCTGTGTTCTAGGAGCTTACAGTTTACTGGAATAAAGAGAAAGAAACGGGGGTTGTTTTTAATCTATCCACAAAGCAATCTTTACCTACATTTTCATACCTAGGACCTGTCATGGTGATCTCTTAGGTATACTGCACTCGATTTTTAAATGTACTAAGCAAGGAGCAGGATGTGGCTGGAAAAGCCTTGCCTTTACAAAAGTGTACAAGCTGAACAAAATACTTTCCAATTAAAATATTTTTCATGCATGAAGCATGAGCCAGACAGCACATGTAGCCTACCCCCGAAATACAGCAACTAGCCTCTCAGTGTATTAATTAATGAAATAAAATAGAAATAAAATTTGGTACATCAAGTTGTTAAATGATATTAACTTGAATATTCTAACTGGAACGTAATCTAAGTTTTTGCTAACAGCAGATCGCAGTAAGAACAATTATTACTTTGTAAATAAGAAAATTGATTCATTAACCTATAAAGTTAAACAGATATAAGAATAAGGACCACAATTATTTTATGAAACATTGCCATGCACAGACAAAATAAAGATTCTAAGAATACAGTAGTTGACAAAACTATTACTTGGATGATTAAATAGTAAAAGTATAACATAAACCATGCAGTTTCATTGTTAAGAATAGTATCCCTATTTTTATCATTATTATTATTGTTTGGCAGAGAAAATGCTGTTTTTACCACATGATTTTCTCTTCCTAGACACACAAAAAGACAATTTTTTTCTGTTTAGATTCAAGACCATGCAACTGAGCTCTGACAAAATCATTGTGGGTAGAAGTGATGTAAATGATTTTGAGATCTGGGTCGTTAAAAATAGAGTTTAATACTAAAACTTTGCCTTTTGGTAATGCAGGACAAAAGCAGCTCAGACTTCTGAGTCATTGAGAAAACTACCCCAACTTCTAAATAATCTCTGTGATCCAGAAATAATCCTCTATTTATTGAAGTCACTGAGATTTTAGAGTTTATTGTTTACCTAAACATAGTCTAGTCCATTCTGACTAATACAGTATCCAAATTTTGGTAATATACAGTTTATCAATCAATAAGACACCTAAATAAATATTTTTTGTTTATAATAACCTGATGTATATGCATTATAAAATTCACAAAATGTAAAAGACAAATGAAGAGTTTAAAAAAATAGACTTTTCCTCCTATATAGGATTTAGAAAGTCTCAAGAGAATATCACTACCTATATAGCAATGATAATCAGGCAGATAATCTACAAAACTATATATTTTTTTAACACATTAGAGCTCTAAGGGTGTAAAGACACCAATGATGTAAAATTTAGAAGATGAAAGGTCCCTTTTAGGAGAGAAGGTAACTACGGCTGCCATCATCCTTGGTGGAACATTGGAAGCAAGAAATAGCCACCATAGATGTGGGTGAGGATAAAACAGCTAAACTTTCATTGCAGTTTAAAGGTCAAGGATGACCTGGATTAATAGTTTATGACTTTTTGGACCCCCATAAACAAAGAGAATTGGAAGCAAACTGCCAACTATTCTCCATGGGCCTTCACCAAATACTTCCAATCATGCTTGGGAAAAGGTCAGAAAAACTGAGGGACCCAACCTCACCTGAAGTGCAGGGCCATGGGCCCACCGAATTCTGGGGGTGGGCAGACGAATTAGAGAAATTCTTTAGGCATTCTGGTTCTTAAACTGTGTAGGGTAGAGAGGTGGTCCAAACATAGACACAAAGAGAAGAAAAGCATTAAACATAGAAAAGCATTAAACATAGACAAGACCATCCAAGATACATGGGACAGTATCAAAAGGTCTATCATATTTGTTAATGGCCTAGCAGGAAAAAAGATGGAAAGTGGGGCAGAAAACAAATTTGAAGAGACAATAGCCAATATATTTTTTAATTGATAAAAGATATTAACCAAAACCCCAGGAATTTCAGCAAAACCAAAGTGGGGAAAATACAAAGAAAGCTACACCCAGATGTATCATAGTCTGTTGAAGACCAGAGATCAGTGGGATGGGGCATATTCTTCCTGAGGAGGAATAAAAATGATGGCTATCTTCTCACCAGAATCAATACAGGTCAGAAGATAATGAAACCACATACTTAAAGAAAAAAAAAAAAAAGCTGATATAGAATTCTAAATCTAGAAAAAAAAATCCTACAAAAATGAAAGCAAAATGTAAACATTTTGAAACAGACAAAAACTGAAGGAATTTATCTTCTGCAGACTTCAGTTACAAAACAGGCTAAAGGAACTTTTTAAGCTGCAGAGAAATGATAGCAAAGGGAGTTTTGGTTTTGTAGGGAAGAATGGAAATACGGGAAAGAGTTAATATGTTGGAAAATATAAGGAACTTAAACATTTCCCTATTTTTACACAGAATCTTTAAATATCTTTAAAAAGCTATTGACTAAAGTTAAAATAATAAAATGTATTGTGCAGCTTATATTTAGAAGTAAAGTACATGATAACAAGAGTATAAATATTGGAAGATTGGTTAACTGGAAGCATATTGTTGTAAGATTTTTGCATTTTTAACTAAGCAGCAGAATATTCTTTGAAGCTAGACTGTGATAAGTTAAAGATGCATATTATAATTTTCAGAGCAACCATTAAAAATAACAAGAAAGGCATAACTAAAAAGTTAATAGGAACTTCCCTGGTGGTGCAGTGGTTAAGAATCTGCCTGTCAATGCAGGGGACATGGGTTCGAGCCCTGGTCCAGGAAAATCCCACACGCCACGGAGCAACTAAGCCCGTGCGCCACAACTACTGAGCCTGTGCTCTTAGCCCGTGAGCAACAACTACTGAAGCCCGTGTACCTAGAGCCCGTGTTCTACAACGAGAAGCCACCGCAATGAGAAGCCCGCGCACTGCAACGAAGACTAGCCCCCACTCGCTGCAACTAGAAAAAGCCCGCGTGCAGCAATGAAGACCCAATGCAGCCAAAAATAAGTAAGGAAAAAAAAAAAAGTTAATAGAGCGATTTCCAGTTCTGGTTAAGTTGATATAGCGCCCTTCCACGGGTCTATTCCAGGCTACTCCTCTCTTACAACTAAAACACTGGGGCCCATAAATGGGAAACAAAGACAGGAAGACACTGAAATGTGGAAAGAAGAAAGCAGACTGGCTGGGGACCTCAGGGCTTCAGAAATGACACAGTATATCCCAGACACGGCACTAGAGAAAACATGCGACCTGTAACCAACAACAGGTGGTTGGAACCACAAACAACAAAACCCCAAGAAAAGCTTGTTCCCTGGGGCCAAAGAACTGGAATAAGTTTGGTTTAGCAGAATAGAAAACCATTTTGGTGACACTCACCCTGCTCTAACTAATCACCAAAGTAAAATCTGCCCAGCTCTGCAGTATCACTGTGACTGGTTGAGATGCTGGGCTTCCAGCCCTGCCTGGTTGTAGCAAGGTGGGGAGTCAGTGCTCTTCCTCCTTCACTGGAATGATGTCTGTGGGGTCCACTGAGGAGATGAACTTCTCCTCCATCCCAGGAGCAGTAAGGCGGTACAGTCACTGCTCCACTAGCCAGCCCTCTAGATGTAGAGATGGCCCAATGGGGAGCTGAACTTCACCTCACATGACAGCAATGAGGTGGATGAGGCACTGCCAGGTGATGCTGACCAGCACCCTGCTTCCCCCGACCCCAGGGAGTCAGTGAAGTCCAGGGTCTTCACCCTAACCCAGCAGCAACAATGTGGAACGAGTCGAATAAGGCTCGGGTAGCTGGCACTTTGCTGGTGTCACTTTGGGAAAGAGGGGAACTGAGCTTCTTCTCACATCTGAAGGCAAAAGAGTTAAGACAGAAGGAAGTTATGGAGTCAGTGTCCTGCTTTGTGCCTTCTGGTGTCAGCAGGGCCCAGAATGGAGTAGAAATTTCACTCTCACAAAGCAACAGCGAGACGGAATGAAGGGAGGAGGCAGTACAAGTGGACACTCCATTCCTGTCCCAGCCCAGTGACAGTGGGGCACAGCACAGAGAATTCCTACCCCTGCCTGGCAGGATGAGGTAGTCCAGTGACTGCTCTGCATTTTCTGGGTTGGTATCAGCAGGGCTCAATCAGTACCTAAACCTTAACCCCAATCTGGCCATGTATACCTCACCTAAACAGGATGACTGCCTCCAAAAAAAGAAGAGTAAATATGATCCAGAGTCTCAATGCCATCATTCTTAAAATATCCAGTAAATAATTGAAAATCACTCATCATCCCAAGAACCAGGAAAATCCAAATGTGAATTAGAGAAGTCCATCAAGAGACGCAACACAGAGAAAACTCATAGGTTGGAGTTATTTGTGAAGAACTTCAAAGAAGCCATCATACAAATGCTTCAATGGGCCATTACAAGGCTGCTTTAAAAAATGAAAAGATAGAAATCTTAGCAAAGAAATAAAAGATACAAAGAAGGACCAAATGGAATGTTAGGAACTGAAAAATACAAAAAGAAAACTTATTAGTTGGGTTCAATAGTAAAATGAAGACAACAGAGGATTTGGTGAGTTTTTAAGATAAAATATATTTATATATGTATATATAGAGATGAAGAACACAGTAGTGGTTGCCAGGGCTTAGGGATATGGGGAGAAGGGGGTGGGTGACTATAAAGGACCAGCATGAGGGATTTTTATGGTGCTAGGACAGTTGTATCTTGGATGCAGAGGTGGTTAAAGTAATCTACACATGTGATAAAGTTGCAGAGGACTTCACACAGGCACACACATCCACACAAGTGCATGGAAAACTAGTGAGATCTAAATAAGGTCTATGGATTGCACTGATAACCATTTTCTGATTTTCATATTGCACTCCAGTTTTACAAGAGGTCTTCACTGGAGAAAACCACATTATGGTTACATGGGACCTATCTATTTGTTATTCTACTTTCTGTGGATCTATAATTGTTTCAAATTTTTTAAAAAGTCAAAAGAGAATATAAGGTAGAAAATGAAACATTAACTCACCCATGGGAAGACAGAGAAGACAAAATAGAGGCACAAAAAGCAGATGGAACAAACCAAAATCACATAACAAAATGACAGATTTAAATACAAATATTTTAATTATAGACATATTATCCATTGGGGCGTGCTATGGGATTCTATTCAGAAATAGAAGGAACAACTTTTCATATATGTAACAGCAGGGATGAATCTCAAAAGAATGATGTTGTGTGAAAAAAAAAAAAAGCAAGACACAAAAAGCACAGACTCTACAGCTCCATTTGTTTAAGGCTTGAAACCAAATCAAACTAATCTATGGTAACAGAAGTCAGCAAGTGGTGGCCCAGAAAGGGGGCTATTTGACTGGAAATGGGCAGAAGAGAGCTCTGCAGGGTGATGGAAATATTCAACACCTTGGTAGGTGTGTGGGTTTCACAAGTATATGCATTTGTCAAAACTAATCAAACTGTACACTTTATATGAGTGCATTTCTATGGATGCAAATTACATCTCAATTTTAATGTGCTCTTTAAAAACAATTTAAAAATTTTTCCCACACCCATATGAATCATCTAGTGCACTTCCTGGGAAGCCCACGCTCCACTTGGCTATCCTGGGAGTAGAAGTAACATGTACGGTACCTGAAGATGCTTTGGACCTTTGATCTCAAGGGCTGGACATCCATTTTTACATTACCGCATATTATTAGCCAGATGGTATTCAAATACCCTGCCTTGTTTTAACCTCCACATTTTTAAGACAATATGAGTAAGCTCCAAAATGTTTCCAACTGAAGAAATGGAGATTTTACATCAATTTGGAAAAGCACTGTAAGGAGAGTGCTGGAACTTCTCCATTTTCTTAAGTGGTGAAGTAAAAGAGCCTTGATCAGGTTATAGGGGACACTTCACTAATCTATAAGGATATAAATCTAGTTATAATCATGTATCTATGAAAGTAAGCAAATTTAAGATACACAAAACCCATATTATAAAACTACAAATTGAAGGCAAAAGCTAGTCTTCTCAGATGCCACCTTTAACTCCTTAAGAATTGTATTTACCGTCATTTAAAAAATTGGTGCTGTATAACTTCTAGCCTTATATTCTCTTACTGTGAGCTGTTCTTAGAAAATGATCTCTATGACAAACACTTGTTGGTATGCCCTGTTCCTCTCCTGCAATATGTTTTTATACAATCTGACTTAAAAGGCTAGAAAACAGTTCTGCTAAACAATGAAGCAGACATAGTATAACATCACTGAAGGTATTTATAGGGCTATTATGAAAAGGGTATCATTTTCTGAGAATACCTAAAAATCAATAAATATGGAAAATATAGCACAATAATAGGCCCAGAGGTGTTCTGCCAGCTGAACCAGAACCAATAACTGTATGAAGAAGCATTTCAAATCAAGCTCAAAATAAAATATACCGTGATAACAGAAGTATGGCAATTTAGTTGTGTGTAGCAATACCTGTACAGGTTTTGTATACTCCACGCCTGTTTAAAGTGTCATCTTTCCATTGTTGCTATGTCTTTTGTCTTCTAAATAAGTAATTAGTGTTTTATTTTTTTCCTCTTAAGCATTCTAAGACGCCACCCTCAGTATTGGTGCCTGTCTCTGTTCTACTAAAACAAATAAATAAGCAAGCCTATTTACTGCACAGACATGGGCAGAATCCAGCAACTATTCTCTGCTGAGAATTCTAAAATGAAAACACTGGTCACTGCCTTCATGGCGATTAGCATCTTGTAGGAGTTCTTAAGTATTTGTTGAAAAATCAGTGAGAAAGTATCAGGTGTACAAAGAGAGGAAAGTGAAGGAGAACTTCCATTATGGTGCATCCACAATTCCTGTGCTCTGTGCTAAGCCTTTTACATATCAGCTCATTTAATCCTCAAACCCACCTTGTCTCTTTTTTAGAAATGAATAAATGACACTCAGAAAACTCAAGTCAACTGTTCAAAGGCACATAGCTCAAGAACAAAACTGTAATTCATAGCTCCTAAATTTCCTACACAGACTGCCACCCTATGATAATTATTTTTGTTATTTAGTGGTAACTACAGCCACACTATGATATATTTGTTTTTATTTAGTGGTGACTACAAAACTTGAGTCCAGAATCACATTACTTTACATTCCCTTGTTTTAACTGTTCATATTTTTGTGTTCTGGCAGCTCTTTAGATTTAAGGTTTCTACTAGAAAAATGCAAATATCACCTCCTCCGGGAAGCCTTTGCTGCCACAATGCTCAAATCATTTTGATTATTTGCTCTCCTAATGCCAAGTACCTTTCCTTTATACCACGTGTTGTTTGAATGATTTTACTTATTTCATGGGGGGGAGTGGGGAAAGAAATGTGTCTGTTTTTGCTTAATATACTGCCTAGCCCATCGTGGGCACTAAACAATAAACTAGGGTTACTGAATAAATGACCACGTTAAGGGACACTCAGAGGGAAAATAAAATGCCACAGGCCTAAAATGGATAGTAAATTAGAGGTAAAATCTTCTGAGGAGATAATTTAAGAGGAAGAGTTGGGTCCAGAGGAAGAGAAAAAGAGGGGCCATTGATGACACACAGATAATGCATCTACACACTTCCAAGGCAGGAATTAGGGTGCGCTCTATATGGATGATGGGTTGAAGCTATCTACTTAATCAGCTGTGATAGAGACCCGCCCAAACTTCAGAGTTACCTCAACCAAAACTGTGGATCCATCTTCTCCAAATCCCAAACACTAAATTGAAGCAATATTAATGAGAACTTCATCTCCCAGGTTTGTAACTGAGTCACAGAAAAATTCTACTCAGGACTAGAATCTTTAATTTTGTGAATTTTATAGACATAAGAAAATAGTCGGTCAAGGGGTTCAGGGGAAAGGATCTCAGTCCCGTTTACTCTTCCTCTCAAAAAATTCATTGAGCGCTACTATATTCAGTTACAGGATTTCTTTTTTTGGGGGGGGGGAAGAAATGAGTTTACTGCAGATGCCAAGCAACTGCTGGAACGGGATGATGCACATGTGCCGTAAATGTAAGTGATTTAAGCAGAATAACCATTTGATCCCTTTGCAACCCTTATTTTAGGGTGACAGAGTAGGGCAAATAAATGACATCTAAAAAGATTTTAATGTGTGCCTTGTGATTAGAGATTTCAAGGAAAGCTCCTGGGTTTAAAAGCATGAACTATTGGAAAAACTTGGAATTGTCACCTAATTTTTGTAAATCATACACACAGGTTCAGTCCTGTCTATTCACTTCTTAATTCCTTTGCATCCTCAGCTCAGGGCTGTCCATACAGTTGGCAGAAATAAGTGTTTGTCCGTAGATTAGCATACTTTATTGGTACTTATGCTTGTTTCTTGTGTGTGTGAATGTGAGAAAATGCCTTGTCATCCTACGTAGTCTCTAGAAATGTAAAATGATTTTAAAAATTTAGAACAATACCATTTTTTATTAGATAATCTACATTGCTGAAATCTGGAAATAAAATTATAAAGGAACTGAATTTTTTTAGATATGAATCTATGTTTACTTTTCTCATATATTTTTAAAATTTCCTTTCTCCCTAATAAAGAGCTAAGAGCAATGTGAGACAGAAACCATGTTTCATCGCTTCAAGAAGTGGTGTGACAGGGCCCAATGCAGAAGCTTACTACAATACTTTCTGGATTCTGTTTTTCCAAATCCCCTTTGAGCCATATAAGGTTGAGAGAAGTAAAAACTGATGGAGCAAATGAGACAGACAAAGGCTAAATTTCCAAAATATACAAACAGACTGTACAGCTCAATAACAAAAAAAACCAAACAAACCAATAGAAAAATGGGCAGAAGACCTACATAGACATTTCTTCAAAGAAGACATACAAGTGGTCAACAGGTGCATGAAAAGATGCTCAACATCACTAATTATTAGAGAAATACAAATCAAAACTACAATGAGGTATCACCTCACACCAGTCAGAAGGGCCATATCATTAAAAAGTCTACAAATGACAAATCCTGGAGAGGGTGTGGAGAAAAGGAAACCCTCCTCCACTGCTGGCAGGAATGTAAATTGATGCAGCCACTATGGAGAACAGTATGGAAGTTCCTTAAAAGACTAAAAATAGAACTACCATATGATCCAGCAATTCTACTCCTTGGCATATATCCAGAGAAAACCATACTTTGAAAAGATACATGCACCCCAATGTTCATTGCAGCACTATTTACAATAGTGAAGACATGGAAACAACCTAAATGTCCATCAACAGATGAATGCATAAAGATGTGGCATACACACACACACACACACACACACACACACACACACACACACACAATGGAATACTACTCAGCCATCAAAAAGAATGAAATAATGTCATTTTCAGCAACATGGATGGACCTAGAGATTATCATACTATGTTAAGTCAGAAAGAGAAAGACAAATACCATATGACATCACTTACATGTGGAATCTAAAATACGACACAAATGAACCTATCTAGGAAACAGAAACAGACCTGCAGACATAGAGAACAGACTGTGGTTGCCAAGGGGGAGGGGAGGTGAGGGAGGGGTGGATTGGGAGTTTGGGATTAGCAGATGCAAGCTATTACATATAGGCTGGATAAACAACAAGGTCCTACTGTATGGTACAAGGAATTATATCCTGCAATAAACTACATTGTAAAAGAATATAAAAAGAATGTATATATGTATAGCTGAGTCACTTTGCTGTACAGCAGAAATTAACACAACATTGTAAATCAACTCTACTTCAATAAAATAAATTTTTAAAAATTTTAATAATTAGAGCAAAGTCAGAAGGAGAGGGAAAGTCAGAAGGAGAGAGAAGCAGCCTCCTGATGAAATAAGGAAAAGTCTGTGGCTCTTGGCTCTTTAGGGCCCAGCGACCTGCCCCAGATCCTTCGCAAGGTTGTAATAAAGAATCACTGCAAAATACCTCTAAAGAGATGGAGCCCTAGGGTTCCCAGGCTCACCAGAGAGTTTTACATCCAGAAGATCATAGAAGCTGACGTGATACTTCTAGCTTCAAGAGTCCGTCCTAGTCTTAGACTGTGAAGATGCTTTGTCAATGAAACACTTGATTTTTCAACATCTCCCTCCCCATCATACACACAGTTTCCCTGATATTTTCAACCATGCCATCAGTTTAGTAACAATTATGAAACTCTAGGAGCTGTCCTTGATGTCTCCTTTTCTTCACCCTGCCAATCCTCTCCCCAATCAACTGCGAAGCGAGTCCTGGTACTTCTACCTCTCAAATTCATTATCTGTCCACTCACTGCTTCCACCCTACACTAACCACTCTCTGTATTCTCTGCTATAGCTTCCTAACTTCCTCCATGCTGGTCTTCTTTTAACCTACAAAATAGATTTTTATCATTTAACGCAAATTAGATTATGTCATTCTCCTTCCAAAATCTCTAAAATCTTCCTTTTACTTAAAATGAAAATATAGTCATTACCTAAAGTACCTACAGGATGTGGCTTCTGCCTGCTTCTCCGTACTCACCCTGGGACACTTTCACTCTCTTTCTGTTTGGAATGCTATGTCCCCTCAGGCTTTGCCGCGGTCTCTTCTTGCTGACTCGCAATTTCCCCTGGACTTCTCGATCAAAGGACACATCTCCTTATTCAGTTTCCATCTCTAGTTTAACATCTTCAGAGCAGTTTTTTCTGGCCTTCTCAGGAAGTCCAGCCCCCTCTCCACTTGACAAGGCATGTGCCACATCCGCCCATAGGAGTGACTTCTATTAAGTTTCACCGTGAGCCATTTGGGCTATCTGAACTAAAACTGAGAAAGAGGCAAATGAAATAACTCTCCTAAGGTTACCAAGTTATTCTGTACTTGAGATTCAAAATCTAGAGGAATTTGCACTCTTAAGTTCTATGCTCTATGCTAATACATTCTAAAATTATTTGTTGAAAGAGTGGAAGAATGAATGTCAGCAGAAACATGATAAACTGGAAATGTTACACATTCTCCATTTCTGGGTTCCATATTGGCTTCCTAGACTCTGGCCTTTTGTAGGGAGAGGAAGCCACAACCATAACTAAGATAGAATGAATGCCCTTGAAATCTGGGAGGGTTGGATGTCAGAGCCAAATAAACTTTATGTTAAAGTAAATAACAGAAGTGATTTATTTCTTTTTTAAAAGACTTGTATGAACACCGAGACTCCAATCATTTCTTAGTGCAGTCCTGGCTCTATTCTTTCACATTATTAGCTTTGGGATTCCAAAATTGCATCCATGCCATCCTTCTTTATCTACCTCCCAACCTTGTGTCCACATTTTTCTCATTGTTTCAGATACATAATAGACAGTATAAGTATGTAAACCAATAGAAGGTCAGAGCTGATCAACAACAACAAAAACCCGATTGAAAAGTACTGTAAGTCAAAAACTGCAGAATCCTGAGAAGTTTGATAAAGAAGACCTACACAGAGTCAGGTAAGTGGTCTGCAAGTGCTTTTTCAATGCTTTTTATTTCTCTAGAATCTTCTTTGAAGTGGTGCTTTAGGTATCATAACTAATTTCCACTGTCCCTGTGAAGGGGAGGATCAAGGCCCCATTATTATGAGGAAATGAAGGCTTAGGCAGTTGCAGCAAATTATTTGAGGCTTTGGCCAAGTGGCAGTGAAAATTACCTTCTTCGCTTATAGTGTCTGTTGGGCATGAAAATAATTGGGAATGGCTAAAAGTACCCAATAGCAGGACAAAGTTTCTTTCTAGGAAATTAATTCAACTCTCAATCCACATCATATTCTCAAAGAGCCTTTTTTTTTCTCTAGTTACAATCGAATTCTTACCCTCACAAATGGACACAGTGCTCCAGGAATCCATTTCATTTAGCATCATTCCTGCTTGTAGCATAGTTATGACGTTACGTAAGTGGCATATTTTGGTATTCTGGATATTTTCTGGTGTCACTGACATGTTCTATTTTCTGATCTGAGTTCCATACATCAATACAAATTTTATTATACAAAGCTTTCATGACTTTTCCCCTTTATTTTTGTCTCCCCCTACTCCACTTGAGAAATAATCGGAGAAGCAGGGAGCATGTCCAGAAAAATTAGCTCACGTGGCAATGAATGTCCAATCCTTTTTTTTTTTAATCTTTTGGCCACACCACACGACATGTGGGATCTTACTTCCCCGACCAGGGATTGAACCCACGCCCCCTGCATTGGAAGCTCAGAGTCTTAACCACTGGACCACCAGGGAAGTCCCAATGTCCAATCCTAAAGTCAGCAATTTTCTTCTTCATTCAGGTTGAAGTAATTCATGGTCTCATCATGAGCCATTTTTAAAAGTGATGCTGCTAGTCTGGGGAAGGGGTATGGATGGTGGTGGTCGTGGTGGTACTGGAGTGATCGTGAAAAGCTCTTTTTATATTTTACTTGGGCTCCAACAAGTGTATGTTACTTGCCCATTGCATTTTTCCACTGCTTTGTTTACTTCTGATTTTTCCTCTATTAAGCAAACATATCTTGCAAGATGTACTGTCTGTTCCATCTACATTTCTGGGCATTTTACAATCAACATTATGGCACTTATAAATTGAGGAATTAGACTGCTGATCAAGAAATACGTATCCAGGGGCTTCCCTTGGTGGCGCAGTTGTTGAGAATCTGCCTGCCAATGCAGGGGGCGCAGGTTCGAGCCCTGGTCTGGGAAGGTCCCACATGCCGTGGAGCAACTGGGCCCGTGTGCCACAACTACTGAGGCTGCGCGTCTGGAGCTTGTGTCCACAACAGGAGAGGCCACGACGGTGAGAGGCCTGCGCACCGCGATGAAGAGTGGCCCCTGCTCGCCGCAACTAGAGAAAGCCCTCGCACAGAAACAAAGACCCAACACAGCCAAAAATAAATAAATAAATAAAATTAAATTTAAAAATAGCACCTATTAAAAAAAAAGAAAAAGAAAAAAGCAAAAGTATCCAGTCAGCCACTGATGTAAAGCCTTTGCTCACTACCGTTCCTTCCCAGGGAGAAGACATCACCGTTTTGTGGACTTTTCTACCCTATACATGTTTTCGTCTCTTCTCTATTTTTGCTTTTATAACTTTACACATCTATAGTTTGCTATTAGCCTTTGTCAAAGGAAAAAGAAAATACTGCTACAATAGTTGTTGAAAGGCATTTGTTAAAATTCACAGTCATTCTTAATTTTAAGAAGACTTAGCATATAGGAATAGAAGGAAGTGACCTTAAAATTATTCCTTAAAATATTATCAAAAGCAATCAGTATAGAATATATTTACTGATGTAATCATTTTATTCACAGTCAGGAACAAGAACCAAAGACCTGTACTTAATACTACCATTTACTTTTCTGGTTGTTTTAAGCACTGGGTTTTTAAAGATTGCAAGGAAAAAGGGCAAATTAGCCATTATTTTCAAATGATGTATCCTGATACTGAGAACATGCAAGAAATCTCCAGAAAAACATTTAGAAAGTATAGAAGTTTTGAATGATGATGAAATCGCTACAAGATAAATAAGGAAAAATTAATAACTTGTCTATATTAACACAACTAGTTGGAAAATATAACTCAAAAATAACATATTTACAAAAGAAAACCTAATTTGGATTTTAAAAAAATTCCAGAATCCAGTGTGAGCCAATTCTCCTTTCTTTTTCACTATTCATTTGTGTGCAACTTTTCTTAGTTTGATACCCACTTTGAATTTTGTTAATTATACTCAAAGTATAAGACCTTTGTATTTACATCACTCATAGCCCACCTACACAGTGTTTTGACATTTTATTTGGTTTCACTAGCTCTTAATGATTTTAGGCAAAGTTAATGTGTTACAATAGACAAGCACAGGGAGCTGAAAAAGACGGATTTCCACAAAACCACAAATTTTATACATATATGCATGCATGTATTCAAAGCCAGGTCACCCTTGCAATTTCACGTATCTCCTTAGTGAATATACGATTTTCTGTGCCGTTCTTTGAATTTCTTTCTTGTAAATTAACTTTGGATACAGAATTCTTTGAAACATAAAGACATATTAGAACAAATTTCCAAAGGGGCCATATGTGACATGCCAGAGACATAGAGCCTGATTAGAATGGGACTTAGAATCTTTTTATGGTGCTGAATATAATTTAAGACAGCATGTTGTTACTTAGGAGGAAGCCTTATTTATAACAGCAGTACCATGCTGCCTAACAGATGCCAGTGGAAAGTGAAACTATGATGAAATTAGTTTGACCTTTCTCAAGCCTGCAGAACGTAAATCAGATATATTTAATAAAGATCCACTTTGCAAGAAACAGCTTTGACTTCAGATGTGCAAATGCTTCAATGAAAGAAATGAAGGCAACATGTTGTACAGTTTTGAGTATAGTTTAAATTAGGCCAAAAATGATGAAAAATGTAGTTTGGAGATGTGCAACTTTTCCTCATTAGATGTATGTGGCGTACTGAGTGATTCAGTTGTCTCACTGCATTTTTTAGGCCATTAGGTACAGTACAGGTGTCAATCTCTTGTGTAAGTAACAAAAATTTAATTTCTGATGCCTAACTAGGAAAACTGCATTAAACTCTATTTTGTTTTTTGTTTGTTTGTTTGTTTGTTTCCGGTACGTGGGCCTCTCACTGTTGTGGCCTCTCCCGTTGCGGAGCACAGGCTCCGGGCGCGCAGGCTCAGCGGCCATGGCTCACGGGCCTAGCTGCAACGCGGCATGTGGGATCTTCCCGGACTGGGGCACGAACCCGTGTCCCCTGCATCGGCAGGCAGACTCTCAACCACTGCGCCACCAGGGAAGCCCCTATTTTGGTATTTATTTGGGGATAATTTTGTTATCAAATCCCTCTTAAAGTCTATGATTTCTAATTTTTAATAAGATACTAGAGGTTCTGAAATCTTTATACATGAAAAATGATAGTACAATTCTTCCTCAAAGGAGAAGCAAAATTACTTAAGTTTTTCTGGCTGGAGAGAGGGCAAAAGTTTATTCTGAAGACAGAGATTTTTAGGATTAAAGTCAGGTTTGACAGGAAGTCTGCTTTATTTTAATGAAAGAATGGACAGGGTCCAAACTTGTTACGATTGGAATACCTAGCAGGCCCCAAGCGTATAAGTAAAAGTAGGAAGTTACCACATGCATTTTGGCTTGCCAAGACCAAGATAGAAAGGAAGTAAGTTCCTTCATTTATTCTGTCATTCATTCATTTAAAAATCAATCCCTACTATGTACAGACTCTGGGAAAGTAAAATGGTTAAGCAGATACTGCTTTCACAGTGCTCTCATCAGATCTACTGCCACTATTTGCTTGCAATACACCTCTTTTAAATGGCTAAATGCTCTAATTATGGAATTTGTATGATTCCAAGGAACCAAATCCTGTCTGTGGAGTATCAGGAATGGCTCTTTAGAAGACCTGACCTGAGTCTTTGAATATAGACAGGAATTCACAAGGCCGAGGAGGGGAGAATGCATGTTCCAGCCAAAGGAAAATGAATGTGCAAAAGCATAGAATCTAGAGTGAGTATGAAGGGTCTTGGATGTCATGCGATGGAGACTGAATTCTATCATAAAAGTAGGAAAGAGTTTAAAAAATGAATTGAGTCAGAGGAGTTATATGGTTATACTTTCACTGTGGAAGGATCCATCTGATTGCAAAGTGATTCTGAGGATGGCGTGGGGTGAGCAAGAGTGAGAGCATTAGAGCCAGGGAGATCTTTTAGAAGCTGCTGGGATGATCTAGAAGGGATGAGGGTATCTGCATGAGCACAGCGATGATGCTAGTGAAGGAGGGGAAGACGGATTCAAGAGATATTGAGGAGGTGTGATTAACAGGATTCCTGTCTCATTAAATGGATGGGAAATCAAGACAAAATTAAACACCATTTATATTAAAACACTTGGGTTTGGGATGCCGTAAGGAAATCCAGTAAGATGTCCAACAGGCTGCAGAAATAAAAGACTGACTCAGAAATATTTGGTCCAGAGACACTGCTTCAGAAATCATTGGCACAATTAACTCTTTGAAGACCTAACAGTAGATGAGGTGGCCCAGAAAGTGGACACAGTGTAGGAAAAGAAGAGACAAAGATGAAATAAGAGGAAACACAAACATTTGGTTGGAGGGACTGGTATGTGTGCTTAGAAGGGAAGGCCGGTGTAGCAGTGGAAGAAAAAACTCAAAAGAACTTAGGGGTACCTCCTTTGTGCCGGGCATAGTCCTAGGTGCTCTATACACAGCTTCTCATGATCATTCCCAGTATTTGAAATTATATTACGTAAAGTATTGATATAATCACTTTACAGACTTGTTTAAAATGTAAATTCCATAATATTTAAAAATCAAGACCTCCATAATTTCAAGCCTAACTGCCAGCTGTGCTTACATTTTGGGGGTTCCACTTCAGTCAATAAACAGAAATTTAGTAACATCCATTGTTAGTAGCTTGTGAAAAATCCCGTTGTTAAAAATTCTGAGTGATTTTTTTTGTGCTGTTATTTGAACATTCTCTGTTATTATAATTTAAAGTATTTTTAATGTCCTATAAAAATGTCTCCCAAACATGAGTTAAGTGATGAAACTTGTGCTGAAAAACAAGCTGGAAATCAGTAAGGCTGGACCATTATTTACGTGCAATAAAAACACTAAGGAGATGACTGAACAACTTCCATGATACGCTGCTAATTTATTAAAAGGTGCTCTATGAAATATCAGAGAGAAATTTGAGAAAATAGGCAATATTAGAGCACATAAAGCTTTACATTTGCAAAAATGATCACATAATCAGGCAAAAATAATGAAAACTGTAAAAAAAAAATCTTGGCAAGTATAAAACAGAAGAAATGTGATCTTAAAGTTTTAGAATTGTTAGTTTGACATGCTCCTAAAATACCTTAGCTGCTTCCCCCCTCCCCATACACTCACATTTACTCTCTAAAATTGGTCTTAAATTAAGCGATTTTGCACGACCTAAAACTTTTGTGTTGCGATTGCCCTATAATACAATCCATGGGGCTAAGAACACAACATTGCTGGGTTGATGAAGATGATTTGAAAGGTTTATGTTTACAGAAAGGAAGTTCCAACCATAAGGGAACTGCAAGGAGATAGCAAGTGATTTTGTTGAGAAGGTAAGGCAAATGAGGGGTGCCAGAAGGCAGCACACCTGAGCGCTGCTCACCTGTGCCCCCCACTTCAGGCAACCTGCCTGCCACATCCTCTTGGAGCCATAGAGTGTGTAGGGAATTTTAAGGAGCAGTGGCCTGCAGCTGTTCTCTGCAGGCTCCCTGCACGGCCCTTAGATTAGAATCTTGGGAGGAAGCCATTCTCTCTAAAAAGTTTGTTTCTAATGCTGGAACTTGGAGGGTTAGAGAGAAGTCTGGATCAAGGCTCAAGCATTCCCCAGAGTGCCAGGGAAACTACAACCAGTAACTAATATTCCAAACCAATCTGCATCCAGGTCTCAACTCTTTTAACTGTCAGCAGTCACAGATTTTGGATTTGGGGAAAAAGTCAAAGAATTCTGGGCACATTCAACTGTGAACTGAGAATTAAATTATGGTTCAGATTTCCCAACATTGTGAGTGCAACTAAGCAAGTACTTGCCTCTACCCGACCTGAGAACAGCTGAGTAGTACTCGTCTGAGGCTGAAAATTTTTCTTCTAATCCTGTCACCTTAACATTGTTTTGTATCTCCTAGGTCTTACAGGTTATGATAATGACATAAAACTGAGTATCTTCACAAACCTGGAAGAGATCATTCGGGTGATGGATAAAGATTCTTCTCCATGTAGTTTACAACTACTACATCTGATTTTTAGATATCTCAGTCCATATCTCACTTTATGAGATAGACGTTTATTATAAATCTGCCTCCTTGGAGAGATCTGGTATTCTATTTTCAAAAAGAACCATCTGGAAATGCCTGTGTTTCCCATTTGAGCTGCCTCAAAAATAAGCAAAATGAAAGTTAATTTTTACTGGGATTTAACCTGATGTTTTTCCATAACCAAGCACCTTTTAGAGTGTGTCCTATTATACAGGTGCCAAAATAACAAAGAAGCTAAAATATTTGTAACTATAATAATGCAATCAATTTTTCAAACATTGCATTATCAAATATCCATTATTCTAGCCATGATTACCAGGAACTGGTGATGACAATGTCAAATATCACAATCTAAAAATATATATAAAGTACGCAGTACCTCTCCCATCTCTCATTTTTTCCCAATATCTTCATCATTTTGAAAGGATCATGCTTTGAACAAGCAGCAGATGTTAATACAGAAATATGGAACATCTCAATTTTCTCACTGCTAACTCAGCTTACTGAGCCAATTTCACAATTCTCACATTCCTGAGTCCTGGGAGAAAATGCTAATTTAGATTGTTAAAATTGACACGGGTTAGGGTATAAAGGGTAATTAGCATAAAATTCTACACAAAGTGTTTTAGCATCATTAATCAACACCCACCTAGGCATACACTTTTTTAGTCAGAGCTGATGTTTAACGAAGCTGAAAAATATCTACAATATTCTCTTCTAGTTAAGTAATAAAAAATGCAGAGTTTGTCCTCAAATCAAGTTTGAGGGTTTTTAAGCAAAATACCTAATGTGCAAGTTCAAGCGTCACTTTTATTTTGCACTTAAGTATTATTTAAAGCATATAAAAGTACTCTCTTGAGGAAAACACCTTTTAAACACTGGTGCTTTTGGCATATTTGTGTCAGTGCTGTTCTCTACATGTGTTGTTATTGCTGAAGAGACTGATCTGTTTTCTTCTCGCAAAGGCTGTTGCATTTGGCGCCATTGTTTTCATTTTCAGTGTAGGGCGTTGCTGGTGTTTCTGCCTCTTTCATTTACCAGTTTCCTAAACCCAAAAGAAGTCACTCAGGTCTGAATCTGCTCATCAGGACAGACGTGCTCCTGGTTCCTCAAATTTTGCAAGCCTGCTCTATTAACTAAAGCTCCTTTCTTTTTTTCTCTCCCTGCTAATGATGTGATCTAAAGAACTGTCTTACACTTAGATAAATGATTCGAAGTCAGTTAATTTTTCTGCTCCTATTGCCTCATTTGCAAGAGAGAACAATGACAAAATAACAGACTTGACAACTATAACCAAAAGTATTTAAATTTCAGGGGCAAAAGGGATACATGTCCCTGGGAGCTGGTTCACCTATGCCCCCTGGGGACATCTGTGAGACTCATCTTTAGCAATTCTATCTGGGAGGTTCCAGCAAAGGGAGCAAGGCTGCAAACGTGTTCTGTTACCGCTGGAGGCCATTTATTCTGCATAAGATAATGCTGCTTGGTATAAGACAATGGTTATGTGCAAGGAAAAGAAGCCAACAGAACAGTCTCAGGAGAGAGATTGTTTTTAAAACTTCCAGAACCACGAGATGATGGTTGTAGCCCTGATGAATGTCAGTGCTATTAGAAGCTGCAGCAGAGGCACTGAATTGAAACTGGGGCAAAGGACAAAGAGGAAGGATGCAGAAGGTTGGCGAGGAAGAAAGTGAAGAGAATGTTCCTGACACTGAGAAAAGTATATATGAGTGTTGGGAAGAAAGACAGAGCATGGCGAATTCCAGGAGCTGAAATTTCAGCACAGCTGAAGCAGGCGGTACCCAGTGGAAGGGGCCTGAGATGAGGCTGGAGTGTCAGATGAGGAGGGGTCTCATCATGAGGTGAAAGAGCTGGATTGCATCTGAAAAGCAATGAAAAGTAAATGAAGGGCATAAAGGAAGCAAGGAAGTATACAGGCATCCTTGTAGTTCAGAAGGATCTTTCTGACTTCAGGGTGAAGTACAGAAGGGATTCTGGAGGAGACATGGGGCAAGAGGTCAATGGAGAAGCTATTGAAGTGATTCTCGTGAGAAATGTCTATGGACAGCCCTACAGGGGTAGGGCAGATGGAAAGAGGGGACCAATGATAAGAAGAGCTCAATGTATTGAGTATTTATCATGGGTTAGACCTGGCACTTTCCCCATACTGTCTCATCGAATTGCTACACACACACACACACACACACACACACACACACACAAGTCCTATAAAACAGATACCATTTTTCTATTTAAAGATGAAGAAATTCAAGTTCAAAGAGAAAATCGGCTTAAACTCAGGCCTTCCCAAAAGGCTAAAGCTCGGTTTGAAGCCAGGAAGCCTTGCTTCAGAGTTCTGTCTTTGATCTGCCTTCTGGACAAATTTAGGAGGAAGAATTGGCAGTACTCAATGGCAGACTGGCAGAGGTGGGTAAGGTGACAGGGAGAAGGAGGTCACGGGTGAGCACTTGTGTTGTTAGGTGGTGAGGGAGGTAATTCACTTGGATCCTGAATCCCAAAGGAGATTCATGGTTGGTGAAGGGCAGGAGGGCAGATGACACTAGAGTAGTGGCAACTTGAGTGGGAGATGCCTGCAAGGTATCAAAGTGGGTGGGCAGCTGGAAGGGTTGATCCATCTGGAGAAAGGGATCTGGACTGGATACATAGGTTTTGGAGTTATCAGCAGTATATTCTGTAGTCACGGGGTTGTAGAGAAAGAGTATGTGGAGTTAGAGGGTAAGGAGCCTGAGAAGGAGCTGTTCTGCAGAGTTAAGAGGAAAATCAGGAGACTGTTTTGTCATAAAGGAAAGTGATGCTTCATCATCAGGCAGTGACTAAAAGCATCAACCACTCCTGAGAGGTTAATGAGACGTGGAAAGAAAAAGGAGTCCTCTGATTTTGTAACAAGAGGGCTTCTTCCTGAAGATGCAGGACGTGGTGGGCACACAGCATAGTGACCACACATGGGACTTAACTGCTACTATTCTTTGGATGACACAATTACACAAATCTACAGATTACATGGTGCAGACAAGGGGTTACTGCTGGGTCATCTAGTGTCTCCTGTGACTTCTAATATTCTCCTCACTGGTACTTGTCACCTGACTTAGAAAAACACAGATTCCAGTGCCACTGAACTTTGGCTTAAGTAGTTATAAAGACATATCCTAAGCCTCTTGAGAATTACTAAGGTTGATCACTAAGGCTAGATATTTAATTATAAAAGTGATACCCCCTATCCTATCTAAAGGGATGATTTTTCAAAGGAGATACCATGGCAACACATTTCCTTCAATGGAGAACCTCTCCCAAGATACTAATTTTATTTCTAAAAGCCATTACTAGGTTTTGTTTAGTAATTATACCATTCTCAGGAGTTAATACTAAGAAAGCGTTTCACTTGTGGGGTACTTTATATTTTTCACAGCACTTTTACACTGATGTTTTCCTCTAAGATGGGGGTGATGAGCTGGCAGGTGAGAAGAGAGGAAGGAAAAGTTCATGGTATGTATAAAACAGTACCGTGACATAGCCCATGATTCTAATTCTTGATTTAAAAAAAAAATCTTTTGTAAAATAAATGTAATTTTAAAATATTCTTCATGTACAAGGCTCTCGACAAATTGACAACTTACACAAACCCCTATGAGACTCAGTAGTAATACTCATTTACTAAAGGGAAATGATGCATTTATATTGCTTACTTCAGGTCACTTAAAATGTCAGTAACACAGTGGAGAAGGAAATCGGAAAGAATATGTTCCCAGACACTAGAATTACAATTTCTCCAAGTCTGAATCTTTTGATTTAACTCTGTTATGCAGAGGATTAACAAATTTAGTTTTCTCAGAATAGAGAAGATAAGACTCATTGTATTTCTGCTCTGTTTGAAATTATAAAACCAAATTCAGTATCACAGCATATTGTCTGGAAGCAAACCAAGCCCATTCGCTATGTAAGGAAGTCTCTGCTGGCAAATGTTTACAAGACGAACGTACAGATGAAAGACAAGCAATCTATTTTTATTTCATATTGAGAATGGCAATTTAAACTACAGTAAATTGGCCCTTTGAAGGAAATGCAAAATATAGGTCAGATATCTTTATAACTTTATTAATATATAAATAAGTAATATGAATAGTAATCAATCTGATTTTGAGCTATGGGACAAGTATAGTAACCACACATTTCATCATAATGTTAGTACTAGTATATGAGATATATACATATGCATAAAATTCAGAAACTGCATTCCAGCTTCTGTTAGTGAGTGAGTTAACCCTGGAATACCATTCCATTGCAAGCCAGGCAAGCCTCAATAGCTCTAAATGAGGCATGGACAAACTGAAATTCTATATCAGGAATTATATACTACATTTTTTAAAATCCTAATTGTATAAAAGCGTACTTAAAAAAATAAAGAGTATCAAGAGATGAAAGTAAGAATCATATTTTCAAGCTGGAAAGGATCTTAGAAAATATCTAATCAAAATCCTTCATATTATAGACAAATGAAAAAAGGTCCCAAATAATAGGTCCCTATACTGACTATGGATACTAAGTGCCACGTGTAAATTCCAATAGAGGAAAGCAGGGAAGCACACTCAGTCAAACTAAGTAACCAACATAGAAACATGGCACAAATAAAATAACCTGTTCTAGGATGGTAAAAAGCAAATACAGCACAGTTCCCCAAAGTTCACAGTGCTCAATGACTTCCTTATCTATATGATGTATGTATGTATCCATCTATCATCTACCTACCTACCCACCCACCTACCTATCTCTATCTCTATATGTCTGTCTATTCATCCATCCATCCATCCATCCAACCATATGTCTGTCTATCTTTCTTTCTTTACGTATCTATCACCTATTTATCCATCAACTTAAAAGACTTCCTTCCTGCCACACAGTAAGTGGCAACAAAATGTTAACCATTGTTTTTTGGAAGTAAAGTTTTATACTGTGGTTCAACTTAAACTGGTCTCAGAGGCATGTGTAAACCTATTAAAATGTGGATAATCAATGAAAAAAATCACCTTGGTTTACTTCATTACCCAGAGAAAAGACATTAGGAGACTATGCAGCCTTAGCCTCAGAGTGGTTTGGTAAAATAACATTCTAGTGATTATGTAACCCTGTATTTAAAAAATAGAACAACTTTTCACCTAGCAATTATACTTCTAGAAATGTAGCCCAAGGACATAATTATATTCATAAAGACATAGCTACAAGGGTGCTCATTATAGGATTGTTTATAGTGGCAAAAAAGTTAGAATCAAACTAAACAGCCAACAACATGAAATGCATTGAATAAACTATGGTAGCACTCTGCTAGAAGAATATTAACGACATGGAAATATCTTCACAATCCTATTAGGAAATGGAAAACGAGATTATAAAACATTAATAATACATGATACTAAGTAAATATATATCTAATCCTGCCTTCTTCACCTCTCCCAATTTTCTTTCTACCTGGTCACATCACTCCATTCAGCAGGCAATCTTTCGTCCTCAGCTGACCTGATTCCTCAGTAGCAAGTGACACTATGAATTCTTTCTTAAAAAACACTGTTTTATGTTGGCTATATAACCCAACACTTTCCTTTTTAGTCTCCAACAATTTTTTAAATTACTATTATTAAGGCTTTATTTTTTTAGAGCAGTTTAAGGTTCACAGCAAAATTGAGGGGAAGATACAGATATTTCTCCTGTAACCACTGCTCTCCCCATACACTGCCTCCTCTCTGTCAGCATCCCCACCAGAGTGGTACACTTGTTACCACTGATGAACCTGTACTGACACATCATCAGCACCTGAAGTCCATGGTTTACATTATTGTTCACTCTTTGTGTCTCCTAAGGTTTTGACCACGCATTCTCCATGCCTTCTACAAGCCTTATCTTTACCTCCTAACATGAAATACTGGTATCCTTCCAGCCACAGTAGTGGCCCTCTCATCTCATCTTATTCTCCATCTTTGGGCCTGTCGTTCACACCCTTGGTTTTAACTACTGTCTGCTCACAGGTAACTCGCATATTTATAATCTTCACCTAAGTTTAGACTGTATGCCCGACAATGAAGTTGCAGTACTCATGGTTACTTAAAAAGCACTTCAAACTCAACATATCTAAAGTGAGACACATTATTACTCCCTGAATCACCCACTTCAGACTGGTCACAACTGATTCTCTTTCAGAGATTCCTATCTCTGAATGAAACTGCTATCCATTTAGTAAGGCAAAACACAATAATTAATATTATTCTTAATATCGCCTTTTCCGCCAATAACAAATGCAGTTGACCTTTGGGGTTTGGGGCACCAAACCTCCACTTAGCTGAAAATCCGTGTATAACTTTATAGGCGGCCCTCCATATCCAGGGTTCCACACCCACCAATTCAACCAACCACGGGCCCTGTAGAACTGTAGTTACATATTTAGTGAAAAAATCTGCTTATAAGTGGACTTTCACGTTCAAACTCATGTTGTTCAAGGGTCAACTGTACAGCCCAATCCTACCATCCCTTCTAAAAATCTCTCAAGGCAGTCCATCACTCTCCAGCCTCAGTCCACATAACTATAAACTCTCATGTGAACTACTGTCACAGCCTGTTAAATGGCACCCCCATAGCCACACTGCCTTACCTCCAAGTCATTTGTGTGTGTGTGTATAACCATGTTAGCCCTTCCTTGATTACTACACTTTGGTGTTTTCTAACTACACTTAGCTAAAAACAATTCACCTTGACTCATGGCCCACTATGTATATTAGCCTCATCTAATACCATGTTCCCCTCCTTCTCCTCTAGCTACGCTGGCCTTCTTTTCCACCCCCACACTCACTAATTCTACAGAACTTTTCAGCATGCTGTTTCCTCTACCTGAAACAGCATCCCTCCTCCCTTCTCCTGATAATTTGGTAAAAGTGAGCTAACTGGTGTAACACACAATTACTTAAAATTTAGTGGCATAAGAAATATAACAGCCACTTTGGCTGGTAGCCATGAAGAATGGCCAATAGAGGTTATATTTTTCTATCATCTGGTTCCACCTTATCTGCATATCCTGGGTCTCCTTCCCTAAGGATCATATGGTTTCATCAACCTATTTGTCTCCATTCCTTCTGACCTCACCTCTGGGTTCCCAAGCTGTTATGCCCAATGCTTTCTGTACGATTCCAAAAGCTAGAGTACAGATTAAATTTTCAGCTGTGAATCTTGGAATCAGAAGCACTGGGCTTACTACTAACTAAGCCCAGGCAATGTACTTCCATTCCTCTTTTCATGTGAGAGAATTCCAGAAACCCTTATTCTTTCACCAGTATGTCTTTATGACTCCTTGATAAGCAGCTATCAATAGTATGTGACTTGCTTTTTGGCCACAGACCAAGGCAGTTTATAGTTCTAGGCCCTATGCAATAGAAGGAGTTCCATCAGTGTCTTAAATAATTCTGAAATAAACAGATTTAGACAGCAAGAAGTGTCATAGGATCCAACTAATTTCTCCAAGAGTAAGACAAACATGAGTCTCAGAAAATGAGGAAAGTTTACACAGTAGTCACTATAATAACTAATTTCTTTGATTGTTTTTTTTTTAAGCATTCTGGCAATCCTTTGAGGTTTTAGGTATAATTGTACTCATGGGAACAGAGAAGTTACTTGTCCAAGATCAATGGGATAGCTATCATTCTAGTTCAAACCTGCCTGACTCTATCTTCTGCACCACTCCCTAATTACTGCAGAGACCCTGGGAGGAAGTGGTCTCGCAGGCACTTATGTACTACCTGCTGCATGCATACACTACTCAAATATCATTCTATTCCATTGGGCTAACTTTCCACGAGCTCTCAATTGTTAGGCATGAGAAATGTGGACCCTCCCACACCCTGAGGATCAACCTCATTTTTTCTGGTAAGAAATTTCCTCCAAGGTCTCCTCCAGGTGATCCCAGTCCTGAAAATCTGCCTTCCAGGGCTCTCCAGGTCTAATGAAAACAATAGATGGCTTGTTAAGGGGAGACATTAACAATAAGTTATAAATGGAGAATGTGGTAAGCAGTCTATGAAGTTGCTACTAAGGAATAAATTTAAATTTGAATTTAACATTTTAAGGACTTCAATGCACTGAACTTGGGGAATAATAAAACCATTCTTTTTTAGACATTTGAGGATTAAAATCAATCAGTAGCTATTTACACAGGAAATGTTATAAACAGAAAACTGAGCTAAGGGCTTGGAGCCATGTTCTCAAGGGCTAATGTGTACACTGATACCAGTTCATGTTGAAATTTACTGGCTTGCAATGAAATGACCAGAATAAATTAGCATACATATAAAACAGTTCAGAAAATAGTAGTCAGCTTTTCATAAGACAGCTTGGAAAGAGGGCATCAAGGAGGCAGAGCAGGGAGAAGTAGATTAAGAGAAGGCTGGGAAAGACAGCCAACGATGGAGAAAGAACTGCTTATTCATGTCTGAGGTAATAACACTTTAGCAATAAAAATATCTGTATGTCATTACTTCCAAAGAGCATGGCTTAGTGGATCACTGAGAACCAGCATTGCAACCACTACTGTGAGGGCTCTTTTTGGAAGCTGTTCCAGGATCAGCTCCCAGTTTTATGAGCCCCACCAGCTAACTAACCAAATCTTTGTTTCTTATTGCTTCAGATTCCACACCCACTCTCTTTTACTCTCGTACTACAAACCCTTCCTTCTATTTTTGTTCTTCATTATATACCTTGGTTATCTAGTATTATATCCAAAGTGGTATGAATAGTGCCAAAAAGACTGGATAAAGAGCTTAATCTTCAGGCACTCCCAAGAATTAATACAGAAATGTTTCATTTCACTCTTCTAATGCATCAAGGTAAAGAGAAAGATTAATATTATATATTACACATTGAAGTTTCAAATTCCACCCAGACTAACAGTGTTTTGTTATTGAGAGTAGTATACTACACATATAACTTATAAATAAGTGTATTTTTGTTTTCTTCATTTCATATTTATTAGCCATGAGATAAACACCAGGAACTGTGTTGGATGCAGAGATTAAAGGATGGGTAGAACATGGTCCCTGAACTAAAGTCAAAACGTAATAGAGAAGAGAGGCAAGAAAAGATTATAACCTCATAGTATAATGACTGGGCACAGAGTCATGCTCAGTAGACAGAGAAACTCTAAGCTAGACTTGAAGAATGAATAGGAGGTACTCAAGCAAGGGAGAAAGGGCTGGTGATGAAGGATGGATTCTAAGCAGAGGAAAGACCATATATTGGGTTGGCCAAAAAGTTTGTTTGGGTTTTCCCACAGGATGTTACAGAAAAACCCGGACGAACTTATTGGCCAACCCAACACAAAGGTACAGACATGTGGGAAACCCAGGGTATCCTAGGAACTCCATGTATTTCTATGGGAATATTTCTATGCATGGGAATGAGGCAGGAGGTGAAGCTGTATTAATAGATAAGAGGGTATATTTTTTGGCACCCTCAAAACCTTGTTAAGAAGTTTGACCATCCTGTAGAGAGATGATGGAGAATCAAATAACATGATCACTAATATGCTCAAGAAAAATCTTCTCTATAGCACAAACAGGGATTGAAGAATTTCAAAACAGTCATAGCAAGCTTTCTAGCAGTAGCTACATGAAAATAAAAACATTTGTTTAGCACTCTCCAGAATTAATATGAAAGATAAATGTATATAGAGAGATTATGAAAAATATGTTAACACCTGATGAAGGAGTAGAGTGGTTAAGACCAAAGCTTTGGAGTTAGAAAAAAAAAAAAAAAAAAGGTTGCTAAAATCTTGACTCAGCCAGTTGAGTTTCAGTTTCCTTTTCCTCAAAACAATGCCACTTCAGGGATTCACTATGAAGATCAAATAAAACATCTATCAAGTTTAAAGTGCCTAGCAAATAGTATATACTTAATAACTATTTTTAAATAATCAAATATTTTTTGAAATGACTATTATGTATCCTATCAAGGTGGATATTCATTTGACATATTTTTATTCGAAATCTAAAAAAATTCATATAATATTATGAAAAGCTTTTGGTTTTTAAGACAGACTACTTCTAATTATAGTAAATAATAGTATCTGGTCATCCCTGTATTATTAATTTTCTGTGGGCCAAAAGATTTGATTTGGTTGTCAGATGTCTTTGAAATGGTGAGAGTATTACGAGGAAAGTGGGACCAAAAAAAAAAGGTAAACCAGTTCAATTTCAAATGTTCCCTAAAGATCAAATTGATCATTAGATCATAAATTTAAATTGAAAGAAAATAATGACAAGATCAATCATATTGCCAGCCTGCTCAAAAACTGATTGCATTCAAAATCCCAGTACAGAAGGCTGGATGAGGAATTGTGCCAAGTGTCACATGAATGAGATTCCCGGAGGGACAAATAAGTAAATCCAAAAAATCAATGTGCCATGAGGTTGACATTTCACATACTGATTTCCCTAGCTCCCTTTTCCCATCTTTGCTATGTAGAAAGGAGTAGAAATGTCCTCTGACAGATGTCCACATAAGTAGAGATGGACTCTCTCCCAGTCAAGTTGGGAGCACCAGATACTGCCATCTTGGTTTGACTGACTAGATGCCAACCATATGCATACAATTGGAAAGGGGGACATGGAAAGACATCTGGATAAGAAGCAGCAGAAATAGCTTAGTTCAATTTAGTCTTTTTGAACAAAGAATGGTATATAAAAAGCTCTCATGTCCCTATGACTCTGTTGTATTTATTCACTTTTTAACATTCAGGTTGTATAAATGGTTCTCACTTGACTTGTTTAACTTATTTTTATCCTTTACAAATGAATACCCCTCACCTAAAATAGCCAACGTATTTCTCAGTGACTCAATGAGAATTCTCTTCTCTTCTCTCTGATCTTTCTGGGACATTTTCTTCTTCCTTTCCTTTCACTTGGACCACTGTTAGGTAGAGACTTCACTCTACTCTCTTGATTTACCAACCCAGAAACTGCACCTGATTTCTGCCACCCTAAACCAGGGCTGCTGGACCAGTGAGGCAATTTGAGTGGCAAAGGGAAAAATAGATACAGATGAGATTATTACCTAATATTATCTCTCCCTTGATAACAGTAACACTCCCTACTCAACCTTATTCCCTTATTTTAACCCCTTGCCAACATGCAGTGAAATGCAAATAAATCTGATCTCAGTCTTTGAGCTGCCAAAGGGCCACATTTAGGGGGGAACAAACATTCCTTTTCATGTAGCGCTGTCCAGCACAATTACCTAGTGTCCCTTTTTACTTTCCAAAGTGTTCTGTTTTTGAAGACAAATTATATGGACACTGTGCTTATAGGGTCTAAGTGTAAAAATCTGATGGGGAGGAATGAGAATAAAAAAAAAGATAAACTATCATTTTATCTCTTGTCTGTTTCACATTACTAGCAGAAAAATAACTCCATCACTTAAAAAAGACAGCAAGAAAGAGCAGGGGAGGAAAAGACTAACAAACCAACCAATCAAGCACAACAACAGCAACACCACACACACTCGCACACACACACAAAAGCAATACAAGGGTTTTAGGTCCTATCTGTCTATCCAGAGAAGGAAGGAACTCCTGGCCAGAAGCACTGCTGTGGCAGCAGAAGGGAAGCTGGCAGGTTAAATTCTACCTGATGGAGGAGAATCAGGGACATGAGAGGTACTATTCAGGGTCCTCAAGCCTCCTAACTACTAGAGGGCAGGCAAATGGGTGGAGAGGTTGGAGGATGAGCAGAACGAGACTCATTGTCTGGGCTGCAGGCTGTGATCTTGTTTTCTATTCTCCTCCCTCCCCATTAGAATTGGGAGCCTATTTTAGCAGGAACATTCTTATACATGGTGTTTAAGTTGTGTAATTCCATTAGCAGAGTACTAAGCTTCAGATACATTGGACTTAATTAGGCTTTTATGGAAAGGCCCTGGGGAATTAACCACAATGTATAACATTGTTCATTTGAGAAAATGTATTCCCAAATGCAAACAAATGCTCACCAAACTTCTGGAATACAATTCCTTTGAAAGTGATAGGTTAGAAAAGGGTATGATCAACTCCTCTCAACTCAGGCTGCCTATTCGAACTATCGGGGGGCTTTTAAATTCATACTATTACCAGGGCACCACACCAAGAGATTCTAATTTAATTGGCCTGGGGTGAAACCTCGAAATAAATATTTTTTTAAAAAGCTTCTTGCAGCTGGGTTGAGAACCACTGGGCTAGTAAATGCTTCTTGGATCTATATTTGAGCAAGTGGCTCAGGAGGGTTTGTTTTCATTACAGAGGGGTTTTTCTTCACAATAGGATTCACTTCCAGTTTTATTTTTCAATTGTTACTCAACCTAAAAAAAAAAAAAATCTCTTTAGCCAATGCCTTTTCATAAAAGACACACAGGGCTTCCCTGGTGGCGCAGTGGTTTAGAGTCCGCCTGCCGATGCAGGGGACACGGGCTCGTGCCCCGGTCCGGGAAGATCCCACATGCTGCAGAGCGGCTGGGCCCGTGAGCCATGGCCGCTGAGCCTGCGCGTCCGGAGCCTGTGCTCCGCAACGGGAAAGGCCACAACAGTGAGAGGCCCGCGTACCGCAAAAAAAAAAAAAAAAAAAAAAAAAAAAAGACACACATCTGTAGTGTAAAAATAATTACACCTTCTTGCCAAACAATTATCACTGAATCTTTTAAAACTCATAGTACACTGTTAAAAAGGAAAAAACAAACCCCAATATATGGACAACAGAAAATGTAATGAGATTAATTTTGTATATTTGAAAGATTTCACTCCTTCTCATTCTCCTCCATCAGGATCCTGGCAAAATTTTAGGATAGAATTGAGTCACGCACTGCTTCCTGAAGCTCCTCTGAGCAAGGTTTTGCTGCTCCACAGAGACCAGGGTTGTGGCGATAAAAGATGTACTAAGCCCTCAAACTCCTTGAAGTTCAAAATGAAAGGCTAATTGTAAGAGTTAGCCTTTGCATAAAACAGAGTTAATAATATTATTTCCATTGGTAACATTCAGGCAATTCAGGCACGCCCCCTTATCTCCCCCAAATCCTGTTACTGTCATGAACAAGGTACCTGAGGGCTGCTGGAGACACCTCACAGCCATGCAGGAGGTACTGCCACCAAGTCCTGTCCGCCAATCTCATTGCTCTCATTCTGTTGCTGAGTGATCTTCTGCTTTCCTATGTAGCTCACTTTCTCCTTCCCTATCTAACAAATGCATTTGGATACCTTCTGAAATTTTACTTAGAAAGTAAACTTCCATGCACTGAACCCTACTGCCCCCCCTGCATTGACTTCCATTCAGTAACTGCAAAAGTATGTATACAAGTTTTTTTTTTAAGCTCCGAAAGAAACCGTGAATGGTAAAAAAAAAAAAAAAAAAAAAAGTGAGGCTGCTCTATCAGATTTCTTTACCTACATCAGATGGCTGTAAGCCATGCTCAGGGGGATTCCAGAAGAGTGCAGGGAATGAATGAACACACTCACTTTCCCTGTGTGAATATAGGCATGGATGCCTATTTCATATGTCAAGTTATGAAATTTACCTTGACATTTGCAAATTGCATTTTAACCAGATTCCTATAAAATAATTCTATTTGTTCAGAGCTCCTCATTTTTTAATTTTTTTATGTCTGAGACATTTATATTAACATATTTCCATACAAATAACCCAAAAAAGTTTAGTATTAGTTGTTTTGTTTGTTTGTTTTATACTGCAGGTTCTTATTAGTCATCAATTTTATACATATCAGTATATACATGTCAATCCCAATCGCCCAGTTCAGCACACCACCATCCCCACCCCACCGTGGTTTCCCCGCCTTGGCGTCCAAATGTTTGTTCTCTACATCTGTGTATCAATTTCTGCCCTGAAAACCGGTTCATCTGTACCATTTTTCTAGGTTCCACATACATGCATTAATATACGATATTTGTTTTTCTCTTTCCGACGTACTTCACTCTGTATGACAGTCTCTAGGTCCATCCATGTCTCAACAAATGACTCAATTTCATTCATTTTTATGGCTGTGTAATATTCCATTGTACATATGTACCATAACTTCTTTATCCATTCGTCTGTCGATGGGCATTTAGGCTGCTTCCATGACTTGGCTATTGTAAATAGTGCTGCAGTGAACATTGGGGTGCATGTGTCTTTTTTTTTTTTCCTTTTTTTTTGGCTGTACGCGGGCCTCTCACTGTTGTGGCTTCTCCCATTGCGGAGCACAGGCTCCAGATGTGCAGGCTCAGCGGCCATGGCTCACGGGCCCAGCCACTCCGCGGCATGTGGGATCTTCCCGGACTGGGGCACGAACATGTGTCCCCTGCATCGGCAGGCGGACTCTCAACCACTGTGCTACCAGGGAAGCCCACATGTGTCTTTTTGAATTATGGTTTTCTCTGGGTATATGCCCAGTACTGGGATTGCTGGATCATATGGTAATTCTACTTTTAGTTTTTTAAGGAACCTCCATACTGTTCTCCATAGTGGCTATATTAATTTACATTCCCACCAACAGTGAATGAGGGTTCCCTTTTCTCCACACCCTCTCCAGCATTTGTTGTTTGTAGATTTTCTGATGATGCCCATTCTGACTGGTGTGAGGTGATACCTCATTGTAGTTTTGATTTGCATTTCTCTAATAATTAGTGATGTTGAGGAGCTTTTCATGTGCTTCTTGGCCATCTGTATGTCTTCTTTGGGTAAATGTCTATTTATGTCTTCGCCCCTTTTTGGATTGGGTTGTTTGTTTCTTTAATATTGAGCTGCATGCGCTGTTTATATATTTTGGAGATTAATCCTTTGTCCGTTGATTCGTTTGCAAATATTTTCTCCCATTCTGAGGGTTGTCTTTTCGTCTTGTTTATGGTTTCCTTTGCTGTGCAAAAGCTTTGAAGTTTCATTAGGTCCCATTTATTTTTGTTTTTAGGAGGTGGGAGGTGGACTTAGGAGGTGGATCAAACAAGATCTTGCTGTGATTTATGTCAAAGAGTTTTCTTCCTATGTTTTCCTCTAAGAGTTTTATAGTGTCTGGTCTTACATTTAGGTCGCTAATCCATTTTGAGCTTATTTTTGTGTACAGTGTTAGGTAGTGTTGTAATTTCATTCTTTTACATGTAGCTGTCCAGTTTTCCCAGCACCACTTATTGAAGAGATTGTCTTTTCTCCACTGTATATCTTTGCCTCCTTTTTCATAGATTAGTTGACCATAGGTGCATGGGTTTACCTCTGGGCTCTCTATCTTGTTCCATTGACCTATGTTTCTGTTTTTGTGCCAGTACCATATTGTCTTGATTACTGTAGCTTTGTAGTATACTGTGAAGTCAGGGAGTCTGATTCCTCCAGCTCCGTTTTTTTCCCTCAAGACTGCTTTGGCTATTCGGGGTCTTTTGTGTTTCCATACAAATTTTAAGATGATTTATTCTAATTCCATAAAAAATGCCATTGGTAATTTGATAGGGATTACATCTGTAGATTGTAGAATCTGTACATTGCTTTGAATCATTGCAAAGAATCTGTAGATTGCTTTGGGTAGTATAGTCATTTTCACAATATTGATTCTTCCAATCCAAGAACATGGTATATCTATCCATCTGTTGGTATCATCTTTAATTTCTTTCATCAGTGTCTTATACTTTTCTGCATACAGGTCTTTTGTCTCCCTAGGTAGGTTTACTCCAGGGTATTTTACTCTTTTTGTTGCAATGGTAAATGGGAGTGCTTCCTTAATTTCTTTTTCAGATTTTTCATCATTAGTGTATAGGAATGCAAGAGATTTCTGTGCATTAATTTTGTATCCTGCAACTTTACCAAATTCATTGATTAGCTCTAGTAGATTTCTGGTGGCATCTTTAGGATTCTCTATGTATAGTATCATGTCATCTGCAAATAGTGACAGTTTTATTTCTTCTTTTCCAATTTGTATTCCTTTTATTTCTTTTCCTTCTCTGATTGCCATGGCTAGGACTTCCAAAACTATGTTGAATAGTAGTGGTGAGAGTGGACATCCTTGCCTCATTCCTGATCTTAGAGGAAATGCTTCCAGTTTTTCACCATTGAGAATGATGTTTGCCATGAGTTTGTCATATATGGCCTTTATTATGTTGAGGTAGGTTCCCTCTATGCCCACTTTCTGGAGGGTTTTTTATCATTAACAGGTGTTGATTTTGTCAAAAGCTTTTTCTGCATCTATTGAGATGATCATATGGTTTTTATTCTTCAATTTGTTAATATGGTGTATCACATTGATTTGCATATATTGAAGAATCCTTGCATCCCTGGGATAACTCCCAGTTGATCGTGGTGTATGATCCTTTTAATGTGTTGCTGGATTCTGTTTGCCAGTATTTTGTTGAGGATTTTTGCATCTATATTCATCAGTGATATTGGTCTGTAATTTTCTTTTTTTGTATCATTTTTGTCTGGTTTTGCTATCAGGGTGATGGTGGCCTCATAGAATGAGTTTGGGAGTGTTCCTTCCTCTGCAATTTTTTGGAACAGTTTGAGAAGGACGGGTGTTAGCTCTTCTCTAAATGTTTGATAGAACACACTTGTGAAGCCATCTGGTTCTGGACTTTTGTTTGTTGGAAGATTTTTAATCATAGTTTCAATTTCATTACTTGTGATTGGTCTGTTCATATTTTCTGTTTCTTCCTGGTCCCGTCTTGGAAGGTTATACCTTTCTAAGAATTTCTCCATTTCTTCTAGGTTGTCCATTTTATTGGCATAGAGTTGCTTGTAGTAGTGTCTTAGGATGTTTTGTATTTCTGTGGTGTCTGTTGTAACTTTTCGTTTTTCATTTCTAATTTTATTGATTTCAGTCCTCTCCCTCATTTTCTTGATGAGGCTGGCTAATGGTTTATCAATTTTGTTTATCTTCTCAAAGAACCAGCTTTTAGCTTTATTGATCTTTGCTATTGTTTTCTTTGTTTCTATTTCATTTATTTCGGCCCTGGTGGTTATGATTTCTTTCTTTTTGCTAACTTTGGGTTTTGTCTGTTCTTCTTTCCCTAGTTCCTTTAGGTGTAAGGTTAGATTGTTTACTTGAGATTTTTCTTGTTTCTTGAGGTAGGCTCATATAGCTATGAACTTCCCTCTTAGAACTGCTTTTGTGCACCCCATAGGTTTTGGTTTGTCGTGTTATCATTGTCATTTGTCTCTAAGCATTTTTTGATTTCCTCTTTGATTTCTTCAGTGATCTCTTGGTTATTTAATAACGTATTGATTAACCTCCATGTGTTTGTTTTTTTCATTTTTTTCCCTGTAATTGATTTCTAATCTCATAGCGTTGTGGTCAGAAAAGATGCTTGATATGATTTCAATTTTGTTAAATTTACTGAGGCTTGATTTGTGACCCAAGATGTGATCTATCCTGGAGAAGTGTAATCTGCTGTTTTCAGATGGAATGTCCTATAAATATCAATTAAATCTATCTGGTCTATTGTGTCATTTAAAGCTTGTGTTTCCTTATTTATTTTCATTTTGGATGATCTGTCCATTGGTGTAAGTGAGGTGTTAAAGTCCCCCACCTATTATTGTGTTACTATCAATTTCCTCTTTTATAGCTGTTAGCAGTTGCCTTATGTATTGAGGTGCTCCTATGTTGGGTGCATATAGATTCATAATTGTTATATCATCTTCTTGGATTGATCCCTTGATCATTATGTAGTGTCCTTCCTTGTTTCTTGTAACATTCGTTATTTTAAAGTCTATTTTATCTGATATGAGTATAGCTACTCCAGCTTTCTTCTGATTTCCGTTTGCATGGAATATCTTTTAGCATCCCCTCACTTTCAGTCTGTATGTGTCCGTAGGTCTGAAGTGGGTCTCTTGTAGACAGCATATATATGGGTCTTGTTTTTGTATCCATTCAGCAAGTCTGTGTCTTTTGGTTGGAGCATTTAATCCATTCACATTTAAGGTAATTATTGATATGTATGCTCCTATGACCATTTTCTTAATTGTTTTGGGTTTGTTTTCTAGGTCCTTTTCTTCCCTTGTGTTTCCCACTTAGAGAATTTCCTTTAGCATTTGTTGTAGAGTTGGTTTGGTGGTGCTGAATTCTCTTAGCTTTTGCTTGTCTGTAAAGCTTTTGATTTCTCCATCGAATCTCAATGAAATCCTTGCCGGGCAGAGTAATCTTGGTTGTAGGTTCTTCCCTTTCATCGCTTTAAATATATTGTGCCACTCCCTTCTGGCTTGTAGAGTTTCTGCTGAGAAATCAGCTATTAACCTTATGGGAGTTCCCTTGTATGTTATTTGTCGTTTTTCTCTTGCTGCTTTGAATAATTTTTCTTTGTCTTTAATTTTTGCCAATTTGATTACTATTTGTCTCAGCGTGTTTCTCTTTGGGTTTATCCTGTATGGGACTCACTGCGCTTCCTGGACTTGGGTGGCTATTTCCTTTCCCATGTGAGGGAAATCTTCGAATATAATCTCTTCAAATATTTTCTCTGGTCCTTTCTCTCTCTCTTCTCCTTCTGGGACTCCTATAATGTTAATGTTGTTGCGTTTAATGTTGTTCCAGAGGTCTCAGGCTGTCTTCATTTCTTTTCATTCTTTTCTCTTTAGTCTGTTCTGCAGCAGTGAATTCCACCATTCTGTCTTCCAGGTCACTTATCCGTTCTTCTGTCTCAGTTATTCTGCTCTTTATTCCTTCTAGTGTAGTTTTCATTTAAGTTATTGTATTGTTCATCTCTGTTTGTTTGTTCTGTAATTCTTCTAGGTGTTTGTTAAACATTTCTTGCATCTTCTCGATCTTTGCCTTCATTCTTTTTCCGAGGTCCTGGATCATCTTCACTATCATTATTCTGAATTCTTCTTCTGGAACGTTGCCTATCTCCACTTCATTTAGTTGTTTCTCTGGGGTTTTATCTTGTTTCTTCATGTGGTGCATAGCCCTCTGCCTTTTTATCTTGTCTATCTTTCTGTGAATGTGGTTTTTGTTCCACAGGCTGCAGGATTGTAGTTCTTGCTTCTGCTCTTTGCCCTCTGGTCTTGAGTTCATTCTTAATGTGACTGTATGTTTTAAATGCTAACCAGATAGTAAACAGAAAACAACTAGGTCTAATTTTGTTATCCCTAAAACACAGCTTTGTATAGTTAGTGCTGTTTTGAAGAACATAATAAACTGAAATGTATGTGCTTTTGGTGAAGTTTATTTCATTTCAGTTAGGCAGATTAGGAAGAAGAATTATTTTTTTTGTTGAAAAATTTCTACTGAACAAGTACTATATGCCAGGCAGGATACTAAGCACTGAGGACAGACCAGGAAACAATGAGTCAAAAATCCTTGCCTTCGTGGAATTTACAAACTAGTGGGAATTTACAGTCTTGAAACATATAATGATGCTCTGGAAAAACTAGGTCCAAAGTTTGTTTCTTGAACTAAACTTCAAATCAACATTCATCCAAATTCAATTTGTCTTCTTTCTTCTTTAGATATGGAAAGAATGAGGTAGAGAGTAAAGGGTATGGTTAATGAAAACAGAGAATTTCATAGGATTGGGAGGTTAGAGGGAGTAGAAAATCAATGGGGTAAGAAACCATTCTCACTCCACAAAATTGTCTAATCCCACGAGTTACAGGATGAGACTTGTCTGCTCAAAATTTAATATATTGAAAGGCGACCCATTTTTTTTTTAACGTGCATTTACTCAGTGTTAATCCATATGCATGCTTTAAAGAGGTCTATGGTAGAAACCACGATACTACACTCTGCCTTGCACACTAAGTCACAGTCATAATAGGATGAGGAAAGTAACTCTTCCCAAACTTGACAGCCAAATATAGGCTTAAACAGTGAGTATAAAGAAGGCTTTGAAGGGTAAATAAATGGAAAATTAGGTGGGAAGGAGCGTGCAGAGAGAAAACAATACAATCAGATACTAACTGAAATAACTTTGCCTCATAACAAGAAGGGTCAGAGCTAACTGCTGGCAATGGGCAGGCCAAGGTGCAGGAGCTAGAAGAAGCTAGAACCATCAAGCTGAAGAGAACACAATGGCCTTGTGCGATTCGGAGGGAGGGAGGCTATGACAATTAAATGCAAATCCTAATGAGATTTCCCAATGCAATCCAATGTCAATACTTCAAAGTTGCTCCCACCTACAAATATCAGCTTTTAAGACAATGACCAACAGGCCAAGAGAAACCATCACCCTTCCTTTGGAAGCCATGTGTGATTTACCACTCCTTATGTTAACACAATACCTAGAAAGGGCCATCTGTAAATTTTCTATACTTTCTGTATATTTTCTATATAACATAGACTCTTTTGAGTTTCCTGGGGAGAATGGCAGTGATACATGCATTTTGTAGATTAAAAAGGTTTAGTATAAAATATTTGTGTGCTTATAAGTGGGACTTTCAGTACAGTGAGAAAAACTGCCACATCCTCAGTGACAAACACCTTCCTCCTTAAAATACTTATTATCACAGCAACCAATATCTTGCTAATAATGAAAACTGCATTCAGATGCTGCACAAATCCATCTTTCCTATGACTGGAACATAGATATGAATGGGGATTATGTAAGTCAAGATCTTAAAGATAAGATAGTTTTACAATGTGTAGATGAAAACTATGTAGACGAAAACTCTATTCAGCAGAGATAAGATTTAAATGCTTTACTATTCCAGTAGTTTCAACTAGTAATTTGATATAAAGCTGAAATGAATTTTTCTCTTAGGAAAAAATTAAGATTCAAAACCTTAAAAAATGTAATGAATCTCAAAGATCTCTAAGAGAAAAAAATAGTTTTGTATTTTAAAACAACAAATTACACAGAACAAATAAAATATAGGAAAACAGACACGTTATTTTGGACAATTAAATAAATATGTTCCTGTATTAATAAGGGTGTTAACTTCTTTAAAATATTTTAATTCAAATATTGCAGGCTTAAAATAATAAAAAGCAGGATGTAGAAAAAAATATTGTTTTTGTACAAATAACATTCAGAAATTTTAAAATTTTCTATCAAAAGTTTGACTTTTATTCCTTGATGCCAAGAACTCATTCTTTTTGTGTCTATACATCATTATACATTTTCCATGGTGTAAATGTTTCCAAAACATAGGATGAACACATATGCTGTTGTGCCTGGAATGGTCTAGTCCTACTATAATTATTAATTGCTTCCCCCTTCTCAAATAGAAGACTTGCATGGAAAATTATGTGGTCACTCCACCTAAATAGCACTGAATTTTGGGATACTGATAAACTTTTACAAAAGAAATTAGAATTATGCTTTGTGTTTCTCAGTCTGGAAAACAACCAATTACATGTTTATACTAACTATTCTTATGAGCTAATATTTACTGAGTGCCACAACTTATAAGCTGTTGTACTTTGCCTATATTACATCCTTAAGCTATATACTATTGTCCCTAAGTTATAAAGAAGGAAAATGAAACTTGAAAGCTGTGACTGTCCCAAGGTCATATAAGTATTAAGGAGTAGAATGGGAAATTGAAGACAGGTCTATCTGATTCCAAAGCCCATGTTAAGTTGATGAATGTAGTAAACATCCACTATAATATTTATGCTAGTAATAGTGTGAATGAACCTAGGCATAGGAGAATGTCGTGTAGCTGTTTTGCTTTTCTAAAGTCACAAATCTTGGTGTGACTCCAACTGCATTAATTTCCATTCAGAGTGTCCATTTGAGCATCATAGCTAAAACTTTAGGCACTTCCAGGTATACTCTGTCAGATCCAGTAATGCTCCTCTCACATCTATTTCTCATTGGGATTAATTCTAACCTCAAGGGTTTATGCAGTGTAAAAACATTCATGGAGTAAAACAACACTGCTTGTCTTTGATCCATCCTGTATTAGCTTTCACTAAGACGCATAACTGTTCCCTTATGGTCTTTTTTTATTAGCACCAATATCCACAGTTTCCAAGATTCTCAATTCTTGCTATGCCTACTGAATGGGCAGCCTACCCTTTACCATCCTCTCTTCACAGATTAGACAACAATCTGGACCCATGGCTCTCTTGTGCTTTCTTTTTCTTTTTTCCTTTCTCCCTTTCTCCCTCCCTCCCTCCCTTCCTACCTTCCTTTCTTGTCCTCCTGGACACTGGAAATGTTTAGCTGCTTACCAATAGCCCCCTGATATAATGAGGCCCCACAATGCCTATATTTCTATGTATCCAAGGTAGTGATTAATTTCCTACTAGCAGTCATGCTATTGCGTAAGGCACATGGGAAAAGCTGCTGCCTCCCAGATTTCCAAATGAAAAGCAAATATATTCTCCCCCACTCTTGGCTCTGCATATTTTAAGGAATACCCATCATCCTAAACTAAGTAACTCTGTGGGGATGCCAAAGTTCGCTTTATCACCCACACCAGCTTCCAACTTCCTTGCTTCTTCTCTAGCTATTAGTTTTCTTCCCAGGGTGGAGCTTCTTGTCTAGAACTCAAAGGCTATATTTTGTAATTCATCCCCCTTCTACTGCTAAATTTAAATTTTTAGACCTAAAAGTACAAAATTTGTCTTCTTTTTTTTTTTTGTCTCTTATTCCACGTTGCCCAAGAGGGGAAGAAAGCCCTCAGGATACAAATGAGCGAAAAGACAAGCTGAGGTTAATGCATAGTTAATCCTTCAAAAGTGTGACCCTTTGCCCAGAGCAGCATAGTACTTCTTACAGTTGACTACATTTGTGAATACATGCAAACAGTAAAATGCTCAGATGAAGGAGAAGATTTAAGTAGAATGAAGCAAGAATGGGGAGAAGAGAAAAAAGAAAAACAACAAAGGCAATATGGTGACAAGGAAAAATAGAGAATGACAATAAAAAAGAGAAAAAGTATAGTGGTAATAAGACACAGTAGAAAAGGGGAAGCAAAAAAAAAAAAAGATGGAAAAGAAGAAGGGAGGAAGATACAAGAGAGATGGAAGCACACAGACACAAAAGAAACGAGAGGAGAGAAGAATAGGAAAAGGAAACCCCAATGAAGAAAAAGTGCAGAAGAGACAAAACAAAAAGAAAAACAAACTTTTCAAAGGGGAAAAACATTTAATTTTTCAAATTCCTAACTGGCACATACCATCTAACATGGCAGCCTGAATCCATTCTCCCCATTCCTTCTGCCCCATAGTGTGTTTCCTGCTTCTCATCTTTGCAGCCATCCTTTTTAAGTGTACACAGCTGGGTGAGTCCAGACACTACAACTTTTAAATTGCTGCTCCATAATACTAACTACTTTCCCCCTATTTTTTGTGTTAACTGAATTCCAGACACTGATCTAAAAAAGGACTTAAGTGCATTATCTCATTTATATCTAACTCCACATTCTCTGCCTTCTTAGCTGCTCACCTACCTTCTCTCACATACCTAAACCATGAATATAAATAACCCACTTACCTACCTTTAATTTACTATTTCAAAGTGTTATACAATGTTTGGTTCAATCCTTGGTTTGGGCAATTGTTATAAGTTTCTTTTGGTTTTGATTCCCAATTCAAAGTTCCCTATTCTAATGGTTATATTGCCAATCAATGGAACACATGTTTATTAAAGCAAATCATGGTCAGCAAACTATGTTTGGGATTAGGAGGTACTACTTTATACTCCCAGAGAGAAGTCCTGTATTTAAATTTGTGCAAGACCCAGAATGTCTCCACACAGGTGGGTATCTCTTACAGGCTGTCTCATGAGTGTAAAGATTGCAGAGTCCTGAAGCTGAAGTGAGACTATGGCAGGACAGTAAATCTTATTCCAACAATTGCAGCTGTTATTTATCATAAAGAAAGGCATTTGAGAAATTCTAGCCAATCATTCAACATTCTTTTCAACAAAGATGTGATGGAAGAAACATTTCCATATACCAGGTGAAAAGAAGAGAAACACAGAATTGTGGAGTTTTCTCAAAGATACGTCAGTGGCAGTGTTAGGAAAACTTCCTCAAAAGTTCATGACCCACCAACAATGTGATTTTTTTTCTCTGTCTTACAAGATGCTACAATTTGTATTACACAATCTTTTTATAACCCTTATCTCATTACATATGGCTCCTTGAGAGCTGGGCCAGCCAAACATTCAGCCAGGAAATCTTGGATTTACTTCCCAGTTACTATCTTTGTACCCTCAGGCAAGGTTTTTTAAGCTCTCAAAGGCTCACTTTCTGTATTTGGAAAATGGGGATAATAATAGCTACTAACCCATCGTGTTGTTATGAGCATTAACTGAATTTGGCATGTAAAGTACTAAATAGGCTTTAGCAATAACAACAATAATACTCATTATTCCTATTGGTAGTCCCAGGACTTGTTACAACATCTTGCATAATAGCAGTCTCTCAATAATTGTTTGTTAAATGAATGAATCATCTGATTTGAGAATAAGCATTATTATACGTACACTCACTTTATTAATTAAAAACAAAATGATGATAAAATATTAAAACAAATAATGTTTCAACTTACAGAAGGTTTCATCATTTTTGGAAAGTGAGTACCTACAAAACATTACCCTCTAATGATTCCTGGTTTAATGCTTCCTTCATCATTTTAAAACTAAGGCATTAAATGAATGTGTAATATGGTGGTAGCTCTAGTAATCTACAAGTTTCCTGTTACCTATGGAAAACTTAGAATGTATATTTTAATAAAATTATACACCAATAACCAGGTACTTGGTTGATTTATTTTCACTCTGGCCAGAGAATTTTATCAAGATCCTTCTACAAAACAGCTCTTTTCTTTCCTATCCCTGTTTTTCATAAATCAATGACTAGCTTAAATTAGCTAACTCACTGTGTTGTATTGCTAATAAACATATGGAGTAAATACACTTAGAACAAATCTTTTCTGTTGAACACAGATTAAATTATATTGCTTCAATCTACTAAAACTGGAAATCAAATCACAAATGACTACATAATTAAACACAGCAAAATCTACTTTAATGTTAATGGTGCATCAAACATTTATTTTTTGTAAATAATAGAACCTTGTTTATATCCAGTTCAACAAGACATCTACATTGACCTAAAACTGTTTGGACTTTCTTAACTGATTGTGACCTCTTAGAGTTTATGAAATCCCTGATCTGGATGTGAATAAAGCATAACTGAATATTCAAAAGAAACATCTTTTTTCTTCTTTTTTCCCAGGACATATTAGAACTATTTCCAACTGAGTTGCTTATTGCAAAATTTTGAGGCAGTTTATTTTCTCAATCTTCGTGTAGCATGTCACTCCTCCAAATTAGGTTCCTTATTAATCATCTCTGCACATATTATAGTTTTTAAAAGTATACTGTGCTTTTATACTCTAGCTTACATAACTGTATATGGGGTTGCATACCCTCTAACATGTCATCAGTATGTCACACAAGATCTCCTTTGTGAGGGCAGGGAGATGTACTAACTTACTTTGATGATCAGGAAACTGAAACACAGCTTCTTTCAACATGTGATAATTTGGGGAACGAAGCATTTGAAGATTAGTACTCTTACAAAGCTATATTTCTTCAAATTAGATGACAAAAATTATATATTAGGAACATTGATAGAAGTATTTTTGTTGTATATGCTGACTTACTGTGATTCTACAGTTTAAAAGGAAGATATCATCTATATTATCGTAATTAAAGCCTCAATAGGAGATTAGGATATCACAAATGTTGAGATTTTAATTTTTATTCTCCTGGAAATATCATGTCACATTATTCACATCTTTTTTTCAGTGATATTAATGCATGGAAATACCACAAGGTTCTCCCCCATCCACCCTTTTCCACGCAAGGCTTATTTGGTGATGATTAAGTTCTTAGAAGACAGGCTGTTTACAGAGTAGAGGCAATATTGACAAATATAGGCTGCAGTGCTTTACCTCTAGTTTAACAATAAACTGTCAGTCAAGAAAAAGGAATTTTATGTATGAAAGGCCATCTAAATTGCAGGTCTCTTAATTGGGCCAATCCTTTTTCCCCATCCTCCTAGGAAAAGACACCTCTATACAGAAGTTAGTTCTTGGCTAACAAGGTCACCAAATAATAATGCTTAACTACATTTTCTTATGATCAAATAATAACAAATGCAAAATAACCTGAAGTCCTTATCAACTGATCAAGAAGGATGTATGGTTTCAGAGCTGTCAGTTTCAAGACTCTGTTGATGGGCTAATTTCTCTGCAGTGTTGATTTGGTCCTTTTCTCTTGTAAGAATGTATAGCATGATAACCCAGCTGTACCCTAACCATATGTTCAGATTCACACAAAAGTCAAATCAGCTTTCTTTTTCTAAATTACTTCCTCCCTTGATGTATGGACCTTATTTATAACCTCCCTTTGTGCAGCCATAACTCTATCACATAGGGTTTAGTTTCTAAAAACCATAGCAATTGCCTGAAAATTGATTTGATGTCTTTTGCCCATCCCTCCCTTTGGTCCCTGAAGACATTTTAATATGAGCCATGACATTATGATGGATGAAATCTGGCATTTTACTGTAGCAATGCTACTCCCATGTGGAAAATAACAGCTTGTTCAAAAGCTGGTCTTCCAGCCAGAGTTAGGATATATGGTAAACCACTTTACTAATCTCTCCCCTTTCCTTTCCTTTTAAAATATCCTTCCCAAAATTCTTTAGGTTACCAAATTTTCCACGTATCACAGGTCAAAGCTAATTGTAGGTCACATAATGATAGTGATAAATGTGTCACGAGAAAACTGGGTTAATCGTGTATAGGAAACAATCTAGAGTTTGATCATAGAATAAAATAATTTTCCAATACAAACTCTATTCTGTAAAAACACCAAGTTTCTGCTGATTTGTGAAGCAATTGTACCTTTTTAAGATATATTGTAAGGCAACTCCCTAATGCCAGTAGACCAGATTGAAAAAAAAAATCATTACACTTACCTTTTATAAACCATATGTCCTTATTTGTAAATCACAACTTTTTTTTCTAACTTTATATTAACTACCACAATCAACTCTTAAAGCTAAGAAATACAAATGTATTTACAAATTCCTTAGTCAAAAGGGGGAGAAAAGATATTTAAGATTCCACTAGTGTGTGCAATTAGTGTCACTTATATATAATTGTTGGTGTATCATGGGCCTTGGTGTTTTAAAGATACTGGGTAGTAGGACATCTCTGAGGATGAATAACTGCAACTACATTTCTATTTGTTCTGGGTGTTTTGCATAGGTCCATATCCCCTACTAAAATTGAACATGTGGGCTTATGGGAAATATGAAAATATACTGTAATTAAAGCATTCATAATTGAATACTGTAAATAGTATTTATGCCCTTCACCAGTAGAACTCAATACTTATTTAAAGGCCTGCAGCAAGGAGATGATTAATGATTACAGTAAGGAAGCAGTACTGATCAATGCAAGTTGAATTCAGGGGACCCAACTCCCCAAGTGCAGCCCTATGCCTTCAGATCCGTTCTATCTCATTAGAGGACAGAATAGCTTTTTACATTCCCCACACTTGTTCATGTTTGAATGATAAAGTGAGGCAATCATTGTCAATAAATATATACCCTGTGAAATATTTGTCCATATTCATAATTTTAATGTTCATGGGAGACTGACTGAAGGTAAAATCTAGCTCATGACACTGACATTTTTTTTATTGGTCCAGTGTACTTTGTGTGCATTAATTTCACTTAATTTACTTTTCAGTTTCACTTTTATTTTGTTCACTTTCTGTAGCTACCTCCTTCAAATTCCTTTGACAACCTGAGAATGTCTTGCAGCTGAATGTAATATTAATTACATTTCAAAGCAAACCTTTATTCATTTGGGGACAATCTGTGAAACAGAAATCTGTGACTGAAGCTGTTGCCAAGCCAATTACTGCAAAATAACTCAAATATGTCTCAACAGATTGCATTTTTCCTATTGTTAGATTGTTTATTCTGTAGATCAAAAGGCTACATTCGCTTTAATTAAAATGAACCAACTCACATAGTTAAATATATCATCCGTTCCCTGGGACTATATATGGATTTATGTATAGACAGAATGTGCTAATGAAAATCTGTTTTGTTTTTTTTTCTGTGTAATTCTGTTTTTTCTAGATGTTTCCAGGCTTTCTTTATGTCAAGGCAGCCTTTGTATGAACAAGCCAGACAAGAAAGAACTAATCAGCACTGAAGTCCAGAGTGCAAAGAAATTATTCAGTTGCTCAAAGAAATTCACCCCAGCACACCATCACGGTGCATCACACATACAGAAGAGATTCGTGAATTGCAACAGGTTCAGTGGAATAAGCACTTGACATTCAGATTCTTATCTAAACTTTATCTGAACAATTCAGATTTCTTAGTTCCGCAATACAAAGCTAGGGATTTTTTTCTTTCCCTGAGGATCTTGAAGCACTGTTGTATGAGGTTTTAGAAATACCCCCTTCTGTTTAGAGTGAAATAACATCAATCAGTATATTGTTCTACAGAAAAATATATTTAAAAATCTTAATTGTCAGATATTTGTATTTAATAAACTATCATCTTTTTTTTGTGTGTGTGTGGTACGCGGGCCTCTCACTGCCGTGACCCCTCCCGCCGCGGAGCACAGGCTCCGGACGCGCAGGCCCAGCGGCCACGGCCCACGGGCCCAGCCGCTCCGCGGCACGCGGGATCCTCCTGAACCGAGGCACGAACCCGGGTCCCCTGCATCGGCAGGCAGGAGGCCCCCTTTTGCTTTTGAATAGCAAATTTGCAAAAAAAAAAAATGAGATAAGGGCTTCCCTGGTGGCGCAGTGGTTAAGAGTCCGCCTGCCGATGCAGGGGACCCGGGTTCGTGCCTCGGTTCAGGAGGATCCCGCGTGCCGCGGAGCGGCTGGGCCCGTGGGCCGTGGCCGCTGGGCCTGCGCGTCCGGAGCCTGTGCTCCGCGGCGGGAGGGGTCACGGCAGTGAGAGGCCCACGTACCTCAAAAAAAAAAAAAAAAAGCAAAAGGGTGCTTCAAAGCCCCTAATATCATTTTTTTTCCAAGACCGTATTTAGCTTTAAATGTATAAGGAAGTAAATTTAAAACCCATGAAGTGTCGGCAAAATGAAATTATTATATGCTGAAAGGCCCCCTTTGCCTTTAACAATATCTAATATGATTCGTTTGTCTTTCACTTCAGGGGATTCTGATAATATTGAAGGAGAAATCTGAGCAGTTCACTTTGATAGGAGAAAGAATCTCAATGCTCTGGGAAGTTTGAGCTTTAAACACATGCAGCACCAGCCAGGGGAAGGACAATGGAGAGGGTGTGAATAACATAAACTGGGCAAGGAAAACATCAACTAAGTGTTTCCTCTCCCCAGTACGCTTGCTGGAACCCTGGTTCTTTCTCAGGTTCTTCTACTTGCCAGGAGAGTGGGTGAAAAAGGAAGATATTCTCAAACACACATTGCCTGGGCTCTCAGCATGTGGATCAGTGCCATCCTCACGTTCCCTGGCTGCAGTGAATGTCAATGACCCGCACCCACTTGCTACAACACTGTTTGTTCCTCTTCCATTGCCGTAGATGGTGGCAGAGCTGCTGGTCAACAGAAGGTTGGTGTTCAGTCCATTGTTCTGCTCTGGGCTTCTTCCCCCTCCTGGCATCCTATCCCCCAGGAAGTTTCTTCATCTCCATGTCACAGGGGATGATGTGAGTCACTCGCAGCAGAACTGGCTGATTCAACTTTCTCCCCCTCACTTCTCTGATAAAGGGCTGTCTTAGCTCGAGCTTCCACAAAATACCACAGATGGAGTGGCTTAAACAACAGAAATTTATTTCGCACATTTCTGGAGGCTGGAAGTCCAAGATCAAGGCGACAGCATGGTCAGGTTCTGATGAGAACTCTCTTCTTAGCATGCAGACGGCTGCTTTCATGGTGTGTCCTCATGTAGCAGAGAGAAAGCCAGCTCTGTTTTCTTCCTCTTCACATAAGGACTCTATTCCCATCATGGAGGTCCCACCCTCATGACTTCTTCCAAACCTAATCACCTTCCAAAGGTCCCACTTCCAAATCCTTTCACTTTGGGTGTTACGGCTTCAAAATATGAGTTGGGGTCACTAACAATCAGTCCATAACAAGGGCTGCTTTTGTTCTGCTTCCTCTGACCCCTCATCTAGAGCTGTCTCACAGGGAATTGGCATATTTTAGTTCTGACACTAGCCACGTTCATCTGCTGGATCTGACACCCCACCCTTTCTCTCTGTTTGGACCTAAGAGTTGAAGGGGGCTTTAAATCACAAGTAAGCCTCTTGGATTTTTGAAATCTGTAATTCTGGTCTAAGCATTTCTGACCACAAGCATCAACAACACTCCTTTGTGTTTCTAATAGTTAAAGGACTATTAGTGATAATCAACAATATAAAATAAGATTCCAAGGATAATTCATCTTTCTGGCAATGGAAATGATGGAATTATCAGCCAACTTGGAAATATAACAATATTTTAAATAAAATGATTTATATCTTATACAAATGGCCAAAGGATGTGAAATATTTTGGGCTATCTATAACTTCTCCCTTCAACATGCATATCTCTCTTCAAAAATCCACTGAATCATTATAGAATCCTGGGGAAGAGATAAAAAGTTGGGAAGGTTATAAATAATCAACCTTAGGTTCAGAAAGACTGAAGAATGACTAATCTAATGTATATTAAGATATGGATGTGTGTGGCAGCCTTGGGCTTGCCCTACTCAGATCGCCTTCCAGAGAGTCTGCTCTAAGAGGAGGAGTTGGCTGACAGCTCCGAGTTGCTGCATCTTCAGCATCCACCACAGGGTTGAGGTCGAGGTCTCCATCTCCCCAGGCTGCTCCTAGCCAATGACTGGGCTTGGCAGGAGTCCTGGGGTCAGCCATGCAGATCTCTTCCAATGGGCAATCTTTACTCTGGAGCTACCATCAGCCTGGCTAAGAATTTCTCTGAGTTTCCTAGAGTCGAAGGCTCTTCTTACTCCATCCTTCACCCTTCCCTCTCTTCTCTCACAGATGTCAGACCAACACTGCACTTGAAGGTTCTCCCTGGTCCACTCCTGCTCTTTCTCTCCTTCATCCTTCACAAATGTTTACCTCAATGACTTTCTTACAGTATTAATTCCATTTTGGCATAGGTTTCCCAGCGGACCAGAATTAATGCAGTATGTGTGTGTATTTACATGTATACATCAACTCATGGATACAAACAAAAATGCAAGTATTGATATATACTACGCATTTACATACGTTTATGTATATGGATGTAGTATTCAGATGCGCATGCACACACACACACAAACACACTTGTTTAACCAGCAGCCTACATTTCAAAAGTTGAACTGACCTTCTCACACAGACATGCTAAGAGTACATTAAAGAAAATCTGACTTTTCTTTCACTACCTAGATAAAGATTCTTACTGATAAACAAGAAAGCATCCTTATATATGTGTTAGAGGGTACAGCATGATATTTATCATTGGCATGATTGTTTATATTAAGAAAGGTTAACCCAAAACTAAACTCAAAACTGTAGTCTAAATGACCAGTATACCTACTCTATTATATTAAAAAGCCTGGATTTTGTTCTAGCAGGTAGGAATTCATTGAATATATTCATTTTTCAGTTTTAACTGGTATCTTTTGGTATTATAAGGATTCAATCTTCTATGAATAATCTTTTATAAGGATGTTACCAAGGACTAAGCCTACCCTAGAATAAGAATGATATTTATGTTCACCCAAATAGAAGTTTACTACATTTATCAAATTACTTTAAGAATGTTTCAATGCATTTCCTTGAGCATTGATAGATTTCAGGCTAGTCATAACATTTTCAGTAAATTTTATCTGATGGCCTGTTGATGACTATCCACCTTTTGATTAAAATTCCATGATTTTATAACTACATTATGTTGAAATTTCTGAAACCAGCCCAAACATGTAGTTCCAAATGGGATATTTGGAAAGGGTCTTTAGATATAATTCCATATGATATTTATTTCTGTATTTTAGAGTGAAGTTTACTTTAAGCCTAATTTAAAATATTTCTATGACTTGACAATAGATGTGAGAATCAATTTTGATGACATATTTAAAAGTAAATTTTTATATCAATGTAATGATTTAATATATCTTCCTAAGTACATACCAAATCTTGCCATTATTTTCTTTCAAAATGTCCCATTTACCTTTTCCTCTTTAACTTGGTACATGAAAGTCCAGTCAAATTTTCAGGATTAAAGCAATTTTTATAAAGCTTGATTTTGCAATGAAAGAATATATTAGGCAGAAGCAGCCTTTTTTGACACCTAAATTTCTCAAGGATTTTCTCGTATTCTTGACTCAATAGGCATGCTTTGAGCATGAAGTTCTATTAGTCTTAATCAGAAAAATGTAGCCCATATGTTGATTAGGAAATATACTTTCTGAACACTGTACTTTTTAAAAACAGGAAGAAAAATACATTTCCTGTTATTTTTACACCTTTTAAATGCCAAAAGATCTAAAAAGGACAGGTATTCTTTCAATGCCTGTTGAAGCATAAGTTCAAAATTTTAGTAAAGTGCCTGGATAAAAGCAAATTTTATCTTCAGATCTTTTACTGATGGGACTATGAGAGAAAAAAATATTGCATGTGTTTTTCTTCTTTCCATTGCATTTTATTAAAAATTAGCTTTTTTTCCTACATGCTAGTAAATGATAAATTATTTGAAGTTTAATAGAGTTAAAGAGGAAAAAAACATGAGATAGAGAGTAATATAATGAGAACAGTCTCTCTTTCTCCCATTCCTATCATCGACCTCCCTGATTCCAGTGTGCTTGTTACTTGCTCTGTGAAGCAGCCCTGTTCAGGTTGGTTGTTCAAGGGAGCAAGATGGGCTAGTGTGTGTAGATCATAAAGCATTTGCAATTTTTTTTGAAAGAGAGGAAGAGCATATTTTAAAAGCTGATAAAATCCTAAAACTTCCTCTCATCTGGACTTCAAACAGTTCAGGAATCAAAATGCAAAGGATGTCTAAATGAAATACACGGGTATCATTTCCCTTAAACTTCTGGTTTTTTGAAGTTGTTGATGAATAATTATGACAGCCAATCATGGGATAAATATTTGAAAGGTTTTGGGAAAAATGATTGTCCCAGTTTCCTTATCCATGCTTGGAGCTTATCACCTGCGTAGCTCAAGATACTTAGAAAATTAGGCTGCCAGCCAGATATACTCTCTGGAACTCTATGGATTGGAAAGAAACAAAGAAGCTAAAAAGAATTTGAACAAGTGGGACTGGGAACCCAATAACTCAGGCACAGACTCCAAAAACAACTATTTCATTCTATTAAGCATCAGAATCACTCAAATACCTACGGTGATTTAGAGATTTATCTCATGATAGTCTAAGAGGCCAGATCAGAGCCTCTTAGGTCAAAATATCTATAAATCTCTGCCTCTACTCACATTTAAATAAGTCTGGAGTTCTTTATCAAACATTATTTAAACACTTTTATGGCCTGAATGTTTTCATACCTCCCCAAATTCATTTGTTGGAATTCTAACCCCCAATGTGATGGCACTTGGAGATAGGGTCTTTGAGAGATAATTAGGGTTAGATGAGGTCATGAGAGTAGAGCCTTCATGATGGGATTAGTGCCCTTCTCTCTTGTTCTCTCTCCACCACCTGAGAACACAGCTAAAAGGTAGCCATCTGCAAGACAGGGAGTTCTCACCAAAAACCTGTCTGGCACCTTGATCTTGGACTTCTAGCCTCCAGAACTGTGAGAAATAAATTTCTGTTGTTCAAGCTGCCCAGTCTATGGTATTTTGTTATGGCTGCCAAAGCCAACATATACAAACACTCTTCTTCCCTTTTGTTCACCAGTATATTTTTTCTATTATTTAAAGAAGAAGACCATATATTGTAAGTTCCAGCCATAAGTATAATAATCCTTACTGCAGTGGAACTTAAAATAATAACCAATCTGATTTTGGGAACTTAACAGAACCCTGATTTATGTGAGTCTCTCTTTAAGGGAGAAGGAAGGGAGTAAAGGTCAGAAACGGTGACCATGTACATTCCATATACTGTGCTCTTAATCAAAACTTACCATACTCATCAAGAAGGCATGACTTTAGAAGGGACCTACATGGAAAACTGGTAGGAAAAAGGGAACTGCTTTGCCATCTAGATCAGTGTTAATGGAATTATGGATATTTTGGCCAGATTTCCCTCATATCCAAAGGATATTTTCTGGAAGATCTCTTGACTCTTACAGTAAGGCTATAGCTATTTTTTCCTCTCAAGCCTTCTGCACTGAATGCTTCTCCTTTGTCTACTGCTTAAGCACTAATGTCTCCCTGAGTTCCATCCTTGCAAGATTCTTGATATTTATAGCCCTTACATAAAAGGCTTAAAATGGTTAAACAGCATAACATGCTACATTCAAGTACATCATACATTAACCTACAAATAGGTGAATTCTATACAACGTGGAAGGACACTTTTTCCTGTAATTCTCAATCTGGAAAATTTGTATTTTTCTTTTAATTAATTTATTTTACATTTGTCTTTCCATAGTCTAAGCTGATTATGTTAAGGTTCTTCATATAAAAGAGTAAAATATTGATATAATGAAGACTTGCTAAAGAAAGAGGTGACTGTGTAGAAGAAGAAATGGACAAAACCATTACCACAGTGAGAGATTTCAACATCCTTTCAATATCCTTTCAATTATTCAATAATTATTGGTAGTTACAGCAAAGAAACAGTGACTCTACAGAAGGAATATTTGAACATGGTTTTTTATATTTATGTATAAATATATATTCATGTATTTATCTATAACCCTGTTTTAAATTATATATATTCTTCAAATGATCAGTTTTCTAAATGACCAATAACATGGCCATAGAGTATGTCAATAAATTTCAAAAGAATAGGTATGTGCAATGACCACACTGCAATTAAGCTAGAAATAAGTAACAAAATTAACATTAAAAAATACAGTTGAGAATTAGACTGCATATATAAATAACTTATGGGCAAAAGAAATAATCTTAATATAAAATTTAAAATACTTTCAACTTTATAATACAACAGTTCAGCTCAAACTAATGAAGTCAAAACAAGATTTCAAAGGACATTTAGGGGTTTAAATGTCTACAATAGAAAGATATAAAGGGAAAAAATGAATTGGTAATGAAATTAGTATTTCAATGGAATAAATACAAAGAAAATGGAAAGAGGGAGAAAATAAAAAATAAGAACAGAAATATAACAGAAAACAAATGTACAATAGCATTGATCAATAGAGTAAACAGAAGGCTAATATAATAGACAAGCCTCTCATGAGATTGATAAGGGAAAAAAAAGATGCAAGCAGACAGTATTAGGGATGAAAAGGAAGGATATGAGTACCTATACAGCAGAAACTATAAAGATATAAAAAGCATTTCCAGTTTCTTGAGAAAAGATTATTAAGTAATAGTAACTAATTAGCTTGTTATAGAGAACAAAGAAGACTGAAAAAAGTTTAAAAAATTACTAAACAGTATTCACAGCCTAATAAAATAGTTATAGATTCCTAGGCAGGAATTCAGAGAAGAGAAGACCTGGAAGATGTGAGTCTGGGAGGTTTCTATTCCAGGAATATGTCAGTCCAGGAAAAGCAGCTGAGAGTCTTAGCCCCTTGTTACTAATGGCTTAGTGTAATGGAGCAGGGTTAGGTTGTTAGGTGCTAAGAACTTGTATATGGCCCTTCTCTCACTGGTTTGCTTCATTCACCTTAGAGTATAATCTAGAGCTACAGGTTTTACATTGACCCAACTCAGGAGACTCCCAAAAGGTAGACCTACTTGATGGACATTGGATGCTGAATGAACCAGTGTTAGAGCTTGCCACCTTCTAAAGGCAAAGACTATAGCATACAACCTTGGCTCTGTACTGGCACCCAAAAGTCTCCACAGACTGTACTCTCAGAACTGTTTTGGTGACATAGAAAACATTCCAGCCTTGGTCCTGGCAGGAAGAAATAACAATCCTCTCTGGAGGAATCTAATATTTCCTGACAACTCAAATTATGCATAAAAGTCATTAAAATATACTTTCTGTTAGTTGCTATTTAATACAAATGTAATATACTTTTTTCTTGTATATTAATCTTACTCCAACTACTTTCTAAAAGCTATTAATCCTAAAAATTTTTGTATATTATTTAAAATTTTCCAGATACACAGTATTATCTTTGAATAATAGTAGATATATTTATTCCTTTCAAATCCTCACACAACTACAGTTCACCCTTGAACAACATGGGCTGGAAGTGCACAGGTCCACTTATACACAGACTTTTTTCAATAAATACTACAATATTACAGGATTCATAGTTGGTTGAATCCACAGATGTGAAACTGCAGACACATAGGGTCAACTATGGGACTTAAGCATCTATGGGTTTTGTCATCCATGGCAGGTCCTGGAACCAATTCCCCACAGATACTAAGGGACAGCTGTATTTCTTTTTGCCCTATTGCGTTTTCTGAGGTTGCCAGTAAAGGACTGCACAGAAGTATTGTTTTCTTTTTTATTGTATTAAAAGGGATGAAACCCTCAATTTACTATTAGAAGTACATAGGCTGTGGGTCTTGATAGATGTCTTATCAGATTAAGAAATTTCTTTTCATTTCTAATTTTATCACTATTAGGTATTGGATTTTATCAGTGATTATTTATATCTATTAAGATGATTATGTATTTTCCCCTTTAATCTGAAAATGAGATGTTATATTACAAACCCATGTTCTTATGCAGTACACTCTACTGCCTTGGCTATATCCAATGTATCTTGAGTATCAAAGGGTTACATATCACACAGTCCCTGTGTTTCCCAGAAAGGATGTTTACTACTTTTACAAGGACAGGGTTTTTGGCTTAAATAATTTTGCTTAGTTAACTCTTTTAGTAAAAGATGGGGAAGTGAAAAATATCCCTCTCATCCTATCAACAGGAGAAGACCATGCTCTGATTTCAAGTGAAGATACTGCAGAGCACAGATGTAGAACACAAATCATTCTAAATAAGAGTGCAGTGAGAATGGAGGAACTACAGAGCAAGCCACACACTGAGAAGAACAATTTATGCATAATAAAATATCAGAGGTAAACAGCTGACATGGCATAATTAGAGAGAGCAATCTTCCCTTAGCTATACAATAAAGTGGTGTTACATTGTAAAACTCTACTTTTAATCATTGAAATATATGAATTCACACCTCTTGTTGAGACTTTTGTAATACCACTCATCCAGCTTCATCTACTACCCAGAGGTTATCAAGGCTGTCAGCTTTGTATAGCTTTAGAGCAATTTTACATACAATGACAAATGCATGTATGTGTAAAAAGATGTCATTTTGTGGAGTCTAAAAGCATGTTCATTATACTGCACTTAACTTGTGTTTTGAACATAAGAATATATTTGTAGAATTCAATGAAATCCTATAACTAAATAATACTTTATACAATCAGTGTTCCATAGATTATTTATTAGTGATAGTCATTTAGATTGTTTTCAAATTTTCACCAATACAATGTAAAATGAGTTTCCTTCATTATGCTTGTGCATTAACATGCAACTTTTTAGTGTACATACCTCAAAGTGGAATTGCTGGATTATGAAATTAGCACATTTAAAATTTAATTGATAATTCTAAATTTATACTAATATATGAAATAATACATTTATGTACATTCTCATCTATGCTTGAATTATTAAACATTTACATTTTTAAAATCTGATAGGATAAAATTCTCATCTCATGGTTTTGATGTGTACTTTCTTTTTTTTTTTTTTTTTTTTAAATTTATTTATTTATTTATGGCTGTGTTGGGCCTTCCCTGCTGCATGCGGGCTTTCTCTAGCTGTGGAGAGCAGAAGCTACTGTTCGTTGCCAGGGCATGTGGGATCTTCCCAGGCCAGGGCTTGAACCCGTGTCCCCTGCATTGGCAGGCAGATTCTCAACCACCACGCCACCAGGGAAGTCCCATGATGTGTACTTTCTTAATTACTAAAAATCTTGGCATATGTTTTATTGGCTATATTTGTTTCATTTCCTGTGAATTATCTGATCATGTCAAAATATTCCTTTATGACTTTCATGTTTTGGGTCATATTTTATGCTTTCCTATCCCAAGTTTGCAAACATAATTTTGTGCATACAATTTTAATAGTTTTAGAGTATTTTTAAAGTTTATATGTCCACCATTCTGCTTAGAAATACACACTAACTAGAATATTTTGAGTATTTGAAACAATAATTTAACTCCATTTTATTTTTCGAAAGGTACGGCCACTTGTGCTAATGCTATTATTTCAATAATCTGTCATATCACCACTGATTTGAAAATGCTGGCTGTTTCACATACTAAATTATCACACACACACACAGAATATGAACACATGTTGGTCTATATTGTAGACTCCATGTGATCCACTGGTCAACTTCTCTGTTTCTGTCCTAATACCCGTTTAGTAGGAGTTGTATTATAATACAATGTTTTTAGGGTATCCAAAAAATCTAGTAAATAGCCATAATGTCATCAAGGACATTTTGTTTTATTTCACATAGGCTTATTAAAACATATATTTTTCAAATACTGTACTGCCTTAATTAGTTTTATTTTATAACAAACTTACATAGGTGTTTATGTATTTCTTCCTATATTTTACTTTGTCTTCTAGAGTGTCTTAAGCATTTTTGGCATTTTGAAATTTTTAGAATCATTTCATAAATTTAAACAAACACATTGATACATACACTTGGGTTGTGACAAGAGTCACATTCAATATATATTTATTTGGGAAAATAAACGTATTTTGCATTATTGAGTTTTCCAATATATGAATATGGTATATTCCATGATTGATTAAGTCTTATTTTTCTCAATATGTTATGTAAATTTCTGTATCAAAGTCTTCTATTTTGTTGTATTTTATCTTACATATTTGATATTTTGGCTGCAATAATAAATGGTATCTTTGTATTTTTTGTACATTCTACTCATTTCTGAAATAGGAAATACAAGTGGTTTTTTATGCTACCATTTTTTGTTCAGCAAAACTGCTAAACTGGGCTTCCCTGGTGGTGTAGTGGTTGAGAGTCCGCCTGCTGATGCAGGGGACACGGGTTCATGCCCCGGTCCGGGAAGATCCCACATGCCGCGGAGCGGCTGGGCCCGTGAGCCATGGCCGCTGAGCCTGCGCGTCCGGAGCCTGTGCTCCACAACGGGAGAGGCCACAACAGTGAGAGGCCCGCGTACCACAAAAAAATAAAATAAAATAAAATAACTGCTAAACTAACTTACTGTTTTTAACAAGTGGTCAATTGTTTATTTTTTCATAACAAAATCACATTCAACTTGCAATATGAATATTTTAATATCATACATTCAAGCCTCTATAACTTTAATTTCCTTTTCTTGGCTATTGCAGTGACTGAATGGTCATAAATGTTGAAAAGAAGTAGTGATTAATCTCCACTAGGTTGCTTGCTTTACGTGCTTTTCTACATACTCTATGATTGTGGATATTTACTCCTAATTGCAGTTTGCTTTTTTTTTTAATCAAGAAAAATTGTTGAATTTTACCAAATGCTTTTCACCATTTGAGAGGGTCAAATTATTTTTCCTCCTTATTTATTTATTTTTTTTTATAAATTTATGTTTATTTATTTTTGGCTGCACTGGGTCTTCGTTGCTGTGTGCGGGCTCTCTCTAGTTATGGCGAGCGGGGGTTGCTCAGCAGTTGTGGCGCAGGGGCTTAGCTGCTCCACAGCATATGGGATCTTCCCGGGCCAGGGCTCGAACCCATGTCCCCTGCCTTGGCAGGCAAATTCGTAACCACTGCGCCACCAGGGAAGTCCCTCCTCCTTATTTTTGAAAGTAGGGAATTATGCTGAGCTTAGAATTTTGGAAAAAATTTTCATTTCTTGGATAAAGGTGCTAATTATATGACATTTTATACTTCTTAGTTTATTTTGGCAATATTTTGTTTAGAATATTTAAATCTAACTTAATCTGAGATTGAACTATACTTTTCCCATTATATGCTTATCATGCTTTTTAAAATATCATAGCCATAATTTCATTTTCTCTTGAGCTTTTATATATTTAGTTTTCTCTTTCTGACTTACTTCACTCTGTATGACAGTCTCTAGCTCCATCCACATCTCTACAAATGACCAAGCTCTGTTCGTTTTTACAGCTAATATTCCACTGTATATATGTACCACACCTTCTGTATTCTTTCTTCTGTCAGTGGGCATTTAGGTTGCTTCCATGACCTGGCTATTGTAAATAGTGCTGCAATGGACAATGGGGTGCATATATTTTCGAATTATGGTTTCCTCTGGATATATGTCCCGTAGTGGGATTGCTGGGTCATATGGTAATTCTATTTTTAGTTTTTTAGGGAACCTCCATACTGTTCTCCATAGTGGCTGTATCAACTTACATTCCCATGAACAGTGCAAGAGGGTTCCATTTTCTCCACACCCACTCCAGCATCTACTGTTTGTACATTTTAAGATGATGCCCATTCTAACTGGTGTGAGGTGATACCTCATTGCAGTTTTGATTTGCATTTCTCTAATAATTAGTGATGTTGAGCAGCTTTTCATGTGCCTCTTGGCCAACTGTATGTCTTCTTTGGAGAAATGTCTATTCAGGTCTTCTGCCCATTTTTGGTTGGGTTGTTTCTTTTTTTAATATTGCGCTGAATGAGCTGTTTATATATTTTGGAGATTAATCCTTTGTCGATTCGTTTGCAAATATTTTCTCCTATTCTGAGGGTTGTGTTTTCATCTTGTTTATAGTTTCCTTTGCTGTGCAAAAACTTACAGGTTTGACTAGGTCCCATTTGGTTATTCTTTTTTTCTTTCCTTTTCTCTAGGAGGTGGGTCAAAAAAGATCTTGCTGTGATTTATGTCAAAGAGTGTTCTTCCTATGTTTTCCTCTAAGAGTTTGATAGTGTCTGGTCTTACATTTAGGTCTTTAATCCATTTTGAGTTTATTTTTGTGTATGGTGTTAGAGAGTGTTGTAATTTCATTCTTTTACATGTAGCTGTCCAGTTGTCCCAGCACCATTTATTGAAGAGGCTGTCCTTTCTCCACTGTACATTCCTGCCACCTTTATCAAAGATAAGGTGACCATAGGTGCGTGGGTTTATCTCTGGGCTTTCTATCCTGTTCCGCTGATCTATATTTCTGTTTTTGTGCCAGTACCATACTGTCTTGATTACTGTGGTTTTGTAGTGTAGTCTGAAGTCAGGGAGTCTGATTCCTCCAGCCCCATTTTTCTTTCTCAAGATTGCTTTGGCTGTTTGTGGTCTTTTGTGTTTCCACACAAATTGTGAAATTTTTTGTTCTAGTTCTGTGAAAAATGCCATTGGTAGTTTGATTGGGATTGCACTGAATCTGTAGATTGCTTTGGGTAGTATAGTTATTTTCACAATATTGATTCTTCCAACCCAAGAACATGGTATATCTCTCCATCTGTTTGTGTCATCTTTAACTTCTTTCACCACTGTTTTATAGTTTTCTGAGTACACGTCTTTTACCTCCTTAGGTAGGTTTATTTCTAGGTATTTTATTCTTTTTGTTGCAGTGGTGAAATGGATTGATTCCTTAATGTCTCTTTCTGATCCTTCATTGTTAGTGTATAAGAATGCAAGAGATTTCTGTGCATTAATTTTGTATCTTGCAACTTTACAAAATTCATTGATTAGCTCTAGTCATTTTCTGGTGGAATCTTTAGGATTCTCTATGTATAGTATTATGTCATCTGCAAACAGTGACAGTTTTACTTTTTCTTTTCCAATTTGTATTCCTCTTATTTCTTTTTCTTCTCTGATTGCCATGGCTAGCACTTCCAGAACTATGTTGAATAATAGGGGCAAGACTGGACATCGTTGTCTTGCTCCTGATCTTTGAGGAAATGCTTTCCAGTTCTTCCCCATTGAGAATGATGTTTGCTGTGGGTTTGTCATATATGTCCTTTATTATGTTGAGGTAGATTCCCTCTATGCCCACTTTCCAGAGAGTTTTTATCATAACTAGGTGTTGAATTTTGTAAAAAAATTTTTCTGCATCTATTGAGGTGATCATATGGTTGTTATTCTTCAATTCATTAATACGGTGTATCACACTGATTGATTTGTGTATACTGAAGAATCCCTGCAGCTCTGGGATAAATCCCACTTGATCATGGTGTATGATCCTTTAAATGTGCTGTTGGATTCTGTTTGCTAGTATTTTATTGAGGATTTTGCATCTATATTCATCAGTGACATTGGTCTGTAATTTTCTTTTTTTGTAGTATCTCTGTCTGGTTTGGTATCAGGCTGATGGTGGCCTCATAGAATGAGTTTGGGAGTGTTGCTTCCTCTGCAATTTTGGAAGAGTTTGAGAAGGATGGGTGTTAGCCCTTCTCTAAATGTTTGATAGAATTTACCTGTGAAGCCATCTGCTCCTGGACCTTTGTTTGTTGGGAGATTTTTAATCATAGCTTCAATTTCATTACTTGTGATTGGTCTGTTCATATTTTCTATTTCTTCCTGCTTCAGTCTTGGAAGGTTACACCTTTCTAAGAATTTGTCCATTTCTTCCAGGTTGTCCATTTTATTGGCATAGTTACTTGTAGCAGTCTCTTACGATGCTTTTATTTCTGCAGTGTCCATTGTAACTTCTCCTTTTTCATTTCTAATTTTATTGATTTCAGTCCTCTCCCTCTTTTTCTTGATGCGTCTGGCTAAAGGTTTATCAATTTTGTTTATCTTCTCAAAGAACAAACTTTTAGTTCTATTGATCTTTGCTATTGTTTTCTTTGTTTCTATTTCATTTATTTCTGCTCTGATCTTTATGATTTCTTTCCTTCTACTAACTTTGGGTTTTGTTTGTTCTTCTTTCACTAGTCCCTTTAGATGTAAAGTAAGATTGTTTATTTGAGATTTTTCTTGTTTCTTGAGGTAAGATTGTATTGCTATAAACTTCCCTCTTAGAACTGCTTTTGCTGCATACCATAGGTTTTGGATCGTCGTGTTTTCATTGTCATTTGTCTCTAGGTATTTTCTGATTTCCTCAGTAATCTCTTGGTTATTTAGTAACATATTGTTTAGCGTCCATGTATTTGTGTTTTTTACATTTTTTTCCCTGTAATTGATTTCTAATCTCATGGCATTGTGGTCGGAAAACATGCTTTATATGATTTCAATTTTCTAAAATTTTCCGAGGCTTGATTTGTGACCCAAGATGTGATCTATCCTGGAGAATATTCCATGTGCAGTTCAGAAGAAAGTGTAATCTGCTGTTTTTGGATGGAATGTCCTATAAATATCAATTAAATCTATTTGGTCTATTGTGTCATTTAAAGGTTGTGTTTCCTTATTAATTTTCTGTCTGGATGATCTGTCCATTGGTGTGAGGTACAAAGTCCCCCACTATTATTGTGTTACTGTTGATTTTGTCTTTTATAGCTGTTAGCATTTGCCTCATGTATTGAGGTGCTCCTATGTTGGATGCATATAGATTCATAATTGTTATATATTCTTCTTGGATTGATCCCTTGATCATTATGTAGTGTCCTTCCTTGTCTCTTGTAACATTGTTTAAAGTCTATTTTATCTGATATGAGTATAGCTACTCCAGCTTTCTTTTCATTTCCATTTGCATGGAATATGTTTTTGCATCCCCTCACTTTTAGTCTGTATGTGTCCCTAGGTCTGAGGTGGGTCTCTTGTAGACAGCATAGGTATGGGTCTTGTTTTTGTATCCATTCAGCAAGCCTGTGTCTTTTGGTTGGAGATTTTAATCCTATCACATTTAAGGTAATTATCAATGTGTATGTTCCTATTACCATATTCTTAATTGTTTTTGGTTTGTTTTTGTAGGTCCTTTTCTTCTCTTGTGTTTCCCACTTAGAGAAGTTATTTTAGTATTTGTTGTAGAGCTGGTTTGGTGGTGCTGAATTCTTTTAGCTTTTGCTTGTCTGTAAAGCTTCTGAATTCTCTGTTGAATCTGAATGAGATCCTTGCCAGGTAATCTTGGTTGTAGGTTCTTCCCTTTTATCATTTTAAATATATCATGGCACTCCCTTTTGGCTCGTGGAGTTTCTACTGAGAAATCAGCCGTTAATCTTATGGGAGTTCCCCTGTATGTTGTCATTTTTCCCCTGTTGCTCTTAATAATTTTTCTTTTTCTTTAATTTTTGTCAATTTGATTACTATGTTTCTTGGCATGTTTTTCCTGGGGTTTATACTTCCTGGGACTCTCTGCACTTCCTGGACTTGGGTGGCTGTTTCCTTTCCCATGTTAGGGTAGTTTTCAACCATAATTTCTTCAAATATTTTCTTGGGCCCTTTCTCTCTCTTCTCCTTCCTGGACTCATATAAAAGCAAATGTTGGTGAGTTTAATGTTGTCCCAGAAGTCTCTTAGGCTCTCTTCATTTCTTTTCATTCTTTTTCTTTATTCTGTTCCGCAGCAGTGAATTCCACCATTCCTTCTTCCAGGTCACTTATCTGTTCTTCTCCCTCAGTTATTCTGCTATCAATTCCTTCTAGTGTATTTTTCATTTCAGGTATTGTATTGTTCATCTGTGTTCGTTTGTTCGTTAATTCTTCTAAGTGTCTGTTTTTTAATTCTTCTAGGTCTTTGTTAAACATTTCTTGCATCTTCTCGATCTCTGCCTCCATTCTTTTCCAAGGTACTGGATCCTCTTCACTATCATTCTGAATTCTTTTTCTGAAAGGTTGCCTATCTGCACTTCATTTTGTTGTTTTTCTGGGGTTTTATCTTGTTTCTTCACCTGGTACATAGTCCTCTGCTGTTTCATCTTGTCTGTCTTTCTGTGATGTGGTTTTTGTTCCACACGTTGCAGGATGGTAGTTCTTCTTGCTTCTGCTGTCTGCAATCTGGTGGATGAGGCTATCTAAGAGGCTTCTGCAAGCTTCCTGATGGGAAGGACTGGTGGTGGGTACAGCTGGGTGTTGCTCAGGTGGGCAGAGCTCAATAAAACTTTAATCTACTTTTCTGGTGATGGGTGTGGCTGAGTTCCCTCCCTCCTGGTTGTTTGGCCTAGGCAACCCAGCACCTGAGTTTACAGGCTCTTTGGTGTTGCTAATGCCAGACTCCAGAAGGGCTCATGCCAAGGAGTACTTCCCAGAACTTCTGCTGCCAGTGTCCTTGTCCCAGCAGTGAGCCACAGCCACATCTGCCTCTGCAGGGGGCGGTAGGTCTGGTTCAGTCTCCTATGGGGTCATTGCTCCCTTCCTCTGGGTCCTGTTGCACACACTACTTTGTTTGTGCCCTCCAAGAGTAGAGTCTTTGTTTCCCCCAGTCCTGTCAAAGTCCTGCAATCAAATCCTGCTAGCCTTAGAAGTCATTTTCTGGGAATTCCCCCTTATGCTGCAGGACCCCCAGGTTGGGTAGCCTGACATGGGGCTCAGACGCTTCACTCCAGTGGGTGGACTTCTGTGGTATAATTGTTCTCCAGTTTGTGAGTCACCCACCCAGCAATTATGAGATTTTATTTTATTGTGATTGAGCCCCTCCTACTGTCTGATTGCAGCTTCTCCTTTGTCTTTGGATGTGGGGTATATTTTTAGTGAGTTCCAGTGTCTTCCTGTTGGTGATTGTTCAGCAGTTAGTTGTGATTCAGGTGCTCTCGCAAGAGGGAGTGAGTGCACATCTTTCTACTCTGCTATGTTTTCTTGAGCTTTTATATTTGTAATTTTTCCTTAAGAATTTACTGACTAAGCCATCTAAGTTGAAGCTTTCTTTTATGAAATGTTTTATCAGAAATCACACTTATTTAGTATTTATAGTAGTGTCCATATTTTCAATTCCTTCTTTTGTCAATTTTAATAAGTAGTATTTTCTAGGAATTTTACTATTTCAATTAGCTTTAAAGTTTATTGCAAAATTTGTTCATCAAATTCATTTATACTGTTTTAATTTCTCTATCATCTAGTGGGTAACCCTTTTTATCCCATTTTTCTATAACTTCTCACATTTTAATTTGTCTTTCAGAGATTATTAATTTTAGCAAGCTTTTCTATAAACCAATTCTAATTTTTCCAATCCTCTTTATTGTGTGTTTAATTTCATTCATTTCTGCTTTTTATATTATTTTATTACTTGTACAATTTGATTTTAATTTATCTCTACCTTTTTTTTTTTCGATACGTGGGCCTCTCACTGCTGTGGCCCCTCCCACTGTGGAGCACAGGCTCTGGACGCGCAGGCCCAGCAGCCATGGCTCACCGGCCCAGCTGCTCCACGGCATGTGGGATCCTCCCAGACCGGGGCACAAACCCATGTCCACTGCATCGGCAGGCAGACTCTCAACCACTGCGCCACCAGAGAAGCCCTATCTCTACCTTCTTAACTACATTTTTGGATAATTAAAGTTCAGCATTCCTTTTTTCCTAATGTGTACATTTAAAGCTATAAATTTTCCTCACAGGAAACCTTTAGTTGCATTCAAGAGCTTTTTATATCAGTTATATCATTTATTTAGAAATTTTTATTACTTTTATTTTATTTCTTCCTTGAACCATGGGAACTTAGAAATTTAATTTTGTTTTTGAATTTCCAAATGTATGTAGGTTTTTAAAAGCTATCTTTTTCTGTTTAAATTCTAGATTAACTATGCTATGGTTAAAAACATACTATGAATGTTGTAAGTCATTCAAAATTTTGTTCAGATTTGCTTTGTGACTCAGCATATGGTCAATGAACTAAAAATGATTATGTGCCTTTGAATATAATGTATATATTATGGTTGCTGGATTAAGTTGTTTATATATTTCCAATAGATAAAGCTTATTGTGTTGTTTAAAGCTTCTATTTCAGTACTGATTTGTTTTGTCTGTTTGTTGTTTGTATGGAGAGGAGTTGTGCTAAAACCTCTCATTATTATTGTAAGTTAGTCTGTTTCTCTTAGTTATTAATCTTTATGAGTTTTATACTATATTTTTAGGCACATAAAAAGATGAAATTTTTATATCTTGCTGGCAAAATGAAATTTTCATGCTTATGAAATGTCCATCTTTATCTCAAGTAATGATTTTTTTGCCTTGACTCTTCTTCACCTGGCATTAATATAGTTAAATCAATGTCCTTGGTTAATGTTTACTAAGTATAATTTGCTACACTTGCACATTATTTCTGAGTTTTTAGTTTTAGATGCCTTTCTTCCATGAAACACATGATATATTTTGATTTTTTTTACCCAGGCTGAGAATCTTTACCTTGTATTTTAGGACAATATTTCACCTGGAGCTAATGTAATAACTGATACATTTGGGTTTAAATCTGTCATCTCACTATTTGATTTGTATTTGTCATATCTATTCTATGTTCTTTTCTCTCTTCTTTCTTTCCTTCCTATTAATCAACTGAGTATTTTTTAATATCCAATTTTTTTCCTATTAGGTTGGTAGGTTTCTATTTTACTTTTCTTTTAGTGGTTACACTAAAGGAATAATCGTTCATCATTGACTCATCAAAGTCTGATACAAACTAGTTGTTTTGTCTCTTGTCAAGTAATGCACAAATAGAACACAATAACTACACATTCCAACCCTAACAAATTATGTGCTATTAATGTTTTTCTATTTTAATTCCATATTATCGTATATTCCAAAAACATTACTATTATTGCTTTACATAGTCAATATTTACTTAGATAAACCTACATATCCATTTTGTTATTGCTGCTCTTTATTTCTTATTCTTTTCATATTTTTATTGGAGTATAATTGCTTTACAATGTTGTGTTAGTTTCTGCCATACAATGAAGTGAATCAGCTATATGTATACATATATCCCCATATCCCCTCCCTCTTGAGCCTCCCTCCCACTCCTATAAGTCGTCACAAAGCATCAAGCTGATCTCCCTGTGCTATGAAGCAGCTTCCCACTAGCCATCCACTTTACATTTGGCAGTGTATATATGTCAGTGCTACTCTCTCACTTCGTCCCAGCTTCCCCTTTCCCCCATGTCCTCAAGTCCATTCTCTACATCTGCGTCTTTATTCCTGCCCCGCCACTAGGTTCATCAGTACCATTTTTTTTAAATCCCATATATTTGTGTTAGCATATGGTATTTGTTTTTCTTTCTGACTTACTTCACTCTGTGTTACAGACTCTAAGTCGATCCACCTCATTACAAATAACTGAATTTCATTCTCTTTTATGGCTGAGTAATATTCCATTGTATATATGTGCCACATCTTCTTTATCTATTCATCTGTCGATGGACATTTAGGTTGCTTCCATGTGCTGGCTATTGTAAATGGTGCTGCAATGAACATTGGGGTACATGTCTCTTTTTAAATTATGGTTTTCTCAGGGTATATGCCCAGTAGTGGGGTTGCTCTTTATTTCTTCTTAAATATTCAAATTTCTGTCTGGAATCATTTCTTTCTCTTAGAAAAACACTCTTCTATATTTTCCTTAATATATGTTGGCTGGTGGAAAATTTGGTTTTGGTTTGGCTAAATATTTATTTTAATTTATTTTTGGGTAACTTAAAATTACATATAATTCTTGTTGGGCAGTTATTTTCCTTCAGGGTTACTGTTCTGTTGCCTTTTGACTTCTGCTTTGTAGTTTGAAATATTAGTCATCAATGTTTTATGTTGCTCTTTGAAGGTAACATGTCTTCATATTTCTGGCTGTGCTAAGATTGTCCCTTTATCTCATTTTCAGTGGTTCAAGTAGCATCTATAGAATTTTTAAAATCCTATTTGCTATTCATAAGCATTTCTTGAATCTTTGAATTGAAATCTTTTGTCATTTTGGAGAAAACAAAAACCTTACTTCTTTATAAACTGCTTTTGCCTCATTCTCCCTCTTCCCTGGGAATTCCAAGTACACAGTTGCTAAATATTCTCTGCCCCTATATCTTTAATCCTTATTTCTTTGTTTTCAATCCCTAACTTTCCCTGTGACTTGTTTTTAGATATTTTATTCTGACTTGCTTTTCTTTCATTAATTTTCTATTCAGTTGTTTCTAAATGCTACTAAATCCACTCAAATTGTTGATTTTGGTTATCGTATTTTTCCAGCTTTATTGTGATATAATTGACATATACCACTATGTTTAAGGTGTACAATATGTTGGTTTGATACACTTATATATATTGCAAAATGATTACTACCATAGTAACTAACAGTTAGCTAACACACACCTAACTCATAGCTAATACCCCCATCACATCATATAATTACCATTTCTTTTTGTGGTGAGAACATTTAAGATCAACACTTTAAACAACTTTAAGTATATAATACATTATTAACCATAATCTCCATGCTGTACTGTAGACCCCCAGAACATATTCATCTTTTTAGATTTCACATATGTTTCAAAATTTACATTCTGTTATGTTTTCCTAGTTTTCAGTTCCCTGCCGAAAATTTAATTTTGTGCCTCAATTTCCTGAATATGTATCACATAGTTATTTCAAAGTACTATCCCCTTGTGGAACTGTTCTTATTGCTAGTTTCTCTTGGATTTCAGCCATATTGATTTTTCATGTACAGTATTAGTTTTGATTGGGTATTAGACATAATACACAAGGAACTGAAAAAAATATGTTGGGTCCTAGGAAGATACAGAAATACATATTTATAACACCGGCAGGCATTTGAGGACATTGGCTATCCTGTATCAACTTCATTCAATTTAGGGACTAAAATGATTCAAAGGCTTCAATATTTCTTGAGGGTGTGTCTATTTCTGGATCATTTTTGTTCTTATTACATAGACTTTTGGTATCCCAGTCCAGGTCTCAGCAGGTTCTGGACTCAAATTTCTGTTCCCCTATTTCTCTCTTGGCTCAAATTTCTGTTCCCCTATTTCTCTCTTGGCTGTGGTGTGTGTTCCTGTTACAGTAGTAGTGGTTCCTTCAATGGGACCTCTATTTATATGGTCTTGGGAGATGATCCTGGTTGCATAGCCTCCAAATCTATTCTCTTGTCTAAGAGTGTATGTGCTACCCCAGTATCATTAATGAATCATTTTCCCACTTATATTTGCCAGAGGTGGCTATTGTTGCTGCAACTACAATATCTGATGGAAGTCAATACATTTAATAATCTCTCAAGGAGAATCTCCATTTACTATCATTCATTTTTCCAAATTATTCTGTGAAATTCTTAGTCATATTCTCCCATGTGGACTTTAAAGTCATTGCATTCAGTTAAACCATAATTTAAACCACAATTTAGACTGAAATTAATTTGTGTATGATTAGCATTTTTAGTGACACTAGTTCTTTCCAGAAAGATATTTCTCTCTAATCACTCAGCCCTATTTTACTCTTCAATAAAGTTTGATGATTATCTTCATATTATATCCCATACCTTTCTCTTTTTTTATTATGATTTTTTTGTTTTTTTGGTTTTGATGTTATTGAGTTAAGGTCTCATTTTATCCCCCTATTTCCATTTCAAAGTGTTTATTGTTAACATAGAAAGTCTATAGACTTTTACATATTTATTATGTATATGTAGGTGCTTTATCAAAGTCTTACTAATTCTAAAAAGTGACTGTTAGTTTTTAATTATGTATCTTGAGTTTTCTGTGTCTATAATCATATGTAGGCTTCTTTCTCATTAAATTTGAACAGAAATAGTGGAGTATTTGCAATTTTATATGGTATTTCAGACATTTTTGGAACATATCCTTATAATTAGGCATCTCTTCCTAATTTACTTGAAAAACATATTAAGAATGATAGCTGAGTTTTAGGATATATCTAAGCATTTTGAACTTGTATGTTTTAACTTCTGAATGTAATAATTTAATAAATTTTAATACATTAACAAACCTAGAAAAATCTATGTTCCTTAATGTTGAAACATCTTCCATTTCTGTAATATTCTACTTGATCATGGTATACTGCTGTATTTATTGAACTTGACTTGTTCTAATTTTATTTTCAAGTTTTATCTTTATATTTACAAATGAAATTAAATATGTTTGTGTATCTTTAACTTGGCTAGAATTTAGAGATGTATGGGTTTAAAAGTGAGTTGGGAAATCCATGACATTTTTCAGAGAATTAGAACAAATAATCCTAAAATTTATATGGAACCATGAAAGACCTAGAATTGACAAAGCAATCCTGTAGAAAAAGGAACAAAGCAGGAGTCATAACCCTCCCAAACTTTAGACAATACAAAACTACAGTAATCAAAATATTGTGGTATTGGCACAGAAACAGACATATGTATCAGTGGAACAGAATAGAGAACCCAGAAATAAACCCACACACTTAATGGTCAATTAGTTTTCCACAAAAGAGGCAAAAATATACAATGGATAAAAGATAGTCTCTTCAGCAAGTGGTGTTGGGAAAGCTAGACAGTCGCATGTAAATTGATGCAGTTAGAACACACCCTCTCACCATACACAAAAATAAACTCAAAATGGCTTAAAGACTTAAACATAAGACATGACACTATAGAACTCCTAGAAGAGATCATAGGCAAAACATACTCTGACATAAATCATACCAATGTTTTCTTAGGTCAGTCTCACAAGGCAATAGAAATAAAAACAAAAATAAACAAATGAGACCTAATCAAACCTACAAGCTTTTGCACAGCAAAGGAAACCATAAAAAAACCCAAAAAGACAACCTACAGAATGGGGGAAAATATTTGCAAATGATGTGACCAACAAGGGCTTAATTTCCAAAATATACAAACAGCTCACACAACTTAACAACAAAAAAACAAACAACCCAATTGAAAATGGGCAGAAGACCTAAGTAGACATTTCTCCAAAAAAAAATACAAATGGCCAATAGACACATGCAAAGATGCTCAACATCACTAATTATTAGAGAAATGCAAATCAAAACTACAATGAGTTACCACCTCACACCAGTCAGAATGGTCATCATCAAAAAGTGTACAAATAACAAATGCTGGAGAGAAGGAGGAGAAAAAGGGACCCTCTTACACTGTTGGTGGGAATGTAAATTGGTGCAGCCACTATGCAAAACACTATGGAGGATCCTCAGAAAACTAAAAATAGAATTCCCATATGATAACTCAATCCCACTCCTGGGCATGTTACTGAGTCTAAGCTCGTAATGCTTGCCACATGACAGGCCTGAGGGATGAGTTGTTGGGGCAAGGAATAACGACTTTATCTGGAAAGCCAGCAAACCGAGAAGATGGTGGGCTCATGCCCCAGAGAACCATCTAGCCTGAGTTAGAATTCAGGCTCATTTTATACTAAAAGGGGAGGAAGTAAAGTCAAACACTTTCTGGTTCCTATCAGCCTCCTGAGGGGAGGTGTTAATTTCTTCCCCCTGCAGTCATTTACAGGTGGGCCTGGTCAGGATGTTTCTTGTGAGCTAAACAAAGGTATTTTAGCTTAATGCTCACTACCTGGGAGGCAGGGTTCCCAAAGATGGGCCATTATGTATAATTTAAGCTTATAGGCAATATCCCTTTAGTGATTAACTTGTAACAGAATACAAAAAGTTCTTCCCTATTACAGGCATATATCCAGACAAAACTCTAATGCAAAAAGATACATGCACCCCTACATTCATAGCAGCACCATTTACAATAGCCAAGACATGGAAACAACCTAAGTGCCCATTGACAGATGAATGGATAAAGAAGATGTGGCACATACATACAATGGAATATTACTCAGCCATAAAAAAGGATGAAATAATGCCAACTGCAGCAACATGGATGCAACTAGAGATTATCATACTAAGTAAAGTAAGTCAGAAAGAGAAAGACAAATATCATATGCTATCACTTATATGTGGAATCTAAAATATGACACAAATGAACATATCTACAAGACAGAAACAGAATTATGGACATAGAGAACAAACTGGTGGTTGCCAAGGGGGAGGGGGTTGGGAGAGCGGATGGAGTGGGAGGTTGGGGTTAGCAGATGTAAGCTATTATATAAGGAATAGATAAACAACAAGGTCCTACTGTATAGCACAAAAAACTATATTCAGTATCCTATGATAAACCATAATGGAAAAGAATATTAAAAAAAGAATGTATATATATGTATAATTGAATCACTTTGCTGTACAGCAGAAATTAACGGAACATTGTAAATCAACTATATTTCAAATGTAAAAAAATGAGTTGGAAAGCCATCATAATTTCTGTGTCTTTGAACAGTTTAAAACACATAGATATATTTGTTAAAATTAAAATCGGCTTACAAATCTGAGTGACCATACTATTTTTATTAGATTTTTATTAATCTTTCCAATTTCTACTATAATTGATTTGTTAGATTTTCTCACTCTTCTTGGGTCAATTTTGTTAATTATATTTTACCAGAAAAAATTGCATTTCCTCTAGATTTTCAAACTTACCACCATCAAGCTGCATATAATATTCTTTATTATATTTTTACAATTTTATGGTATTTTTAACCCTTTCTGTATCTGTGATTATATATCAATTTATATTCCTCAACCTGTTTATTTTGGTTTCTTATTTTGGCTTTATTAGGTTCTCTAAGTGTTTTCATATTGTATTTTCAAAAAGCTAAAATTTGCTTTCTTTAAGTCTTTTACTGCTTTTTCCTTATCCTCCTTTATGTCATCTGATAATACTTTACTAATTTTCCCTGTCTTCTTTTATTTATCTTTACATAATAACATTGTTCTTTTATATATTTAAATCATTGTCAGTCTTTATTTTTAACAATAAAATAATGTATATCTCTAAAGTTCCTTTTAACACAGCTCTACTTCTTTACCATGTTTTTTTTTTTTTTTTGCCGTATGCGGGCCTCTCACTGTTGTGGCCTCTCCCGTTGCGGAGCACAGGCTCCAGACGCGCAGCCTCAGCGGCCATGGCTCACGGGCCCAGCCGCTCCGCGGCATGTGGGATCTTCCCGGACCGGGGCACGAACCCGCGTCCCCTGCATCAGCAAGCGGACTCTCAACCACTGCACCGCCAGGGAAGCCCTTTACCATGTATTTTAATATGGTTTATGTTTTTAGTTAACTTTTGAATGATTTATAGTTTCATTTTTCTTTTCATTTTGATATAATAATTATTTAGGAGGTGAAGCTGCTGGTGGCTTTTGGGACCACACTAAAGCCACAAAGGTTAATATTACTTTAAGATTTGTTTTAGTAAGCCAGCTGAAAGATGTTATCAAAATTGAAATCTCCCCTCCAGTTTTGGCTCCCAATCTCAGGGTTTCCTGGGATATATGGGGTAGGGATGAGGGTAGGGAGTGTGGGGTGAGGACAGACTTCTTTCAGGGGACTGTCAGTGCATCCTTGCTCTGAGAACACTGGTGTCAGCCTTCTCAAGCAGCCTCCCTGCTCTCTAATAGGCTTCCTAGACAAAAAAAAAAAAAAATGTTTCCTATTCTCTCTTCTAGATTATTCAAGGCCTCAGAAATTCTCTGATTTATGTCTGGGTCTAACATTATGTTTATTTTATTCCTCATGTTGTTCTAGCACGGAGTTGGGAGGGAAAAGCTGTCATGAGATGCATTCAGTGTGCTCTCCCCAGTAATACATTTTTTCTCCTTAAATATTTTTGGAAACCCTGCTAATTATCACCCTTCCACTACTGTTGTCTTAACTGAAACCCTTATTAGTTCTGTCTTGTACTGCTGAGATTATTTCTCAACGGAGTGTCTCTGGCTTGTATCCACGTGAAACCAAGCTGTCTCCCATACTCCCAAAGTTGTCTTTTAAAACACATACATGAACTGTCTTGCCACAACTGTCAGTGGCTTCCACTGTTTACGAGATCATCATAAGTCCAAATTCCTCAGGATCCCATACAAGCCCTTTTCAAACCTGGGTCGCCTATCATAAAAATATCTCAAACTCCCCCACTGCACTTCCTCCTCCCAGTGAATCTATCTTCACCATTTTCTCTAGCTGGTATACTTTTTTCACAGTCCAAATGGTAAAACCTCCAAATTAGTTGCTTTTTCCTTGAGTGTTTATTTCAGGTTTTATTTAGGTATTTATTCTAATACTAGGATCAGTTATGACAATTTGATATTTCAGTAATAATTTGCTCCTGCATCTCCCTTCTTTTTTTTTTTTAAATTGGCCTGGATGTTCTTTAATGTCAAAGACCATGACTTTATACCAAAAATAATATGAAAGTTTAGATACAACAATGAACTTTGAATAAATTAATTACAAATATCTGTTTTATGTTACACATAAAATTTTCTAATTTTAGTTCTCTAATTTATATTTATTACTTCTTAACGGTGGCAGAAATTTAGAGGCATAAGTGCCATAAATTGTAGTCTAGAGTATAAAATCGATGAAGAGCTGGGATTAGTCAACGAAATAAATCATTTAAATTAAAATCACTCTGCAAGAAGCCCATCATCAAAAATAATCAGAAGCGATAATCAGCCATTTAACATGTAGCTAGCACAAAGGTAAATTTGTGGCTGTCACAAAATGTAGCCAAGTAGGCCTAGTAAAAAGCTTAACTGGCTCCAAGCCAAGAAATTAGGCACTTATTTCCATATTGCTCCAGTTGGGAAAAAGATAAATGTGAGAGCCCAGCCTCTGTGTCTTGGAGTTGCCAAGGATATCCACTGAGTGACCATTCTCTTGGCTTAAATAATAAAACATATTGAAAAGGGGTGAAAAAGTAGAAGAACTCCTGCACTGCCAGCAGGGGAAGAGGTGTGGGCCAAAACTGTATCGCACTCAATGTAACAGCCAGTTAGTTGTGTAACTCCATTTTGCTAATAAAAAGGCAACACTGTATTTGAAATACTGCAAATTTCAAGCATCTCTAGGGGAAGGCTGATCCTGTGACTTTGTGTAAGTAAAATCTACTGCCTTCCAAAAAAAAAAAAAAATCTACTGCCTTTATTTGCAAGGAAGAGGGAGGATCTTTTACATGAAAGAATAATTACTGCTTGTGGAATACATAATTACACAGGACAAGGTAATACACAGAAGACAATAGTTTTATTTTTTAATGGAATTGCCTTCATTTATCCTGTTTTACTCAGGAATCATGAAGGCAAATGAGGAGTGTGGAGAAAAAGGAGAGTGGATGACAAGAAGTCTAATATCTGGCACTCACATTAAAAGAACAAATAATCTATTTAAATTTTTGAGCATATTTGCATTTTAAGTTGAGGAGTGATGTAAATAAAAATTTGCATATAACCTAGAAGAAAAATTCATGATATCAGGCACAGTGAAAGACTCTTAAGTTATTTTTCAGATGATGTGGGTGGTAGGCTATCCAATCTATAGCTTGTTAACTGACCATTCCTTCAGGTCACAGTTTCCTAAGGGTGGTCTACAGAACACTAGCTCCCAGGATGTTAATACACCCATGTATAAAAGGTCCTTGCCCAAATACATTTAAAAATTTTTAGGATAGACAAAGTTAAATAGAATTATTAGTGTAACACTTTGAAAAACCTTTAATATAGAAACACTTCAAAGAAATTGAGGAAGTAGAATTTCCCAAATTTATTTGACCAGAAATTTTCTCCATGTGCTTCTTACAGGACTAATCTTCAAGGAAACAAATTTTAGGAAATACGGTACTGACATATGTTTATGGATCCATATTGCTGAACTGTTCTCAGCAATTTTTTATTTTTTTCTGCGATACGCGGGCCTCTCACTGTTGTGGCCTCTCCCGTTGCGGAGCACAGGCTCCGGACGCGCAGGCTCAGCGGCCATGGCTCACGGGCCCAGCCGCCCCGCGGCATGTGGGATCTTCCTGGACCAGGGCACGAACCCGTGTCCCCTGCATCGGCAGGCAGACTCTCAACTACTGCGCCACCAGGGAAGCCCAGTTCTCACCAATTTTATACAGGATTTTCAATTTTGTGAGGATCTTTTTTATGTTTGTTTCTTAAGGAAAATCATGACTTGCGAAGGGTCTAGAAAGAGGAATTTGTATCTTCTGGTTGACGGGAGAAGTTTTAGTAAACATATAGTTTTTAAACAATTAATGCTCTTTTGCTCAATCTGTAGCTTGCCTTCCAGTTTGTATAAAATGTAAAAAGAAAAACAGTGCTTTGTATTTTCAGCATCAATTTAAAAATTAACATGAAAGTTGGTGTGGAGTCTTTTAATAAGGTTCAAAATATTTGATTTCAACAGCTGACTTCTCTCATCAAACACCATACAGCCTAGAAGGCAGTTGAAAAGCATATTTAAACTAAAAATAGAACTGCCATATGACCCAGCAAAACCACTACTGGGAATATACCCTGAGAAAACCATAATTCAAAAGGAGTCATGTACCACAATGTTCACTGCAGCACTATTTACAATAGCCAGGACATGGAAGCAACCTAAGTGTCCATCAATAGATGAATGGATAAAGAAGATGTGGCACATATATACAATGGAATATTACTCAGCCATAAAATGAAACAAAATTGAGTTATTTGTAGTGAGGTGGATGGACCTAGAGACTGTCATACAGAGTGAAGTAAGTCAGAAAGAGAAAAACAAATACCATATGCTAACACATATATATGAAATCTAAAAATAAAAATGGTTCTCATGAACCTAGGGGCAGGACAGGAATAAAGACGAAGATGTAGAAAATGGACTTGAGGACACAGGGAAGGGGAAGGGTAAGCCGGGACGAAGTAAGAAAGTAACATTGACATATATAAGCTACCAAACGTAAAATAGCTAGCTAGTGGGAAGCAGCTGCATTGCACAGGTGGATCAGCTCGTGCTTTGTGTCCACCTAGAGGGGTGGGATAGGGAGGGTAGGAGGGAGATGCAAGAGGGAGGGGATATGGGGATATATGTATGCATATAGTTGATTCACTTTGTTATACAGCAGAAACTAACACAACATTGTAAAGCAATTATACTCCAATAAAGATGTTAAAAGAAAAAAGAAATGTGCTCAGAAAAAACAGCTGTCAACTAAGACTCCTATATCCATCAAAGCTATCTTTCAAAAATAAAGGCAAAATAGGGCTTCCCTGGTGGCGCAGTGGTTGAGAGTCCGCCTGCCGATGCAGGGGACACAGGTTCGTGCCCTGGTCCGGGAAGATCCCACATGCCGCGGAGCGGCTAGGCCCGTGAGCCATGGCCGCTGAGCCTGCGCATCCAGAACCTGTGCTCCGCAACGGGAGAGGCCACAACAGTGAGAGGCCCACATACCGAAGAAAAAAAAAAAAGGCAAAATAAAGACATTCCCAGATAAACAAAACTGAAAGAATAATGATGCTAGCAGATATCCCTTTAAAAAAATTCTGAAGGCAGTTCTTAGGCTGAAAGCAAGTGACCTCAGGTGGTAATTTGTATCCAGGTGAAAAAACACAGAGCACAGGTAAAGGTAATTATGTGATTGCAAAATACATTATTGATACATATTTCATCTTTCTTCTCTAAACTGATTTTAAAACAATTGTTTAATAATAACAGATAAGCATAGGTATTTTTAAAAATCTCTCCTTCCTAATGTGTCTTACATGTCTAGGGTAACCTGCTTTCTCAGGTGCCTTTCACCACCAATTATCTCTTCTTTCTTTTCTATATGTAACTTCCTCTCATTTGGATAATTTCATGGAATGGATTAACTTAGTCAAGTTTAGCACCTTTTTAAAATCAGACGAAGAAACCTCTCTTGATTCCATATTTCTACCACTTACCTCTCAGACTTCGTTCACGGAGGCTGGAGTTAGTACAAGTTTAGTCTCTTCCCGCTTTCTCAACTCTACTCACCTCTCTATCCACTTCGGTCAGTTTTTGCTCACGTCACCACCAAAACTGCTTTATAACGTTGCCAGTGACGGGCTGGGAGAGGATGGGCTGGGATGCGCAGAGCACCAGGGACCCCTCAGAGAAAGGCAGAATCACCTCAGGCACCACGGCCGAGACTACACTTCCCCGGAAGCCAGATCTCGCGGGATCTCGGGAGATGGCAGGCCCTAGTACGGCAGTCCTGAGACCGAGAAACAGGTCCCTTGGTGCAAAGGCTCCTCCTTCTAGGCTTGTCCTCAGGGGTTTCGCTCACACCACCTGTTCTGCACACCACCTGTTCTGCAGTTCCCGGAGCTCATGGACTCCTCGTAGCCCTAATCAGAGTCACAGGGTTGAGGCTACTTGCCCCAGAGCTCCTACAGGTGCTGGGGAGTCTCTCTCGCCCAAACGCTGTGCCCCCAGCCGGAGTGGGGGAGTGAAGTGCGCATGTGCCGCTCCCGCACTGCGTCCCACCAGGATCCCGGAAGGCCGCGGTTGTCCGGCTTCTGCTGCGCAATCGCTTGTCTGCCAAGGGGCAAGGCCCCAGCCATCCCCAATGCGCCATTCTATTCTGATATTAGAAAGTAAGGTGTGTCGTGCCTGCAGAGGGCCTGAGCGGGAGTTGGCCTGATGTCACCAGGTACTATCTTCTTTTGCCGTCTTCACCCGTACCGTCTGCAGCCATCCTCCTCCTCTTTCTGCAGACGTGAGTATAGTGCCCTTCGAAGACCACTTGCCTCTGTGTCCGCACAAATCACAGACGTGACCCCTCAGAAGCCTAGGGCCTCGGATAGCTGAAGGAGTGGGGCACCGCACCTCTGACACTGCCTGGGGACACGCAGATGTAGGGCCGGCAGGGATACCCTAGAGAAAGGCTTCCGAATCTGGTCTTTACAGTGCACAGGGCGCCTACATTTCACTGGCACGCACCAACCTTCCAGAACTAGGGACTGATGCCCTGAAGCATGGTGGTGTGGCCGGTCCCACAACTAGACTGGGGTGAGTGTTCCATTGAATGAAATGGCCTTCCCTGTGCAAGTTGAGCCTAAGGGGGGAAAAAAAAACGGCCCTTACTCCAGAAACCCAAGGTATCCTAAAGAATTTAGTGAATGGCTGGTCCTAAGGCACCCTGGGCTTCCCAAGCTGAGCACTGTTCTCCAGAACGAGCAAGAGAGTGAGATTAGTGCACTTCATGCAGTACGAGGAATTTAAAAAAAGACATGAAAGACGTGCAAACACATACGTATACACACCCATTCACTCACAAATACATAAACCAGAAAACCCCAGGCACTCATGCACATCCTCAGGCCAGTTCCTCCCTGCCCAGTGGAGGTTTAAACAAAACAAAACAAAACAAAACAAAAAAACACCTCAAGGTTGTTGTTTTGTTTTTCACTCATCATGTAACTTGATTTTTCAGCAGCATTTTAAAATGTTGAGCACTCTCTATAGTTTTAAATGTCATTTCCATCATTTTAAACTTTAATACAAATTCTTCTGCCTTATTTTCTCTGAACACTATGGTTTCTCTTTCCTGGTTTTCACTGGACTGTCTTCCTCAGCTGTTCAGATATCCATTTCCTCAAGACCCTGCCCCTGTCATTCTTTTCTCCCTCCAGGCAGTCATCATCATTTCAATGTGCTGAAGACTCTCTACTGTACACATCATACATCACTTGAGTCCCAGTATCATATATCCACTGGCCTGATTGTCATTTTCACTTGGCTGTTCTGTCAAGTATTATGTTATTGCCTCTCAGCTCTAAACTCTTTCTTGCTCTACTTTGTGATGTTACGATTAGGAGCCTGAAAACTACATTTCTTCCTGGGCAACTGCATTCCTCTTAGCCTCTGCTAATAGGGGGATAAGGGGAAGACTGAAGGCTGGAAGAAGTTCAGTCTTTTTATCTTTCTTGCTGTCTGTGTGTATGTGTGCACACGCGCTTCCTTCTGATGGGTGACTTATTTCTTGCTTGAGGTTGCTCTCAGTGCTGTGGCTTCTTCACTCCTGCAGCAGCAGTTCTTTCCTGAAACAGCAACTGAATCCAGTTTGCATATTTTCCATCACTTGCAGAAAGCTTTAACTCAGAGATACCAGAACCACCTGCCAGTGACTGCTTCTCAGAGCTGTGTGTCCTGGACTCACCGGGGCCCCATCTTTTCCAAGACACTCACTCCAGGCCAGTTGAGGTGCCTCCTCAAAGATCTGACTTTCAGATTTGCCAAGACTCTCCTCTACGATCCTACATTTTTCTTGGTGTTCCCTCTATTCTCTCAGCTAGAAGGATGATAGTTGTTCCTGAAGTTCACACATCTGTGACATCTTAATTTTTTTCTCTTTATGCTTTCATTAGTTAATAATTTTATACCTAGTTTAACCTTCTTTCTAGTAAATTCTCTCTGTTAAAACTACTGGTATGATTTCTGTCTCCTGAATGGACTTTAACTGGTATGATACTTAAAGTCCTTCAATCCCAGTCTTTCTAATGCATGATCTGTCCTCAAAAGCCTGGCCCTCTTTCAGCGCTCTTATCTTAGGGAATGGCATCGTCACTCATTCAGTTGTGCAAGCATGGATGTAGGATTCACTCTTGACCTTCTCCCTTTCCCTCATCACATCCTTACATATAATCCATCAACAAGCCCTTCCAATGTTTCCTTCTACTCTTTTCAAATTTATCCCTTTTTGCCATTTTCCCAGCTACCTCCATATCTAAAGCTATCATCATTTCTCACTGGACTACAACAAAAGTTTGCTTACTATTTCCTGATATTTTTGAAGCCCAAATCTGACTTAAACTGTTCAATGGCTTCTCTTTGCTTGAGGAATGGAACAAAATCCTCCTAATGGTTACAGAGCTCTGCAACCTTCCCTTAATCTGCCTCCTTTCTTCCCATGGTTCTCTGTGCCCAGCTATGATGAATTTCTTTCTGACTTTTCTCAAATTCACTATGTTCTCTCCTCAGCTAATCTCTTTACTCTTGTTCCACTTCTATCTGAAATACGATCTCTTTTTCTATTTAACAATCACTCATACTTCAGAGCTCAGATCGATTTTTTTCTTTTCTTGATTGATCCCTAGTCTAGATTAGTTTCTTTTATTGTATAATCTCAAAGCATCAGATTTTCTTCCATCATATCACATAACTCACATACTACATACGATCTCTGATTACTGGATTCCTATCTATCTCATGCAATAGATTGTAAGCACCATGAAATCGCAGCACTGCTAATCATTGCGTTCCCGGCACCAAGCACCATGGCTGAAAAGTGATAGGTTTACACCAGGTATTTGTTAAATAAAAGAATATATGAACTTATGAATACATCTAATGTGAAAGCAGACATACCTCACAGATGGAAATCTGAGGGAAGGAAACAGTTATTGATGCTCCCTATCATGTACCAAGTGGACCTTGTTTAATTTATATTTGTGCATGCATTTTCTAATGTGAAAAGCAATTTTTCTCTTTGAGACTCTAATAAGTAATATTTTCAATGAGTAGTTTATTTTCGATAAGTATATTGTTAATATACAATTTTTTTTTTTTGGCTGCACTGCACAGCATGTGGGATCTTAGTTCCCCAGCCAAGGATCGAACCTGCGCCCCCTGCATTGGAAGTGTGGAGTCTTAACCACTGGACCGCCAGGAAAGCCCAATATACATATATTTTTAGTGGTAAAATTATCATAGATGGTCAGTTTTCTAGAGATGCTATGAGAATAATGTGGATGTAAAAACCTGATGTCTACTCAATAAGAAATAAGAATGATGAAATAAGAAATAAGAATGATGTACCATCATTCTAGAAATCCTACCATGGCTATTAAGCCACATCTGTTTATTTGTCTTCTGGGAGAAGTATTAATGTCCTATTAGATAAAGAAGTTAAGAATGTGTCTAGGAGTTAATAAAGGAGATGCAGGTTCAAAGATAGTCCAGTTTTTTTCATGTTTCAAGCAAACATTTGAGTACAAATTATATTGCATCATTACTAGTTTTATTGTTTTCATTATCTGAACTGTCATGAAGTTTATATATATGAACATCCACATGCATAATGCATGCTATCCTGTTGGCCAGTGTCTTGAAGTTTGAATTCAAATTTAGTGAATAATTTAATTTGTCTTATATTTGAATGATAATCTAAAATATTAGAAACATTAAGTTCTTTTTTTAGCAGCAAAAAAGACCAAACACATTTCACATTTCATAGATAAAAAGAGACAAGAAACAAAACTGTTAGTAATGTTATTATTTTTCATGAAGAAATATCATATACACAGAAATCACAAAGAATTAAATAGATATTGGATCATTAGTTTTATGCCCTCCGGGCAAGTTTCAAACCATTCCTTTCTACTGTCCTCTTTCAATCTTTAAAGAGAGACAGAGAGGGAAGAAATATATCTTTCAGAATGATAAGCATTAAATAGTAAAAAATCTCAGACAATCTCTGTCACTGTGGTTTAAAACTACTTGGAAATAAAAAATTAGTATTTCTAAGAGTTTGTCTTAGAATTTAAATAATATATAGTGCCATTTGGAGAAAATACTGAGACATGGTATAATACTTTTAGTAAGATATTTATTTTTTAAAGTTATTTTGCAATTCTATTGTGATATGGAATATTTAAACCAATTTTCTGAAAGCTAAGGGAATATATGTTTTAATAGTCTTCCCCATGTGGTGCATAGTAAATTAGACACGTACTATTTTCTATCTCTTTGCAGGAAATATTTGATTTTTTTTTTCTCTTTATCCATTCATTTCACTATTATCCTTAGGGAACATTTCAGATATTATGATAGGAGGCAACTGTATTGCTAAGAGACTAGCATAGTAACATTGGCCAACTAGACTTTTGTAATTCATGAATAAGATTAGAAATAGCCCAAGCTTTTTTGAAATATTTGTACCAGAATAGCTCTTGGATGTCCTGGTAAAAAATGGCCTGGTGAAGGATCTGAGGATCCATAGAGGATAAGGAGAAAAATTGAACTACGGGCACTGCAAGGGCTTTGGTTAGGTCTGAAAAAAGAAGAGACATCTATTTAAAGAGTCTTGCAAAAGGTCTTGAGTATTAGCAGCATCAATTCTGAAGGAAGTGCCAAGTGGCTTTATTTCTAAAATTGAAAACACTGCCCCTGGACTTCCCTGGTGGCGCAGTGGTTAAGAATCCGCCTGCCAATGCAGGGGACACGGGTTAGAGCCCTGCCAGGAAGGTCCCACATGCCACAGAGCAACTGAGCCCGTAAGCCACAACTACTGAGCCCAAATGCCACAACTACTGAAGCCCGTGCACCTAGATCCCATGCTCTGCAACAAGAGAAGCCACCGTAATGAGAAGCCCGCACACCACAACGAAGAGTAGCCCCCACTCGCCACAACTAGAGAAAGCCCGTGTGCAGCAACGAAGACCCAACACAGCCAAAAATAAATAAATAAATTTATTTAAAAACAAAAAAGAAAGAAAAGGAAAACACTTCCCTTACACCTATTTCTTGTAATGTATACCTACATTCCATAATTTTTAAAGTTATGGGACTAAATATTATAATTATTTCATATTTATTGGGTGTCTAGATACAATATACTAAACTGTTTCTCTTTCCAAATTGTTTCATACTGTAACTTGAACAGAGTAGATGCACATGAGAGGAAGAATTATCTTTCAAACTAGAAAAAGATTGGTAGGAAGGCTTTATAATAACTTTCAAGTTATTAAGCTTTCTTCTTTTTTTCCTGCCTGGGATGTGGTTTGCTGGCTGCAGTTCCAATAGCCACCTTGAGGCAACCTTGAATAAGAAAGTGGAGCCAGTAGTGGATGGTGGAGCAGGAAAGCAGAAAGAGTTTGATTTCAGAACAAACATACCAGCCCCAAACTACCCTGTCAGCTTCTAGACTTCAAGTTGGGGAGGTGGGGGAGAGTGTGTGTGTGTGTTTGTATGAGTTTTCTAGAACTGCTACTAAGGACTAAATGTTCGTGTCCCACAAAAATTCATATGTTGAATCCTAACTCCCAATGTGATGGCGTTAGGAGGTTAGATCATGAGGGTGGTACCCTTATGGTGAGATTAGTGCCCTTATAAGAAGAGACATGAGAGAGCTTGCAGAGAACTTGATTTGCTTCCCTCTCTCTCTCTCTGCCACATGAGGATATGACAACAAGATGTTCATCAAACCAGGTAGAGGGTCCTCACCAGGAACCAAATTGGTCAGCACCTTGATCTATAGAATTCCACTTTCCCGAACTGTGAGAAATGAATGTCTGTTACTTAAATCACTCAGTCTCTAGTATTTTTATATTGGTAGCCTAAAAAAACTAAGATAGCTACCATAAAAATACCACAGAGTGGGTGGCTTAAACAACAGACATTTATTTTCTCATGGTTTTGGAGGATGGATGACGAAGGTCATGGTATCAGCAGATTTTTCTCCTCCCAAAGCCTGTCTCCTTGGCTTGCAGATGACCATCTTCTTGTTACCTCTTCATGGGGTCTTTGCTCTGTCTGCGTGCATTCCTGGTGTCTCTCTGTGTTTCCTAATCTCTTCTAATAAGGACACAGATCACATTGGATTAGGGCCTATCCTAACAGCCTCATTTAACTTAATCACCTCTTTAAAGGCCCTGTCTGCAAATATGGTCACATTCTGAGATAGTGAGAGTTAGGATCAATAGTACATTTGGAAGGGGTGGGGGGGCGGCACAATTCAGTCTGTAACAGTACATACACACTCCTAATTTGTTCAAGCTACTGTTATTTTGGAGTTTCGTTCTTAGCATTCAAGTGTAATCACTAACTGATTCAAAGAGTACATGTAGGCATATTATTCATAGATATGTAGGCTATCAGTCCCTCAAAACTTTAAAATTTAAACAGAAATAGCAAAGCACTTTCTTCTGGGGGACTTAGCTGTACTACAAACCTTCTGTTTACTCTTGAACAGTGTCTGGGACATAGTAGGTGCTTAATAAGTATCTGTTGAATAAATAAATGACTCAAAATAAATAAATGACTCAAAATAAATAAATAAATGACTCAAAATAAATAACTAAAATCCATTAGTTGAAACTAAGGAAGTGGGTGTTTTCTGAAGAAGGAAAGATTAGACATATATAGGAAAGTGGAAAGAACTAAATGCTGATAGCTTTGGACAGAAGTCAGGAATTTAGGACGCAAGAGGTTTCCTGTACAGTGAAGGTCTGGGAACAAAGAGGAGGCAACATCTCAGGAAAGTAACATGAAAGGGGTGGGTACCCAGGTAAGGAGTGTGGTATATAACATACCTTAATCATTTAGAATTCCTGTTAGAAGCCCTAAGCAACAGTTTCTGGATGTTTTTTTCCATTGTTCAAGAGAGACGTATGGGACAAATTTTAGCCTA
>NW_021703778.1:22009802-22241274 GCF_005190385.1 Monodon monoceros
TTTTTTTCCATTGTTCAAGAGAGACGTATGGGACAAATTTTAGCCTAGATTTATACGAAAGAAGTTATACTAATTGCAGATTTGTATAAATTACAACAGGATAGGTAGTAATTTCATTTAATGCTGCTTTATACCCAACCTAAAGCTACTAAATACATTCAAAAACTATACACACTTACAAACACATGGAAAAGTTAATACATGTGAGAAACAAGCTCTACTCAAATAATTGAAAGTCCTCCTCTAAGGAAAAGCAGTTTATGGTACTACAGTGGATGTATTTCAAACCAGCGTTTAGATGGGGATCACTTTGGCTCAAAAAAGAAAGAATATTCCAATAACTAGAGCTGATCTTCATTGGTAAGAGCTGACTAAAAAAGGTATGACATGTTTAAACAGAGGCCAAATAGTACTTTTAATGCATAACAGAAGAGTCTATGCAATCTCTTTCAGAATAACACATTTCTGTAAAGCAAAATAGGGTGGTAAATGCAAAATTCACCCTTATGTTGAGGGGAATGGTGTCATTGTAACATGAGAGTTACATTAGTTCATTTCTGATTGTTCATTTATGAATGGTTTCTGCTGTTAACAAAGTAAAGTAAACTGAGACAGTGAACACATACAGCACAGGAGAATACGATGTTGAAAAGTTGTCCGTTTCCTCTACATTTCCCCCTCTGCTACCTTTGGTTTTGTGCTTGGCCCTTGAAGAGATCACTGCACAGTGCTTTGTACATTTTCCCCTTGTTTCCGTAACTCTGCAAACTTGGCCTTTCTTAGTGTTCAAGCAGTCTGCCTCTAACCCAGTTTCCCCTAATACTATTTTAAAGCATGCTTTTGCAGAACATCAGGATTCTTTGAGGAACACACGTATCAGTTATAGTACTGGGAAGGAGGTTGAAGAGATGGACCCTAGAGTTCTCTCAAATATGGTGGTTCCATGATTGAAGAGGTGCCTACCTAACCAGATTGAATAAACGTTAATTCATGAAGGCCAAAGATATCCGGGATGACTAATCTTAATTGTTTTTCATTTCCTAAAATCTGAAAGTTAATTTTAATATTTAAGCATAAACTAATGTGAAATTTCATAACTTTTATTATTAAGACCATTAATGAAAGAATCTGTCAGCTTTCTTTAAAAAACAAACTTTACCAAACAATCTAGACTCATCTCTATGATTTTAGGCTGTCAAACAGCTGTTGGTCCTTCTAGTATTGGTCTCAAATATTTGGGTTGCCCTGTAAGACATTAAGAATAGTTCTGATAATTCTCTGAAAAAAACCGATGAGTTTACTGAGGGAATGCCATAGGAAGAGAAAGAACATACTTCAGCTTTAAGGATCTATTTATTTGAAGGATGTTAGTGATTGCATTTTAAGTCCTTGCAATAAAGGAGGCATGTACAAATTCATCAGCCTGAAAACTTTGCCTTCACCTGTAATGTTACTATTATGAGGCAAAAAAAAAAAAAAAAAGATGATGCAACCTAATTGCCAAGTCAAATTCTCCAGAGTAGCATTAAGGTACTACTTTACTAGTAGAATGTAACAAGTTACTTTGTTTTGTGAGCCATGAGATAGAAGCATTCCTCACCTGGTGATACTGCAAGTGCTGACAGCCCATGGTAGTAAATGACTTCCTTGTAGACTGGAAGAATTACCTGTGTTTTTTCGGGACAGGCCTGGTCTTCTGTCTTCAAACAACAATGCAGTAAAATTCTATCCTGCTCCCATGATTTCCTCTAAAACTCTTTGGGGAGTGTTTTCCTACTTGTGGAATCCCTTCCTGATGGGGAATGATTACACTGAACAGAAAAAGCACCATCAAAAGGACTTAGATAGGCGCTTCCCTGGTGGCGCAGAGGTTGAGAGTCCGCCTGCCGATGCAGGGGACACGGGTTCGTGCCCTGGTCCGGGAAGATCCCACATGCTGCGGAGCGGCTGGGCCCGTGAGCCATGGCAGCTGAGCCTGCGCGTCCGGAGCCTGTGCTCCGCAACGGGAGAAGCCACGGCAGCGGGGGGCCCGCGGAAAAAAAAAAAAAAAAAAAAAAAAAAAAAAAAGACTTAAATAATAGCTAATTACCATTTGGTAAAGTGGAAAGAACACGGATGGGATGAGGAGTTGCGATCTGTTTTTAGCCCCAACTTGTCTCCTTACTGAATCAGTTCAGTCTCTCTGTCTCTCTAAGTTTCTGTTTGTTCACCTGTAAAGTGAAATGAAACTAGATTGTCCATTCTAAACTGGGATGGCATCAAAATCAGCTGTGCAGCTTTCAGAAAACAAGTGAGTAGGAAGCCTCAGCTTTAGGGTCAGAGTCTTTAGTGGTGGGGGCTAGTCATACTTATTTTTATAAAGTGTCCTGGGTTCTGCTGATATACACTGGTAGCTAAGAAAACTAATTATTTTCAAAGGATTTTTCTGTCATTATTATTTTATGATTCTATATATTTTACATTAGCATTAGAATAATAAAGAAGGTAGCAAGTGAATATAACAATTCACTTTAACAGATGTTCGAGGATTTTAAAATCCAGTTGTGTCTCAATAATATGTTATCATTAATACGATAAATATCAGCTACCAGAACGAGTGTAGCATAGACCCTTTAGCCAGATGAAAGATGTAGAAGGGATGATGTGGAGTGTGGAAAGGGGGGGAAATTTGTGCAAATATTTTCATTGAAGTATAGCTGATTTACAATGTTGTGTTAGATTCTGGTGTACAGCAAAATGATTCAGTTTATATATATATTTTCATATTCCTTTTCATATTCTTTTCTATAATAGATTATTACAAGATATTGAATACAGTTCCCTGGGCTATACAGTAGGACCTTGTTGTTTATCTATTTTATATATATTAGTGTGTATCTGTTAATTCCAAACTCCTAATTTATCCCTCCCCTCCTTTTCCTCCTGGTAACCATAAGTTTGTTTTCTATGTCTGTGAGTCTATTTCTGTTTTGTAAATAAGTTCATTTGTATCATATTTTAGATTCCACAAATAAGTGATATCATATGACATTTGTCTTCCTCTGTCTGACTTCACTTAGTATGATAATCTTTAGGTCCAGCCATGTTGCAGCAAATGGCATTATTTCATGCGTTTTTATGGCTGAGTAATATTTCATTGTGTGTATATGTATGTATATATATATATATATACACCACATCTTTTTTATCCATTCATCTGTCGATGGACATTTAAGTTGCTTCAGTGTCTTGGCTGTTTTGAAAAGTGCTTGTGCAGACTTTGTTTTTTAAGAGAAAGCAGCCTTACATGCAATATTCCCTTTTCTCTCACAGGGAAGGAATGAGCTGAGCTCCCTAACTGGGAAAGAATAGGCTTCAGCAAGATCTCTTGCTCAGAGCCACCATTCCCTGCGGTGTGAGGGCAAGAAATAGGTGTTGTGATGACAACATGAGCAAGTTCTGCTGCCTTGAATCAGCTTGCATTCCAGAATAAGTCAGAGCAAAGAATAGATCATAGTGTAGGCAGAGGCCACTTAAGAACCCTGTCTGTAAAGTAAAGAGATTTCAACAGCAGGACCCTGTGTGGAGGAATCTCTGGAGAGTGTGAGTGCAGACTAGCCCGTCTGGCTCCTGTGTGAGAATTAGAGGTCAGAGCACCCCAGGAGAGAAAAATACGTCAGGCCCTGAGAACAGGAAGCCACTAGGTCAAGTAAAAAGCACCTTCTCTCATTCTCTTCCTGCCTGGACCCCAAACACAGGCTGATAGAGCATTTCTGTCATTGGGGAGGGGGCTGTCTCAGAAAAGGAGCAAAAGCCCAAGATGCCCCTTCTCAAAGGTAGGCAGCCACCAAGTACCACCTTCGCCTGGAGAGGGAGGACACCCCCAACATTTGTGGAACCAAGGCAAGAGTACAGATGCAGGCCCATATGCTCCAGGTCAAAGTATTCAAAGTTATATACCAAGTCAACTGTGAGGCAAAATATGTTCTCTTGTCTTACATTGACAAACCCCTTATAATGACAGTATAAAACAAATTTGTTTTAAATTCATGATTTTATTTTCCTGGGAGTTGGCAAGTATCAAAGACCATATAATTGACCGCCAGTGTTGTCACTGGGTGTGCAGCTGCTAGGCTGGCAATGTTAGGATGAGTAATTAAAAAAGAATGATCTACAAAGTACACATTTTTCCATATAATGTATTTTTATTGCATTGATTTCAGTAAAATCACTATTTTATCATATTCAATGTTTTTCACACACAGTTATCTATTGAAAATAATGCCAAGTTAGACAACCTGTCTTGAGCTATTGTAGATAGATTTTGTTTTTGAATTATTACTTCCATTCAGAGCAACTTGACCTGGCTGATTGTAGCAACTTAAGGCAATAAACTTATTAAAGCAGTATTTATATAAGAATGAAATTATAATACATGTCAAGGTCAAGTATTGAGATAGATCTAATGTAATAAATTATTATGATATAATTTAATGTAATAAAATATTATTAAAATATTTTAAATAATGTAATATAGCATATAAATTATCAGTTTTCTCTCAAAGTAATATCTAGGTATGTATAATATTGTGAAAGATAATGTATCTATATTTATAATTAATTCATGTATCTCTATATATCCATCTTTCTATTTTATATTATTCTGAACTATTTATAATTGCAGAATATTTCTCAGTCACCATATATAACTAACCACTGCAAATGCCACTTTAATTCATGAATACTTCCAGGACCATCAACTGGAACACAAAGGCAAGAAAATGCACATTTAGCACTATGAGAAAGTAAGACCTCATTATATAAAACTCTGTTGTGCTAATGATTTCTTGAGAAGGATTTGACAAATTGATTTTTTTTCTCTTACTGCTAAGGAAAGGGTTAGGTGGTTAACCAATTTATTTCTCTCCCATTTTCAGAGCTGGTGTGAGCTGAGAGGTAGAGAAGGCAGGTCACCCAAATAAAATCTCCAGTAAACATGATAATAACAGACTTGTGGTCAACAAACTAATACTAGTAGTATTTGCTAGTAGGGGAGCCCTTGTCTATGAAATGCTTTTAGCAGGATGGTCCTAATCTATATGATTAGTTTATTTATTCAAGCATTTCTACTGCTTAAACATTCCAGCAGTCCCACCCACTGTCTGTCTTTGACATCAGCAATGGCACAGCCCTTAAATCTTCTTGGCGTTCAGAGACAGTGTTCTTTTGTTTGAAGAACATGGGACAAGAGATTTGAGTAAGAGTTTCACTGTGGCCTGGATGATATTAGTCAGAAGAGTGGGTGTTGAGGGTTATGGATCCTGCTTTGCCAGCCCTGAGTGCCAGACTCCAAGCGACAGAGGCACTCGTGTTTTCTTTAATAAATGTTTTAGTTAGCATTTTTTGTGAAAAGTAAAGCATGGGATACAGGGCAGGGGTCTCTCTTGTCTGGATCGAAAGGTGGTACTAGGAAAGAAGAGGAGGAAGTCTTAACTTTGAATGAAGATTGAAGTGTTTGTTAATGCCTTGATTGATCTTATTCTACTTAGTAGATCAAGTTATATTTTGTGACACAAAATTACCATATGATATCTATTTAATAGTAAACAGAAAAACTAAGGATTTTGGCCACTTTTGCATTCCAAGACAAAAGAAGTTGTTGCCACAGTCTATGTAAAAGGAGTAGTGGGAGAAGTAGGTAATAAAATTTTGTTCATCATATTCCACAGGTTATGCACTCAACATACCAGTTATAAAGACATAATGTTTTCCCATTAAGAGTTTATTATCTAAGACAAGAGGGCATTCATTGATGGATGAACCACCAATTCAAAGGCCGATTGCCTTTGAAAGCACAATGCTCGATGGGGCTTAGCAGCATCCCCACATGCAAAAAGTCCTTATGCTACTGGTAGAATGACGTTTAAGAACATTTTAAGGTTTGTGATCTATATGGAACTAAACTTAGATATATGCCTCAGATCCTTATTTTAGGGAAATAACCTAGCTTCCTGAGGCTGGTTACCATCTTCTGTATCAATTAACCACTTTTTTTGAGAAATAAATGGACAAACACAATCAGAATTCTCTATACATTAAGTGCTGCCTGTGTGCCCAGCATTGTCCTAGGAGTTTTAGACACATCAGTGAACAAAATAAAGACCCTGTGCTCATAGAGCCTATACAGTGATAAAAGGAAAATAAGCTGAAAAAGATGTTCTTAAAATGAGTCATATTGTTCCTCAGTAAAACTTTCTCATCTCTCACCACCTTTGGGGTTAAAAAAAAAAAAAAGTTACATTAGCAGTAAAAACTAAAATTTCACAAATGTGAAAATCTGTAACCCAGAGTTTTAACACTCCTTCTCCCTTTGAGATGTGATATGCATTATTCATTTATCTGAAAATCCCTGGAGTTGTCTTTCAGAATTTCATAGACAGAGGATCTCATATTTTCCACAGCAAAACCATAGTTTTAGGAACCTAGATCAACTTAATAAATATATTCAATCCTAAAATGCAAGCCACAAACTTCTTTTGCCTTAATAGAATAAAGAAAATGTTGAGGAACATAATCATGGTAAGTAAATCTGAAGCCAGAAATAAGCTCATCCTAGTGTGAAACCTGATGTCCTGGTAGAAATTAAATGAGAATCTTGTTTTCATCTCCTTATATTCATTGTGAAAAGATTTGTCCAAATACATCAGGTGAAATTTATTTAAGGGTCATTTTTATGGATAGTTTGTTTTTTTAACCTTTTCAATGCTTCCGGATTAGATACATTTAAATATTGCAACAGAGCTTAGGATATTTCTAACATCTCCTTTGCTGTTGTAGAAATGATTAAGGAGTGAGCTTGCTGAAATGGAAAATAGCCAGTGTATTTCTGGCCAGATCAGTGGGAAGCAGTAGCAGCTGGTGAACAGACTGCATTCAGGGGCCCAGTTGGACTCCGGGAGATATGAAAAAGCGTTCTGAGGGTGGCGATGACATGCCTTTCCTGGAGGCCTTTAAAAATCAGATGGACACCCTCCTGCCTGAGTTGGGAAGACTACTCTTCTGCCTGATGGATAGAAGATAGTAATAAGGCATTTCTGCCAGTCACTGAAATTTGTTGAGAATCTGCTATGTGCCAGCTGCTGAAGACACCAAAGGGACAAAATAGAAATGACTGTTGCTATCCTGGGTCCTGAAGTGCTTATAATTCTCTGAAATAGACACTCATGAATGAATTGGTCTTTGGTCACAAGTACATTCCTCAGTCAGACATTGCTCCTCGTTTTTCTGAGTAGTGGAGTCCTAAGTGTAGCTTGTGGTCTTTTGTTTTCTTCTCTGAGTTTCCTAAATCAAATTTCAGAAGTAATGAAGCTTGTTAACATATGAAGAACCCCTTAAGAAAACCATTTTGATGTAGACTTGGTTCTCAGCTAAGGGTATTGTGGGAGAAGTTTTACTCCATTAACTTGCAAATCCTAAACTATTATAAACCTTTCTATTGAAAGAACATGCCTAAGGCTGTGCATGTCTTTTTTCTGGATATAAAGAGATTTGCTACTCAGTGTTAAATGAACCTCACATGGAACCAATGAAACAGCAAATATCTTTCTGGCAGGGAGGATGCAATCTTGTAGAGGCATCCCTGCTGGACTCCCACAGTGAATGTTTTTTTGCTTTGTTATCTTTTGTTTAAAGAACCATGTTTTTAAAAGCAACAGACACTAGAACCAGAGTGAAGAACTAGGATTTGTAGTCATTAATCCTACTTCTGTTGGGGATGAGGGTGAATTATCAGATAATCTCTACCACTAACTCTCTCAGGAGGTTTTAAGAACCTGCATCACTGACTACAATTTACATTTTAAAATGTAACACATTGGAGTAGGTTTAGCTTTGCTGTGAATCATTCATTTTCATTTCATTTCATTTCATTTCATTTCATTATAGGAAGTTACCTATATTTCTTTAGCTCCCAACTACCTGAAGGTTCCCAATTTATTTACTCTCTGGGGTAGGATAAAAATCATCCTAGTTTTCAAGTTATTGCTAAGTACAGTTCTATAATATGTGACACTTTTTTTTATATATAATGTAACAAGGCATCCAAGAAAACAATACGAAAAAAAAATAGCAAAAACAATACAAAATAGAAATAGATCTTTCTGAGTTCTAGATAATGAAATTATAGTCTTAAGAGTTAAAATTGTTATCCTTATAATGGTCAAAAGGATAAAAGACATGACAGATTTTTTCAGAGGAAAAGTAAAAACTTTAAAAATAACTAGAAAAAGATGAGGAAAAAATGGGATAAAAATAATATTTACCAAGATAAAGACTATCAACTTTCCAAAACTGATAGAAGACACTATGTTATGAATTTAAGATCCCCTATAATCATCAGGAAGTTTACAAAAGGAAGGAAGGAAACAAGGGTAGAAGGACGGAGAGAGAAGGGGAAGAAGGAAGATCAAACTTTTCAACTAAGCATATCATTGTAAAATTTCCCAAAATTAAGACAAGGAAAATACCTTAAAAGCAGCCAGAAAAAGATGTATTACTTTCAAATGAGTAACAATTTGTGTTAACAGTTGACTTTTGTGCAGAGGTAATGAAAGGCATAATAATAAACATAAAACAAATTACTTACAATTCTCAGTACTGATTTCTGTAAGAATGAAGGTGAAATAGACATTTTAAGACAAAAATTAGAGAACTCGTAGCCAACAGACATGCAGTAAAGGTAGTGCAAAAGAGTTTCTAAGTATAGAATAAATGGACCTACATGGCATTTCAGGAAATGCAGGAAAGAACAGAGAGCAACAAAAATGGTAAATATGTGCATATATCTTAATATGAATGAAAATACTACTAATTTCTTTTGGTATTTAAAATATAGGACTTCAAAAGTATAAAGTCAGAATGTGAGGAACAGGGTGGTGGTAAATGGAGTTAGTCCTCCTCCTCTTCCCCCTCCTCTTCCCCCTCCCCTCCCCTCCCCTCCTTCCCCTCTCTTTCCTTCTCCCTCTTCCTCTTTCTTCTCCTCTACAAAGGATGTTGTATTTTGTTAAATGATTCTTATTTAACAATACCTCTGCACATACTGAGATAATCATATGATTTTTTTTTCTTTTCTAGTAATATGGTTTATCACACTCATTGACTTGTATATTGAGCTATCCTTGCATCCCAGGGTTAAATCCCACTTGATATGGTGTATTATTCTTTTAATGTGCTGTTAAATTCAGTTTGCTACGATTTTGTTGACAACTTTTGCATCTACATTCATCAACGATATTCGTCTGTAATTTTATTCTCTAGTAGTGTTTTTACCTAGCTTTGGTATCAGGGTAATGCTGACCTCATAAAATAAGCTTGAGGGTGTTCCCCTCCATTGATATTTTTGTGTGTGTGTATGCTGTAAACCAGGTGTCTAGTTTGGGAAGGGTTGGCATTAATCTTTCTTTAAATGTTTGGTAGAATTCACCAGGGAAACCCTCTGGTCCTGGACTTTTGTTTCTTGGGAGATTTTCTTTTTTAATGGTTCAGTCTCCTTTTTCATTACTTATCTGTTCAGATTTTCTATTTCTTCATGTGTCAGTCTTGCTAGGTTTATTATGTTTCTAGGAATTCCTCTTTTCTAGTTTTTCCTATTTACTGGCATTAAATTGTTCATAGTAATCTCTTATGATCCTTTGTATTTCTGTGGTACCAGGTATAATGTCTCATTTTCATTTTTTGTTTTATTTATTTGTGTCTTTTTTTCCTTTAGTATAGCTATAAATGTTTGTCAACTTCATTTCTTTGCAAAAAAACGGCTCTTAGCTTTTGTTTTTTTTAATCTTTTCTATTGTTTTCTGGTCTCCATTTTGTTTATTTCTGCTCTGATCTTTGTTATTTTTCCTCCATATACTAACTTAGGGCTTAGTTTGTTCTTCTAGTTCCCTGAGGTGCAAAGTTAGGTTGTTTGTTTGAGACCTTTCTTTTTATAATGTAGGCATTTTTTGCTGTCCACTTCCCTCTTAGAACTGCTCTTGCTGCATCACATAGGTTTCTGTATGTTGTGTTTTCATTTTTCATTTGTTTCAAGACATTTTTTTTATTTCCCTTTTGATTTCTTCTTTGACCCATTGGTTGTTCAGGAGTGTGTTGTTTAATTTCCACATATTTGTGAATTTTCCAGTTTTCCTCCTGTTATTCATTTCTAGTTTATACCATGGTGGTTGGAAGAAATACTTGATATGATTTGTCTTCTTAAATATGTTAAGACTTATTTTGTGACCTATCATATGATCTATCCTGGAGTATTTTCCATGTGCACTTGAAAAAAAAAGTGAATTTTGCTGCTATTCAATGGACACACTTCTTTTTAGTTCTCTGTGTCAAGCAGAACCACATCCAGACCTGACATAGGAATTAGCTGACATTATATAGAGATCCTGACCTTTGAGTTCAAAGTAGGGACTGTTTGCAACCTTTGGATTATCTCCATTAAGGTGAGTGTTAGTGTGTTCTGATTATGTGAGGTTGAATAAAACAAGTATTTGCAGAAGTCAAGGACAGCATCTCATAGACTGTATTACTCTTCTCCAATATCCAATTCAACTCTTCTCTGGAAGATTTCATTTTCCTTGCCCTTGGAAGTTACACAAGACTATGTAACAGTTTTTGGTCAATGAAATGACATTAGAAGTGACTGTGTCATCTCCGTGCAGAAGCTTTAAGAGCTAGTGTGAGCTTTGCCAATTTCCACCCCATACGTCTCCACCACTGCATTAGGCAGCAGTCTAGATAGTAGCTGCTCTGTTAGACTGTATCTTGGAATAAGGATGACAATTCAGGTTGTGAGTCACCAGTCAATCTGTAGTGGACATGAAGCATGAGTGAGAAATAATCCTTTGTTGATTTAGACCATTGAGATTTGGGGAATTTTGTCACCTTGTCATAATCCAGTCACTCTTGGTTGCCACAAATCCAAATGTGTATCATCAGTAAAAAAGACAATTAAATTATGTTATAATCATATACCAGAATAGTACACGGTGATTAAAATGAACAGAACAATGATTTCCATAAACGTAATATCAAGCCGTATTATAGATTACATTCTGTGTAATTCAATTTCTGTTTTAAACATGCAAAACTAGAGTATAGTATTTTGGCCTGAAAGTTGACACGGTGAAGACTGTAATGCAGATTTAAGAAGTGATTCACATGGTGGTTATCTTTAAATGGCAGGGAACATTAAGTAATTGAGAAGAAGTATGAAAGGGGTTTCTGGGATTCTATTTCTAATTTGTTGAGCTGTGCATTTAAAAATAATTAGAAAAAGTGATTACATAGACACAGAAGGTAAAGTCATTGTACTAATTAGATTCTTACGTTTTAATACCTCATCATTGTGATATGTTCCATCAACACAAAGAAGACCAAAGATGTAGATTAATCACCAGTATTAATTTATAGACGCAATGAAAGGTATACCAAGCATCTCATCTGATTTTAAAATTACCAGTGATTTTCAAATATTTTGACCCTTTAATGATTGCTTTGAAACTCTAAAATAGAGACTATAAGTAAGATTAATATAGAGCCACACTCCCAGTCAGTTTCTTTTAGTGTACAACCAATAATTTTCAGCAGTTAAATGAAGAAAAGGTCACCATTTGTTTTACTCTATTGACCAGGAGAAATCAATAATGTGCTTTTTTTTTTTTTTTGCAAATAACTAGTTGTCCCCCAGCAAAACTCTCAGAAGATTATTTGTATCATGTGGTCATTTATATCCATTAGTTAATGAAAAACTTTGTCATGTAGGATTGTGACTGTCAGCGGGTTTCTGTTAACCATAAAGAAATGTTTTTCAGTACACTAAAATAAAATGAACAAACTCTGATAACAACTCTGTCAGGTCCTGTTACACAATAAAAGTAAACTTCATAAATGATACCCTGCTTTAGAAATGAGTCCTATCACTTTCCCTTACATTCAAAGCTAACACAAATTCTGAACACAACAAATATTTCTCCTTTTAGCTTCTGGCACTGACCTCAGCATACTCTGTTTATCCAACAAGACTTATTTCATTATGGACTCATGGACCTACTCCATAGATTCACCTTATGTGTTCCTATTCCTATATCTTTTATATATGCATCATATAAAAGGACATATCCATTATTTCTTGTTAAAAGAATGGCATGGGAAGTATTTTCCCCTCATTAATATTAAAAATTGGATTACCCATTCATATTAAATGATGATTTTATTTTCAGTGGTATTTATAAAAACTATTTAAAAAGTGAGCAGTGGATTATAGTAGAAGGTGGTGAATAGTGGTTGGATCCTGAGTGTAAATATAAGGTATTGTTAAAAAAAAACAAGATGAACTCCAAGTTTGTTTGCCAATTGCTGGAAGTATTTAGTTGGAGTGAAGACAAAAATAGATGTTCAGGGAGTAGAATGCTTGAAATTGAGGTTACAAAAAAATTGCATATTTTCACAATTATAGGGTTTACATGAGACCTCAGCAGTGAGTGCCCTAGCTGGGATAGAGAATGATATTATATTGAGGGAAAGTAAGTTAAGGAGCTAAAGGACTTGGTTATTGAAAGGAAAATCTATGTTAAGAAAGTATCAAAAATTATGAAAGGTTATTTACAATAGCCGAGATATGGAAGCAGCCTAACTATCCATTAACAGATGAATGGATAAAGATGTGGTACACACACACACACACACACACACACATACATACATACATACATACATATACACACAATGGAATATCACTCAGCCACAAAAAGAATGAAATTTTGCCTCTTGCAACATCATGGATTGACTTGGAGGGCATTATGCTAAGTGAAATAAGTTAGAGAAAGACAAATACTGTATGATTTCACTTATATGGAATCTAAAAAATATGACAAACTAATGAATATAACAAAAAAGAAGCAGACTCAGAGAACAAACTAGTGGTTACCAGTGGGGAGAGGAAAGGGGCAAGATAAGGATAGGAGAGTGAGAACTACTAACTACTATGTATAAAATAAGCTACAAGGATATATTGTACATCACAGGGAATATGACCAGTATTTTATAATAACTATAAATGGAGTATAACCTTTAAAAATTGTGAATCACTACATTGCACGCCTGTAATTTATATAATATTGTACAGCAACTATACCTCAACAAAAAAAGAATTATGAAAGGAATAATTTTCAAGAGAGTGACAGTGCACTAGGAGCTAAGTTCTTTAAAGGAGAGGAAATTCCCTAAAGCCTGGAAGACCATTGCAACAAGATGGCACAGTGTGTAATATTAGATGACATAAAATTCAAAGCTGGATTTATTGGGAGGAGGAAGGCAGGATAAGAGGCAAAATGGAGGAAGGAGGACATCCAGTCCCCTCCAGGTCTGAGGTAAGAGGGGTGTTGCAAAAATAAAATATTCACGGTGAGAAAGTACTCTAGACAAGCAAAGTACTGGAGAAAATGAATGGATTTCAGAAAAGAGGATAGGACAGGTTGCATTTTGCTAGTCACTGGCCATGAAGTCCAGAAGGTGCAGTGGAAGAGTATCAGAAGCTTTGGAGGATGAGGTCCGCAGAAGGGTTGGACCTGCTCCCGGGGAGGCAAGGTGCTACCTGCCTGCTGTAACAAACCGAGATTTTCAACATAGGTTGAATATAGTTTTTGAATGTACAGTGATGAGAGACGTTCTGAAAGACTGTGGCTTCTTGGAGTGACTGTGCTGAGATTAGTTCGAATGGCCTCTTGGTGTATAGTTGTCTGAGGCTGTGTTTTTTAGGGAAAAGGAGGGTGGGAGGTCTTGTCAGTTGCACACAAAGCTCTGGTTCTCCCATTCGACTTCTGTGGGGGTTTACATATTGAAAATAAGGCTCTCCTATTCCAAACACCAGTTCCCTATTGAATTCTAGCCATGGAATATTAGCCAGACCAACAAATTCATTTATTTATTTCACAAAAGTTGTTGTTATTTGCTTTTTGTTTTGTTTTTCTGAGTGTTCTATGTGCTAAGGGTAGAGTGGTAGGCAAAATTTAAAAATTCTTGCTATTAATTATGGAACTTACATTTTAGCTGGGGTAGTAGTGGCGGTGATAGTGCAGATAAATTAATTAAACACTCAAATAAAAAGAAAATATCAGATAATGATAGGCATAAAACTAAAGGAGGGTAATTAATAGACTATTGGGGAGGTGCTGTTTTAGATGGGGCATCACAGAAGGCCTTTCTGGAGAGGTGACTTTTAACTGAAAACGGAATGAAGTGAGAGGGTGAGCTGTGTGAAATCTAGGACAAGAGCCTTGTAGCAGAAGAAACAGTGAATGCAAAACACTGTGGCAGCAATATGTTTGGCGTGTTTGAAAATGTGAGTATTCAGTGAATGAAACATGGCTAGTGTGGGTGACCATGGACAGAGTGATAGGCTGTGAGTAGGAGAAGAGTCAGATTCTGTAGCTCAGAATTTCCCAGTTTCAACACAATGGACATTTTGGGCTGTCCTGTGCATTGTAGGATGTTTAGCTACATCCCTGGCCCCTACACACTAGATGCCCTTAGCACCCCATCCTCAATTTGTGACAACCAGAGATGTCTCCAGACGTGAAATACTCCTAGGAGGGAGGTGGGGGGGATCAAAATTGCCCCCCCCCAAGTTGAGAACCACTGCTTTAGTGTGTTATAATCTGTGCCATAGAGTTTAAGGGGAAACCATTTATGGGTTTTGTACAGAGAAAGAAAAAAAAATCTCATTTTAATTTTTAAAAGATAACTCCAATTGTTGTGTGGGAAATTAATCATAGGGGGTAAACAGTGGAAACAAGTATGACATTTAAGAGAGTGTTTTACTTGCTTTTTGCTTTGGTAATCCAGATGGACGAAATGGCATGTGGATGAGGATGGTGCTGAGTGGCATTGAGGTGATGGCAGCGGTGCAACAGTGAGAAACGGTTGAGGTGAGCAGGTCTTTTGAAGTTCCGGCCAGCAAGGCTTCTAACGTCTTTGCCTGTGAGTACTGACGGAAAGCATGACTCCAAGATTTTTTTACCATAACAGTTGAGTATCATTTTCTAAGGTGTGAATGACTGGGGAGGGTCAAGATTGGGGTAGGGATGGAGGAATCAAGAGATCAGTTTAAGATGCCAGTGAGAAATCTAAGAAGATAACTGAATATACATTTCAGGGGGATAATGGAGCTGAAGATATGAAATTTTAGTATATCATTTCAGATCAAATATCTATGTTTGTTTTCTAGGGCAGCCATGATGTAGGACAATTGACCCTTGAGCAACACAGGTTTGAACTGCATGAGTCTACTTATACACAAATTTTTTTCGATAAATAAAATACCCATATTTTCATTTAAATTAAGTGTAGGGAAAAGTTTGTGTTCACTTAAGAGATCACAATATGATATGTGAAATCAAAACAACTGGGGTTTGAGTCCTGATTCTATTCAAATTGTTTTAGCTTCCAGCCCTTGGGTGGGTCATTTATCAATTCCTATATTTTTGAGGCAGAGATAGCAGCATGTGAATTTTCTACTGAGAGGGTTGGCACCCCTAACACCTGTTTTGTTCAAGGGTCAACTGTACTACAGCTGAGTGGCTTAAACAACAGAAATATATTGTCTCCTAGTTTTGGAAGACAGAAGTTCAAAATCAAAGTTTGGACAGGATTGGTTCCTTCTGAGGGTTGTGGGAAAGAATCTGTTTCATGCCTCCCCCTAGCTTCTGGTGGTTTGCTGGAAATCTTTGGCCTCCCTTGACTTACAGAAACAACCCCCGAATCCTTGCTTTCACCTTCACCTGGTTTTCTCCCTGTGTTCATGTTTGTGCCTAAATTTTCTCTTTTTATAAGGACACCAGTATTTGGATTAAGGGCTCAGCCTACTCCAGTATGATCCCATTGTAACTTAAGTATACCTGTAATGACCCTACAAACTTAAAGCAACTCATTTAAAAACAATATGTATCTCGGGCTTCCCTGGTGGCGCAGTGGTTGAGAGTCCGCCTGCCGATGCAGGGGACACGGGTTCGTGCCCCGGTCCGGGAAAATCCCACATGCCACGGAGCAGCTAGGTCCATAAGCCATGGCTGCTGAGCCTGCGTATCCGGAGCCTGTGCTCCACAACAGGAGAGGCCACAACAGTGAGAGGCCCGCCTACCGCAAATAACAACAACAACAACAACAATATGTATCTCCATAACATTAGCAACTGATTTGGGGGGGGTGGTGCAAAAATTATTTCCAGATAAAGTCACATTCTGGCCTCCAGAATTGTAAGACAAGATTTTTCTGTGGTCTATGCCAGCCAGCATATGGCAGCCCTAGGAAACAAATATAAATTTGACCTGAAATGATATATTTCAAAATATAAGCCTGAGAGGGATAAAATTCAACCCATAATAATATACAACATTAACATGGATTACATTTGAGTCAATGGAACTTGATAAGTTACCTGGATAATGATATAAAATATGGCAGAGGTGGGTTTTAGAATGAAGCCATCGGGTAGACCACGATGTGTAGCGCAGGTATAGAAAAATCAGAAATAGATGGACAAACCGGCATGAAGTTCATGTGAAAGAAACCACCACAAAATCAGAAGAAAGAGAAGAATGTTGGTCCAGAAACCAACAGAATAAAGTGTTTCAGGTACAAGGGAGTGATCAATTTTAAGAAATACCATACGAATAAGATGGGGATTGAGAATTGCCTATTGGATTTACCAGGAGTGAGGGCTTTGGTGAGCTAGATAAAAGTGTTTGAGGTGAAAGTCATCTGGTTGAAAAGAGTTTAAGAGAGAAAATGAGATGAAATGTTGAAGAAAGTAAATACAGAAAAACTCTTTGGGGGAGTTTTCTTTAAGAGAAGAGCACAGTTATAGGAATCAGTCAATTATCAGTTCTTCCTAAATAATATCTCTATGGATATACTAATTATGTCTCCAAATCAGATGATTTCATTTTTATTTTTTATTCCAGGTCATTAAATATTTTACATTCCTATATATTCACCCAAATTCCTATTTTGTCTGAAAGACACATTTTAAGTTAGTAATGTATTATCTATTGTGATAATTTAGTATAATAAATTGTAACATGTGAAGAATAATTACTTTACATAATTTGAAGAAATAGCTTCAAATTATAGGTCTGAATTTTGTTATATCCTTAACAATTTCTAATTTATTCAACTAACCTATATTAAGCACCTCATATGAGCCAGCCATATTAAAATGTTGAAAGTTTTCATCCTATCCATAAAATTTTTAAAGTACATGAAAAAATATGCAATTTTAATCATCTAACCATATTATCAAATATTTTAAAATTATTTTTAGGACTTATATTTACATTTTAATTTGGGTATATGTGAGAGCCCCATAAAATTAGCAACTGTTTGGAGGGGGCAGAAAATTAGTCTCCATGTCGTACATTCATAGGCCCAAGCAAAAGCTGGCTTATGTCTGCAAATTATATTTTTATATAACATCTTAACATCTTACATTTATATTTATATATTAACATCTTATATTTCAACTTATTTCTAAAATCATTAGAATCAGACTAAGATCATTTTGCTTCTCTAGCTCACACCTGTCTCTTGAACATTAATGTAACTGAAAAAGTTATGCTCTGATATTTTCTTCTTTAATTGAAAAAAGATACACTTGGGGCATCTTGATGCCAAGTTAATAAATCCAGAGGAAAGGATTTAATATCGGAAACATGAATATAAACTTGGAATGGACTGAATTGGCTCTAGTCTAATGAACTGTGACATCTAATTCATAATGGCAGAAATTGCAGCTTAAATCCACGTTAATCAGAATGGAGGTAAATCACAAATCACTAATCATGACTTTATCCTCTTTCCCAAAAAGATTTTTAAAAAGAATGCAAAGAAACTCACAGTAGGACACACTTGTTTGACATATCTCACATGCTTTTATTTAGCAGTGAAGGGAAGAAAAGAAGAAAAATTAATCCCCAGTGAACTTCAAGCCCCTATTCTTACATAAGTGGCAGTTGACTTTTATGTCTGTGTGTGCGTGTATGGGAGTGTGAGTAATCAATGCTTTTAAAAAGACTCTATCAAAGATAGTGCTCTCTAGCATAAAGTAAGTACATTCTGAGGAAACTGCACAGCCTCTGGGAAACTACTGTTTCCCACCTTTTTCTCCTGGTTCAATTTACTAATCCAGCATCATGCGATTGCTAAGTCTTCCAACAGAGAAGAGGAGGACTGCATCTCAAATACATAGGCATTTGTTTGAGACTCAGGGTAGCAGGCACCGAATAGAGGAGCCTTCTATCTGCAGCAATTAGTCATCACTCACAGTTATAAAAGACAAGCTTTAAAGTTGAGTTTACTGCCCTCCCCCAAGCAGGAAGGGCAAGATGCAGCAACTCTGAGCCCAATGTAAGATTCTTTCCTCAAGTCACTGCATTTCTCCAATGGCCTCATAAGGATGTTAGCAATTTCAAATTTTTCTGAATCAACTAAAGCAGAGTTATTAGTAAGGTAGGAAGGTATAGTTCCAAAACAGTTCTAAAGTTCCATTATATAAAATGCTCCCAAAAGAGACCAAATGCTCCAAATTTATAAAGGCCAGATTAGTGATTGTCTAGTTTGGGGTAGTGGGGGTAGGGATGGACTATACAGAGGCTCAAGGGAAATGTTTGTGCTCATTGAAAAGTTCTAAATGTGGGTATGGTAATGGTTTCTCAATTCTATACATTTACTAAGAAACATTGCATTGTAGCCTGGCAATGGTAGGAGTTTATGGTATGTATAGTGTACCTCAATATGTAAAATATATATACATGTATTTGCATGGTTGCAGATTTCTTCAGTTTGTTAAAATTGTGTGTATTTAAATGCTTATCTTTCCAAATTGTTTAAAAATATTCCTTGTGCATTTGTTAAGACATTTTCTTTTTTTATTGAAGGATAGTTGGTTTACAATGTTGTGTTAATTTCTGCTGTACAGCAAAGTGATTCAGTTATACATATATATACATTCTTTTTTACGTTCTTTCCAATTATGGTTTATTACAGGATATTGAACATAGTTCCCTGTGCTGTACAGTAGGACCTTGTTGTTTATTTATTTTATGTAGAGTCATTTTTGTATGTTAATCTCAAACTCCTAATTTATCCCTCCCCCTCCTCCTTTTCCCTTTGGTAACTGTAAGTTTGTTTTCTATGATAAAACATTTTCTTACTGGTGGGTACAAGTAACACTAATACATAAACCTAAATTGAAAAATTTTACCCAAAATCATACTAACTTTCTTCATTCACAAAGTGTACATGTAGTTGTTGAATGGCCAAAGCTCATTGAAAAATTTAGAGCATGATATCCAGCTATGGATTAAAACATAGGCATTTTATGCTACCCTAAATGTTCTTCTTGTAAGCTTTTCCCACCTAATACTTTTTTATACCAATTTTAGGCAAAGTTAATTTCTAATTTCATTTCTACATTCCCATAGTCATGAGCATGTGGTTTTGCTACAGTACTTATTACTCTGCATTATAGTTGTTTATTTGCCTGTTTCTTCACTTGTCTGTATGGTTCTTAGGCAGGGCTTATGCCTTATATTAATGTTTGTTTCCATACTTTTTTGCACAGTACCAGACACAAAGTGGGTAAAGAATAAATGTTCATTCCATGTATGTTTTACTAACAGTGGGTTTCTTTTCTCAGTAGTATCAAAGGAATTGCATTGTTACCTTTTTTTTTTTTTTTTTGCCACACAGCATGCGGGATCTTAGTTCCCCAACCAGGGATCGAACCCGTTCCCCTGCAGTGGAAGTGCAGGGTCTTAACCACTGGACCGCCAGGGAAATCCCTGCCCTGTTATCTTAATTGTTTTCCCTTCTCCAGTTTTCTGTACTTGAGTGAATAGTAAAGATCAGTGGAACACATCTCTTGGGATGCTCATTTGGTTTCATATGAGATTGAAAATAAATATTGAAATAAAGGTTAATCTAGTACTGTGCTGTTTAATACGAAACAAGTAGCCACTCATCACTGTTTAAATTTTAATTAATTGAAATTTTAAAAAATCAGTTTCTCAGCTACACTAGCCACATTTCAAGTGGTCTGTAGTCATGTGTGGCTGAGGGGTACCATATTGGAGAGCACAGATAGAGAATCTTTCCATCATCACAAGAAGTTCTGTTGGACAATTTGTCTAGATCATCATCTATATTGTGAGGCTGATCTGGATTTAAATTAACTGACTTGAAACCAGATGGGACTATCAACTCAAGACATGCTGGAATACACTTCATTGACTCAGACTAACAGCAAAGTGTTCAAGGGACGGCAGAAATCATTTTCCATCATCTTTCATACTATCTGCTATCTCCATCATATGTTATCAAAAAAAAGTACAAAAATTATGAGATTACTCTTAAATTATAAACAAATTACAAAGTTTTATTAGAGAAGTTGATTCTTATCCCAAACAAGTAAAGAAAAAATCAGATTAAATATTATCTATGTTTAGCTGCTTTTGAAAAAATATGTATTAAAATGTCACCCATACATATGTTGTGTAGATCAGGGGTCCCCAACCCTTGGGCTGCAGACTGGTACCCGTCTGTGGCCTGTTAGGAACCGGGCTTCACAGCAGGAGGTGAGCAGCGGGCAAGCAAGCAAAACTTCATCTGCCGCTCCCCATCGTTCCCCATCGCTTGCATTACCGCCTGAATCATCACTCTCCCACATCCGTGGAAAAATTGTCTTCCATGAAACCGGTCCCTGGTGCCAAAAAAGGTTGGGGACTGGTATAGATAGAATAAGCATGATGAACACATAATGAAAGGACATTTCTTCTCCTGGTTACGTGTTGAAGACAAGAAAGAGAAAACTATGACAAAAGAAACACCTCAAGAGTCATTAAGGTTTTAAACTCTTGAGATTACTTTCACTGAAAAGACTTAAAAGAAATACAATAATTATATGGCCACTTAAGATCCTAGGCTTACAGTGACAAGCTGGTTGCCTACAGAGGGAGCAAAGAATGTTGGCCAGAGTTATTACATATTTTTCTATACCCGAATAGAATCATCAGTTCATGACAATTCTCAGCTTTAGAGTACAAAGCATTAAGGGAGACCCATAGGTTTACTCTTTACACTCACGGGGTATATTTGGAGCCCAAACCCTGAACTAACTGCTTGAAAGATTAAGATGTATACGGCATGTGTCAATTCTAAATTAGCTAGATTCTAAGTACTCTAAATCCTTTATCTCTTATCTTTTTAATCACGTTGTAGATTTTATCAGGTCCATTTTATAGGTGAGTCAGACTAAGGAACAGAGAGGATTGGGTTGGAAAGGTACAGAAGGATTGGAATTTAGGTCTGGCCATTTCAAAAGCCAAGATCTCCGTCCCTCTGTCCCTCGGAGAGATTCAAGAAATATGTAGACGCTTTCGTGCAGGGATAAGCATGTTATTCAAAACAATTTGTGGTAGTTACCATGTCATTGTTAGAAACTAGAGACATTCACAGGGGGCTGATTGTGGACTGAGTTCTAGTAAACCATTTAGAACTGCCACCTGCCTTCTGCAGGTGTTTCACTGAGTCCACCAAAGCCTTACAGCCAAACATGAGGGATGTGGTGAAGATGACCACATCCTTTGCACCCATCTCTAATATTAATCTCACATACGCTGATTGGGAGGAGCTTTGGGCCATACTTCTGTTTATTCATTCACTCATTTATGAAAATATAGTCAATGTATATTTTGTGCCAGACACTGTTAGGTACTAGGGAAACAATAGTCCAAAAAAAAAAGTCATCCCTCCCCTTAGACCAGCTCAGGCCCTAGCCAAGGCGAGCCCAGAAACCCAACCAAAGAAAGCAGAAGGAAGTCTGAGTAGTGATCTGTACTGGGATTTGTTCACTAGACAGGAAGATCAGCTTAGAATATTTGTTTTAACAAAAGACCTGCTTTGACTTTCGTATTAGATTGGCCTCTCTTACACGTCAGAGGAGACAAAAAAACCAACATCCTTACTAAACTATGTTAATCGAACCATACCCGTTAGATTTGATTCTCAGAAATGTCAGGAAATTAGACGCCAGAGTCCCTACAGCAGCTCTCAAATAAGACATGTTGCTTGTGAGAGAAGTCAAAGTACAATTAAGAACCATCTCTTTTCATTAACTTCTTTTATTTTACTCACCCCCATGCCTTTCACATTTTCCATATTCCTGTAAGCTTCTTTGAGAGTAGGCTTCTGGCAGTGTCTCAAACTGAGCTGGGAGAAACAGTATGGAAAAACGAAAAGGATAATATCATCGTGCCTCTGCAGGCCCATAAAGTTATTACAGTTATGTAAATAAACATTTTTTTTCCTGAGCTTAAAAAACACATTTGGCCTGTGTCCTGTAAGGTTCCCCAACTCCTCCAAGCCCTCCCCCACCCCCATCAACTACCTCTTCATTTTAAGCTTATCTGATAAGGACCTTGGGATATTGGCCTCAGAATTCCAGGTTGTAGGTTCTATTCTCTGAAAGCTTTCATAGATAAGGACCTTAAATCTTATCAAGGTAGTTCTGTGCCTTCAAGTCATATTGAACCCCACAATATTTTTGTAAGAGTAAGAATCAGGAGTCTCCCTCCCAATTTTACTTTTTTTAGGTTTACTGAGATATTATTTACATACAGTAAAATATACTCTCTTTAGTATATACCATTATATCAATTTTACAAATGTAAAATCATCACTCCAATCAAGACGGAGAAGAGTTCTGTTACCCCCCAAATCCATTCATTGTCCTTTGTATGATTTATGATACACATCTTTAATTAATCACAGTTTGACTTCAAATATTGGGTTGACCAAAAAGTTCGTTTGGGTTTTTTCCATAACGTCTAAATTATCTGGCTTATCCTTGTTTTTAGTTTGGATGTGATAGTCTTTACAACTTCCTACATCTTAGGTGAAAGCCGTTAGACTCTCTCTTGACACTGTATCTAAGTACTAAATTGCTAGAGCTAGAAAATTTGCCTAGAAACAAAACCATGAACGTTGAGATCCACATAGCTTTGGGATTTTTTCAGAATCTGTTGAGGTGTCACTTAATATCTGTAGGAGATGTGTTAGCCTATCAGTCATGAAGAATATGGAAAAGATGCAGGGTTACACCAAGTTCAGATATCATTAAATAAATATTTTGATTGCCAAGGAAGTTCCAACAAGATGAAGTACAGTAATAGCCTGAATAGTTTGTGAATGTATGTGACCAGACCAGGGAACTGGACTATGTGTTTCAGAATCCTCAAGAGTAACCTTTTTCGTGAGTTATGAAGTTCCTGCAGTAGACTGCAACAGCGGCTTAATTTGCCCTACTAAGTTAAAGGAAGCCACCTCAGTCCTAGTGCTCATAAAAATTCTGCTTATTAAGTAACCCCTATTAAGTGGGAAGAAATTGCCCTCCTGGAGATTTAAGATCCCTGGACCTCAGGAAGAGTTATAATTCAGTATAGCAATATTTAGAACTAAATCCATGTTGTTAATGCATATTTAAATGTAAAACTAAGTGCTTATTTGATATTTTATTTACTTGTATTATTTAAGACACTTCAGCTTGCTAGAGTTAAGGGGAGCCTTGTGATTCCAATTTAAAGTTGCTAGAAAATAATTGATCTGGATTTGTGAATTTAAGTAAAAATCTTATTAAGTTGAAATACATGGTTGAACATTTAATCACTGGTTCTCCATACTTATAAGTTTAATTTCATAGAACTAAAAGAATGACCTAAGTACTTGGGTAGTTTTATCACTCAGACTATTGAAGTACTTTAAAATGAAAGTGAATATATAAAATTTATAAATGAGATTTAATTGTTAATGGCATATAATTAATTAAGCTTCTAAATGGGAGCAAATTTAATCAATGGCCTCTTAAAAGAGTTGGAATTTGCTAATGTGTAAATATAACAGCAAGATTTGTAGACAGAAATAAAAACTTTAAAGAAGTTTTTGCATGTACAACTTAAATAAATTATATAGTAATTTTTAAATAAAATAAAACAGAGTGATGTTTTCTGCACAGAAATAAATCTTGATAATAAGATACCCAAAATATTACATTCCCAGTTCTAGGAAGAAGGATACTACTAGTAACAATTAATTAACTACATCATGACTTTGGCAAAGCCGAATATGAGTGGATACAAGTTTTGTAATAATTGGTGATAAAAAGAAAATATTAAAGCAATACAAAATTGCTATTTTAAATGGTTGATATATTGTCTTATTTTCTGTCCCTAATGATTGAACAAATGTTAGCACCTAAATATTACACTGTGTTCAGTGAATTTAGGTGAACTGATTTTAGGTGCAGATCGTTAGAAAAATATCCCTTCCATTCTTATTGATACCATCATATTTGTTATAAAGCCTATTTTTCTTCCTACCAAAGCTAATGTAACGTTAAGTGTTTGTTCAAAACTTAGCGTAGTATTATGCAAAGTACATGGGCTTTAGAGAAGGACTTGAACTTTAACCTTTCTTTGACCTACCCTTGATCAGTTGTAGGATCTTGGCAAGTTAGTTGACTTCTCTATACCTTAGTTTCTTCATTGCAAAATGTGATTATTACCCCTACTTCAGAAATGTGTTGGGATTAAATTAGATAGTATACAAAACATCTATTTAAGCACATTGCACAGTTGGTATTAACTAAATTGTTTCATTTGTTCCTGTTAATTTTATCACATTTTATATTTTTATTTGTTCTTATACTTGACTTATACTTGCTAGGTATATACCCTGGTCAAATTCCTTAATATCTGGGTGTCTAAATTTCCTCAAAGACAAAATTGAGATTATAAGAATTGTGGTATAGATAAAATGAGTTACTACATATAAATAAATGGTTTAGTATGATGCCTGAATATTGTAAGTATACTAATATTATCTACTGCTATTATTACATTTCTTATAGAATTTTGTAGATTTTTAAAGTCTTCCTTATTCTTAAATACATTGCTTAACATATTGGTCTCCTTAGCATATTAGTCTCCAGGATAGATTCTGTAAGACATGATGTATTAGACAGTATGAGCTCTTATAATCAACCCCCAAATTTATTAGCAGCTTCTAAAAGTACAGGTTTAAATTTTGAAAATCAGCAGCGGGCTCTTTGCTACCACTTTTTTTAAAAACTCAGGCTGATGGAAACTCTACTATTTGAAACGTTATAAGTTTCCCTAGCAAGGGAAAGAAAATCTATAAATCTAAAAAGATTGTCTTATTTCTGCACTTTAGAAGTCCTATTCCATCGGCCAAAGCAAATTATATATCCACACCTAACTTCAAATGAGCAGGGTACTGTAAACCTACCATGGGCATAGAATATTTATGAACAACCTTGATGACTACTACACATTTTCTCAAGTAGAGCAAATATATTTTATGCCATATTCTGAATAAAAGATAAACTTATAAAATGTTGTACCATCAGAAAGACATCACGACACTAAGCATGTTAGATTTTGTATGTCATTAGAATCTACATAAAATATCAAAAGATGAAATTTTAAAAAGATTATTATCAGTAGTAGTTTAATTGCAGATATGAAAAAGGAAAGAATAATCACCCCGTGGTTTAATCCATGTAATGGTAACCAACCTAATGATTTGTAGCATATCCTCGCTGGTTATAAACATATATATATATATATATATATATATATATGCTTGTTCCTGTATGTGCATGTGTGCATGTTTATGTGTGGATGTGCATGTATGTGTATAATTTTATAATAAATGGGATCATAATGTGTACAATCTGCTTTTTGTTCTACTTTAGTAATTAATATTGTGGAAAAGAATTTTTTTCTTGTGAATAGGTACACTTTTCAATATCATATATATATTCTATGTCTCACATATAATTATTAAATAATTTATTGTACAGAACTCTGTAGTAAACATCTTGGTATATAAATATTTTCACATAGTTATAATTATTTTATTATTTAAAGTTAAAGACATAGAATTTCCAGATAAAAGGAAAATATATATTGAGCAAAAGGAAAATTTCTTATCACTCCCTAACCTTGACTCAGTTTCCTCTGTTCACTCCTGAGACTGACACTAGTAGGTTCTGAACTAAAGATAGAAATATGATTGTTAAATTTTGACTTCACAATATTCCTGTTTTAAGACCAATTATCAAATTTCCTACTTTGTTATACCTAAACAAAGGGACTCAGGGAAGGGATTGTGAAAACAGAGGCAAGAATTGTTCTGAGATGTTAATATAGACTGTAACCCAGTGAAGGAGAAAGAATGATTCAGAGGTTAGTCCTTCCTTACCCTGCACCCAGGCCAGTGCTTAAGTCATGCACCATTCGGGCAAAAGGTGGCATCTGAGGAAAGGTTAAAATTGTGATCATTGTTTATTCTGATAGACTAACTAACTGCCTGGCAACATAACTTGTTTGTTCTTTTACAATCTCATATCCAATGACTCAGTGAAGATATAAAGAATGCACGGTCCTGCAATCCCCACATGAAAGGGTAGCAGTTCTTCACATTTCTGCAAAGTCATGTCATGCATAAAGAAGGATGCCTTCTGCTTTAATGACTGAGTGTAAATACTGCAGCAAGAAACAATGTTCAGAATTAAAATGAACTTAGGGGTGTGGTGTGATGGTGTCACAGAATCACAGCTTGGTAGAGCTGTCTGAAAATTTTTGGTCAATTTTTTTTTTTTTTTTAAGAAGATGTTGGGGGTAGGAGTTTATTAATTAATTAATTAAGTTTTGCTGTGTTGGGTCTTCATTTCTGTGAGAGGGCTATCTCTAGTTGTGGCAAGTGGGGGCCACTCCTCATCGCAGTGTGTGGGCCTCTCACTATCGCGGCCTCTATTGTTGCGGAGCATAGGCTCCAGATGCGCAGGCTCAGTAGCTGTGGCTCACGGGCCTAGTTGCTCCGCGGCATGTGGTATCCTCCCAGACCAAGGCTCGAACCCGTGTTCCCTGCATTAGCAGGCAGATTCTCAACCACTGGCGCCACCAGGGAAGCCCGGTCAATGTTTATATTGATGCTTAAAAGAAAACTTTGATAGTTATCTGGGAATGTAGAATAAATGAGGAAGTTAGGTTGGAAGGATGGGAGGGAATCCAGGCAATAATGGCATAAAAATGTCCAATTTTCTTTAAAACAATAACTATGAATAAATGTTCAAGTTTCACACAGATGATTGGATTTTTACTTAGCTCCCATGGCATAAATGAACTATGAGTCAAGTACATTCTTAATACTTATCACTGACTCTGTAGTCAAAACTGACATTTTCTTTCCTCTCAAGTCTAAAAGTGTATATAATTTCTTACGCTTGGTTATACATCTCCAGTTTCCCAGAGTTTTCTCAAAGGATGGAAAATGCGTGAGTTTAAAGGGATATATGAAATTTCATAAGTTGTAGATGGTATAGGTGTGGGTGACAGTTTCTGCCAGAGCAAGTGGATTCATAGCATCAGGCTTGAAAATAAGCAGATTACACTTGACAGGAATGTGGAAATGAAATATATACATATTTATAAACTACATTCATCTGTAAAGGAAAATAATGTAGTATTTCAATATAGTGCATGAATCTAAAAAGGGAGGTATCAGAAAAGATGAGGAATTAAAATATGTTTGAAGGAGCATCAGAGGCCTCATCCTGGATTTCACATACTTCTGTTACGTGTGAAGGGACTTGAGGATTCTTGACCTAGTAACTCGTTCAAGTACTTCAGTTCTGACATGTCAAGATAACTCTGAATACATAATTTACAAGTGGTATAAGAAGACTTTACGTTGCTTTTCAGCTCCATGTTACAAAAAGGACGGTACACATCCGGTTTAAGAAGGTTGACTGAGAGCTCACTGTGTTTGCATTCCTTTGTCATTGTAACCAACCCCACTAGCATGGCAGAGACAGTGTCTATATGAGGATATAGTTAAAAGATGGATAAGAAAGAAGAAACAGCTATCCTGAAAAATTTCTGGAAAACAGAGGCACATTAGATTGTAGCGATGAAAAATGCAAAGAGATAGACACCATAGAAATGAAACCACAACTCAGAACAGACACAGGAAAAGCTTGAGGTGAAGCAGGAGGCATTCTCCTAAGAGGTGGAACCGTGGAGAGGCTATGAATCTGGAGATCTCGGGTATAAAAAGCAAACACGAGGAAAGAGGAGTGTGCTGGAAATCAGTGTTATTAATCAGTATACTCTAAATGAATGGCAGGACAGTTCAGTCTCATCAACCCTTTGTCCCCATCCCTCAGCATGTAACCAAAGTGTTTACCTCCAGATTAAAACTGAATTATGGTTACCAAAGAAAAATCAAATTATCCTTCTGGGAAGAGTTTGAAATTTTACTTGGTTTGGTAGCACTCCACAGTAAGGTCTTCCTTGAGTTTTACATTGGAGGGTTTTGTGTGTTTGGGGGCAGAGGGGAAAGGATTGACATGCATTCATATTTGCTCTCTGTTAACACAAAATAAATTAGATCCCATAGTCTTCACGACTTCTAATTAAAGAGAGCTCAAAATCAACAAGATGAGAGATCTGGCAGGGAAAAAAGAGAACTTTAGAGAGCTTCGGCAAATCATACAAAGGACATATTATAAGCAATCTAACCCATCACTGTCAATTTGATTATGTACATCAGCACCACATCATCAAATGGAAGTAGTATGTACGCAGTCACGTGCTGAAAGGATAACTAAGTTTCATTAGCAAGGGGCTCAGATGCTCAGAGCCCCTTCTTGTGCTATGTTCCCTCCTCTCAGTCTGCACCTTATACCCCCCAGGGAATTTTCCATGATCAGGTGACTGAGGAAGAAATAATAGGGGCCTGGTTTACAGATGATTCTGCATGCAATGCTGGCACTATCTGAAAGTAAATGGCCACATGTTAGCCTCAGTCTAGTGTGACCACGAAGGAGAGTGTGGAGGGAAAATCATCCTAATCAGCTGAATTTCCAAAAGTACCTTTTGAAATTCATTTTTGTTCACTTTATCTCTCTTTTTGAGAGTAGAAGAAAAGTTGAAACATTTCTGTGTATCTTCCACAATGCTCTAAGCATACTCATTTGGCATTTAAAATTATTTTTGTTCACTTATCAAAGGAAGATATTTTAATAAAGATTCAATCCATGGATATGCTTGTGTTCCTATCCTAACAAATTTTATGATAGTAACTGTCCATCTTACTGAGCCAAATTTCGCTCTTGAAGCTTCTGAAAGTAAAGAAAAATAATACCAGCTCAGATAACCTGCATCTCCCTGTGTTTTATGGCCTTTTTCTGGGTGCCCATAGCTCTCTCTCTTGTAGGGTCACTGTGAGGCTAACTGCAAAAATGTGCTTTAGAATTCCGTGAACACCTTGGGCGAGGGCAAAGGAGATGGTCATTACTTCAAGGTATTACTGATATTAAAACTCATATATCTTGTGCCATGCTAGAGGATAGTACCTAAAAATACAGTTGATAGCATCATCTTAGCAGCAATTAAATCCTAAAAAGCACAACGTGAGCATTTTCATTTTAAACCCAATTGTATTTGCCTTCGTCAGTCTCCTTCAGTTCCACACATGAATGGCCTGCTCTGTCATTATACACCATAGGGATGTGGTCCCAGAGCAGAGACCCTGTTGGTGTACTGTAGAGAACAGATCAAGCATTAATGCATGACTGTGGATCAGCTTTGTAGGAATACTGAATTCCATAAATGGAAGAACATTTTGCAAAAAGCAGTGCAAGAAATTACCAGTGGCTGAAGGCAACAACCAATTACGAAGAAACTGGTAGTTTTCCTATACCGCAGGTTGTTTTCCTTTATGCGTTTTGTAAGATGTTACATGACGTATGGTCATGTGCACCTCAGGCATTTTTAACTTGGAGAGAAACATGACGGCTGCTCAAAATAAAGGAGTCTTTCACATCTTTCAAGTCCCCTGGGCTGCAGCCATGTACTATGTAGAACAGAATTCTGGTTCCTCATGTGCCTGTTTACTTAGATATGGGCTTATCTTAGGCACTGCTGGTATTGATTTTCTATGTACAGGAACTCCTCATGCTTAGGAGAGTCATAAATACTTCAGTAACATGTATCTCCTATCATCTGCTTCCATTTCAAATAACTACTCATCAAATGTGGAACTCTTGCTGGAGTTGCTCAGTTCTCGATCTCCCAATTTCTTTTCTAAAATATTCTATTTTGTGTGCTATCAAAGGGGAGTACATAATCAGATTCTTTAGTTAAGGATTTTAGGATAAAGTATAGCTCACTATACCTTTTTAATATTTTCTTCCAGATCAGTAACAAGTAGAGACATAAATAAAAGCACCATTACTCATGAGTAATGACATGTTTCCCTCCTACGAACTCAATAAAGGAAAATTGATCAGCATTAATCATCATTTAGAGTGTTAGTTTTTACTTTTTGACAGACGTTACTTCATAATTACTTTAAATAGTGAATATTGACAGTGCAGAATATGAAAAGATAATTTATAAAATGTTATCAGGATAAAGTTGGAGTGTGCAGTGTTATCTCTTTCCTGAAGCCCATCATCCATTCTGAACTATTTTTTGGACTGATACAAATCATCTCTGCATAAACCAATGAGAATAGGAGCCACATTCATGCCAATAAAGAAAAAAAAGTAAAAGTAAAAGTAAGAAAATCCCCTTCACCCTGAAGCATGCAAATGGCCCCAGCCTTAGCTCCCTAGACTATCTTTATAAACTTGAGTCCCAGGATATTCTTCCCTAATCTTCCTAAGGTCTTTATTTTGTTCTGGTTCTGTCAGACTTCCTAGTCATTTGAATAAAACTGTTATCTGCTTCCTTCTGATGATTTTCCATAATAAATTAATTTTCTCATGTGACATTAATGTATTGTTATACTTCTCTAAAATATAGATTTCTTGTTTTTAAAAAAGATTAAGCTCCTTTACTATTTTGAATACATCTACTGTATCTTCCACAATTTTTTTGGTACAGATGTATTCAGAGAAAACAATTGATGTTTTTATATCTGATTATATCAAGTATATGTAAAGCAAAACATATACTTGTGTTGATTTGTTATGCATCACTCTTAGTGAGATAGATTTGCTTTTTCAAATATATCTTGTATTTACAAACCAAGACTTGATGTCACAAAAATCTGTACAAATAAAAGGCCAGGAATAATAATAGTGCATATTTCTGGTCACCAATCTAATGACTATAAGCTTCTCATTAAAATTATTTTTACTAGTTTTGTATATTTCCTTTATGTCCTTGAGAATACTGCATGTTTTCTATAAGTTTTCTATGTGACTTATCTACTTATAATTTTTATTAATCACAGATTTTAACCTTTCTAACTCATATTTTATTGTATTTGACTCAATAATTGGCATTATATATGCTTTTATTTTTTAGGTTTGAGACAAAATTAGGACAATAGCATTCGCTTGTATTTTATTCCCATTTAGAAGTCCTTAAGTGTTTTCTGTTTCTGCATATCGATATTGTATAAGCTTTGAAGAATAAAAGCTGTGCCTATGTAGTTGTATATATGTCAGATTTTTATTTTTTTTTCCTATGTTCTCCTCCTTTAGCTTAAAAAAAAAAAATCCAACAAACAAAAAAGTCCCCAATGTCTCATTACATAACCATTTTGCTAGTCAGTGCTTCCTGTTGAAAATGAGACTCAATTAAAACAATTTCTTGTTATCCACAATCAAAAAGATTAATAGCATTTACTCTGTGCACTCCAGATAACCAACTTAACTCTACAGTTTTGTTCAACTAGTTCCAATCTATAAATTACTATGAACTTGAGAATTTTTCTCAAAGGGTCAATTTCTTAACCATGTATGCTAAAACTTTAGGGTGTTTTCTGCTACAGTATAGCAGAATTGCCAAGCCCTTACTGATCTCTCCAGCAAATCTAATGCTACCTCTTAACTTGACCTGTACACTCTGACACTACCTACCTGTCGTAATACCATGGTGTTTTATGGTGTAACGTTTTAGGTAATCCTGTATTCTCATCAAGATGTTTAGTCTCGAGTACTGTGCATCCTCTTCAGAATCAGACGTTTCTGCTTATCACTTAGAATATAAGTTAGATACAGCCTCACTTCTGTGGTCCTATAACACTGTTTGTTTACCTAATAGGAGAAAATATGTTGCACTGAAATTATCTGCTTCTGTAACTGTCTCTACTTCTTGAATATCAGCTCTTCAGTAATAGGGACTGGATTTATTAAACGCTGTACTGCTAGCACTTAGCAGCTAAATAGTTGTTCAATATACATTTGCTGAATTAAATTATATATGTTAACCTTGCCTTCAGACAGAGTAAAACTTAAATAAATCATCACTTAGAAGAGTATGGAATAGTTCAGAATGTGCAGCCATTCAGGGTGATAATATGTCCCAATAGTTCTCAAGATTATTTGAAGGAAGAAGCACCTGGAACTCCTAATTCTTTTTGAGAAACATTATACAAATAATTGCATCTGCCTTTCAATTTATTCCTGATTAAACTACACATTGTTTATGCACTGTGATCTCTAAAGGGGAAATAAACAAGGTGAGCCTTTGAGACCAATGATTGCCCAAATTTTCTGCCCAGAGAGAGGTCCTAGGCTATATGTAGAGCCTGACAGTTGCCTGGATTGAGCAAATAAAGTGGACAGTCTGGAGAGGCATAGGGAGCTAGAGTTATAGGGTAGAATAACAGAGAGGAGAGAGATGCAGAGAGAGAGAGAGGGAGAGAAAGAGAGAGAGGGAGAGAAAGAAAGAGAGTGCTCCAGAGATCTGAAGAGCTTACCCTTCCAGACTTCAGCTGAGTGCTAATCTACTCAAACATATGAAGACACTTTTGGAGGCCAAGAAAAGAAGCATCAGAAAAAGAGAATCATTACTGGGGTCCACATAGGGCCAGGAATAGTTCACATTCCCATAAATCAGCATGGAAAATGTTTTAATTCGAGGGGAATCACTTACAGAAGTCAGAAGCGAATTGCTTCAGTAATAGAATAAGATTAAACATGTAACTGCTGTCTTTGAAAGAGAAAAGAGAAGGGATAGGAAAAAACATTTGAATAAATAATGGCCAATAATTTTCTAAATTTGATGTAAACTTACAAACCCACATTTTCAAGAAGCTCAATGAACCAGAGGTACAAGGAGCATAAAGAAATCTGACCAAGAACCATCATATCCAGTTGCTTATAGCAAGTTGTCTTAGTCTGCTCAGGGTACTGTAATAAACTACCACAGACTAAGTTGTTTAAACAAGAGACATTTCTCCCAGTTTTGGAGTCTGGAAGTCCAAGTTCAAGGAGCCTTCTTGCGAGGCCCTCTTTCTGGCCTGCAGAAGGCTGCCGGCTCACTGTGTCCTCAGATGGTGGAGAGAGAGAGAGCTCTGATCTCTCTTTTTCTTCTTTAAGGACACTAATCCCATTATGGGAGCCTCAACCTCATGATTTTGTCTAAACCTAGTCACCTCACAAAGGCGACACCTCTAAGTATCATCACACTGGAGGGTTAAGGATTCAACATGATGGATTATGGGGAGACACAAACATTCATCTCATGACACAGTTGATCAAGTGAAAGTTTCAAAGGCAGCCAGAGAGAAAATAAACATAATACACAGAGGGAAAAACATAAAAATGACCAGAGACACAGAAGCTACATCTTTTAAAGAACTGAAAGAAAAAAAAAACAAAACTGCCAACATAATATTCTATACTCAACAAAAATATCCTTCAATAACAAAGGCAAAAGAGGGATCTTTTTTCAGACATGCAAAATCTAAAAGAAGTTAGCACCAGCAAACCCGCATCAAAAGAAATGTTAAAGGAATTCCTGTGAGTGGAAGGAAATTGACACCAGATGGAAATCTACACAAAAAGGGAATTGCACAAGAAATGGTAACTATGTGGGTAAATATGAAAAAAAAAAATATTGTCTTAAAAGTTCCTTTAAAATTATTGATTTTTAATATACATTAACAGTATACTATGTGGCTTATAAAATATGTTGAAGTAAATTTTATGATAATATCACAAAGCTCAGGAGGGGAACAAGGACATGTGATTTTGCAAGGTTCTTGTGTGTTAAGTGGTGTAATATTACTCAAATTGTGATAAAAATGTATACCGTAACCCCAAAAGTAGCCACTAAAAACAGGCAACAACATGTTGTATCTATTAAGTCAAGAAAGAAAATGAAATGGAATCATGACAAATACTCAGTTCAAAAGTAGAAGGAGGGCTTCCCTGGTGGCGCAGTGGTTGAGAGTCTGCCTGCCGATGCAGGGCACACGGGTTCGTGCCCCGGTCCGGGAAGATCCCACATGCTGCGGAGCGGCTGGGCCCGTGAGCCATGGCTGCTGAGCCTGCGCGTCCGGAGCCTGTGCTCCGCAACGGGAGAGGCCACAACAGTGAGAGGCCCGCGTATGGCAAAAAAAAAAAAAAAAAAAAAAAAGTAGAAGGAAAAAATGGGAAAGAAAACAAACAACAGATGGGACAAATAAAAACAAAGAGCAAGATGATAGGTTTAAATGCAGCCTTATTGCTTGTAAATAGTGTAGACGTTTGGTTACAACAGATTTTCAGATGGATAAAAATTGAGATTCAATTATTTGCTGCTATAAGAAACCTACTTTTATTATGAACAGAAACATAAGGCAGGAGGTCAAGTTGGCCTTTTCTCTAGGAGTGAACAGATGTAGAAGGATATACCATATAATCACAAGAAATGTGGAGTCAGTATATCGATATCAGATGAAGTAAATTTCAGAGACGATCATGTTCTGAACACATATACCTCAAATAACAAAGCCTCAGAACACAGAAAGTAAAAGCTACTTGAAGTGCAAGAAGAACTAGACAAATCTACAATTGTGGTTGACGATTTCAACATCTCTCCTTCAGGAATTAATAGAACAAGTAGACAGAAAATCAGTAGGTAAATAGAACACTTGAACAACACTATCAGCCAACTTGACCTAAATAACATTTTGAACACTCTTCTTAAAACAGCACAATATATGTTTTTTCCAAGTATACCCAGATGTTTTTAATAGACATATTCTGTGACATATAACATGACTTAACAAATTCAAAATAATTTAAATCTTACAAAGTAGTTTCTTTTATAATGGAATTAAATTGAAAATCATTAACAGAAATATCTGGAAAATCTTCAAATATTTGAAACTAAGTACCATATTTCTAAATAATTCCTAGGTGAAAGAAGAAATCAAAAGGGAAATGAGGGAAATTGGGAAAACGGGAAATTGATCAAACTGAATCAAATAAAGTACAACTTATCAAAATGTGTGGATTGCAGTTAAGCAGTAAATTTGTAGCACTAAACTGCTCATATTAGAAAAGAATAGACTTGAATTAATGATTCAAGATTCTAGTTTCTAGTTAAGAAACTAGAAAGAAAGAGGAGCAAATTAAAAAATAGAGAAAGGGAAATAATATTCATAAAAGCATAAATAAAATTGAAAGGAGAAATCAGTGAAACCAGAAGCTGGTTCTTTGAGATCAGTGTAATTGACCAGGCTTCAGTAAGACTAATCAAGAAAAAAGAAAAGACATGAAGTACCAAGTGACAGCACTACAGATTTTACAAATATTGAAAAGATAAGTAAATATTATGTCCAACTTTGTGCCACTAAGTTCAAACAACTTATATGACATGGTCAGATTGCTTGAAAGATACAAAGTACCAAAGCTCACTTAGGAAGAGACAACCTGGGTGGTCTGTATCTATTAAATAATATGAATTCATAGTTAAATACCTTCCACAAAGAAAACTCCAGATACACATGGCTACAATGTTTAATTCTACCAGACATTCAAGGAGGAAATAGTAGCAAGTCTACAAAAACACTTCTAAAACATTGAGGAGAAATTTCTTCCTAAGACTCTTTCTATAAGACCAGCCTTACTCTGACACCAAAAAACAGACAAGGATGCTTATAAGACAACTTAAAAAAAAAAAAAATTCTTGGGAAGAAGAGCCATATTTTGTGTTTTACATATGTATCTTGCTTGCTAACAAATGAGCAGGAACAGGCCCAAAAGAATAAAAGAAATCCAGACAGAAATCTGTGACCAAAGAAAATTTCTAATTTATTAAGTTAAATCTTCTCTGAAAATTGGGAAGAGACTTCCAGACTGTTCTTTGCAAATGAGCTTATTTTAAAGATAATTGTTCTAACCAAATATTTATCTGATTCATTTTCAAAAAAGAAATAAGAGAAATTCCAGATGAATTATAATATTACTAGAGAAGATGCCCAAGCTTCTAGGGAACCAGATTTTTTCAGAGTTGTAAAGAAAAAAAGTTTTATTTTATGGTTTAGATCTCTGGAATAGTGTGTTTAAAAAGAGAACAATAATTTAAAAAGAATATATTCTGATTATAAAAGCCACAAACAAATACTGTAAAGCATGAGTGATACGTGGAGAAATTAATGTGACACTAATGAGATTAAACTTTAAAAAGGCATTAAGGATTAAACTACTAAAAAAAAATAAAAGTGGTAGCAAAAATGAGTAAAACAAAAGTGCTGGTAAGCCATAAGAAAAGGATGATATACCTAAAGGCAAATTGACTTGAAACTTACTAAAAATCTGAAAGAAAGTAGAAATGGCTTTATTAAGTTCAGGTGCAGAGGATAAGTAAAATTGAGGAAGTGATAGACTTTCCACTCATGGGGGTAGAGGGTAAAGTTAAGGAATAACAAATACATTCATACTTAGCCTCCTCATCACTCCTAGAGAAAAGGCCAACTTGACCTCCTGCCTTATGTTTTAGCTGTATCTCCTGCCCTGTCCTTTCCCAGGAGGCTTCTAGCTTCACTGACCTTTCTATTCCCTGAATGGAGGGTACCACCTCCCAGCCCAGGCCCTCAGCAAAGGACATTCCCTTGACCTACACTGCCCTCATTTCCTAGTCACTTCTTGTACCTCCTTCCTCTCCCAACCTAAAAGTGGCTAGCTCTACGAGAACTGCTTACCACTGATACATAATCTTGTTTAATTGTGACTTTCTTTTATAGCACTTATGGTGCTATGCTTTATAGCACTATGTTTGTAATGATACATTTTTCTAGGTATTTGATTCATGTGTGCCTCCCCTACTAAACTGTAAACTCCTTGGATGCAAGATTGTGTCTCACTCTTGAGCTTAGCATGTGGCACAACATAGGAATTTAAAAATACATATTTGAGACATTAATCAACAACAAAGAAGGAAGAATCAAACTCAAAACATAATCATCAAAGTGGAATAAATAAAAGCACAAAAATGAAACATTAAAGCCCAACGTAGACTGAGACAGTAAGAGCACATCTAGAATTCTGGTCCTCTTGCTTGAATGCCATCCTGAGCTATTGAAGTTCTCAGAGAGGCAGTGTGATGAAGTGAAAAGATGTCTTCTTCCCTGCACATAACTGGTGCCTTATGACCTGATTCTCTTTTGTCTGCTGCATGCTACTGTTACTCACTCTTTCCTTTTGCAAATGTCCTTTTCCTTCACTTTCACACAGCTCAGACATGGCTTGCAGACACTCAATATAAGATAACATCATGAGTAAATAAATTGGTGAATGGCAGTGGTAGAAGTTCTCATCATGGCCATGAGTGCTACACAGTCTAAGAAAGTTTTAAGTAATGGTGCCATCAGGATCTATAGCACTCCAGGAATCTAAAGCAACTCAAGACTTCCACTGACATCGTTTACTTTCCTTAATGACATTGGTGTGTCTCCCCGCTGGCAATGACATTTAGCCATAGGGGTGGGTGAAACTACTAGCTTAGAAAACATCTAGCTAGTTATAATACGAGATAAAAGTCCCTGTAACCAAGTCATTCTGTTAGTCACAGGGCACATAGATAATGTAACCTTGCTGCTTGAATGTTCTCTAAAGTTTGTTCTCTAGTTTGTTTAAATCGGGGAAAAATATAAACAGTTCTTTTTCGTTACCTTTCTGATGTAATTTTATTAGCTAATAAGCATTGTGACCCAGGAAATCATAGTTATAACAGTCTGATCATAGATTATATCTTTATACATAATTTTAATTTATTTTCAGCTTTATTATATAAATTTGTTAAAAAGAAAAGTGGACTTCATTTCCTATTTATATTCTAGAGTCAATACTGCTTTGGGGGAGAATTTACAATTATAGGTTCATAGAAACAATATAATATGAAGAAGTGATAAATTTTTTATTTACCATATTATGCATCTCAGAAAGTGTGTGGGCTTCTTTTATACACATGTCCACTTTCATTTAACCATTTCTTCCTTGTTACTAGAAAGCCCACATTTTCAAATGTTGCTCATCTTGGTTAAATAATGGGTCTTGTTAAACATAGCAACTGATACAAAGACCCCATGAAATATTTACATTTCACAGGTGAATGAAATCACCTTTCTTCTGGCTTTTATGTTAGCTGGCGATGTGCCTGGGATGTAAAGATAAGATAGTGCGGGGGGGGGGGGGGGGGGACACAAAGATACTTTAGATTACCTGCCTTTTCCATACTATATATTAGGTAGGAACCCAGAGTAAAGTCTTCATGGAACCACCAACAACTCAAGTGGACATAGACCACAGTGACTTATATAAAAGTAGCTTGTGCACAGATGAATTGCTTTTGAACACAGAAGACTGATTTAATTCCTGGGAAGTCAGGATGGGGATTGTATCTGTGATAATAATGGTGCAAGGCAGACAGAAGCTATTTTTAAAGAACTGCCTGGAGGCCAGAGGGTTTCTCCCAATGGGAGACGAGAAATCAGCATTTCTATCTTCACTTCTGAGAGTGGAGCTCTGACTTTCCCAGCCTGCAAATCGCAGAAGCTGAACCTGTATGGATTAGTAAAACATGCTGCAGAGAATAAGAGGAAAAATGCAGCCACACTATTCTGCATAGTGCCTCATCTGTAAATCTGTGATTAATATCTGAGCAGCTTCATGTGGCAAAAAGAAAACTCAATACATAGAAAGTCAGAGCTTGTAAGTCATCATCCTCAGTCCATTGCACTGTTACCAGTTATTGCCTCTGAACAATGCATGCCCGTAACAACTATCCAAGTCATACATAATGCATACTAGATTGGAAAACCCATGCCCACACTAGTCATATTAAATCCACAACTCAAAATGTAAACCCTTTGCTTATTGACATCTCTCTATGTTTAGCATCAGATTCTAATTTTATTCATTTTATTTGCAAATGTGGGCTTATCTCTTGGTTGATATTCTTCAAAAGTAAAGATTATATCTCCAAGCAACAAGAACAAACCAAAACAAAAGAAGAAAACAACAAAAAAACACTTCAGCCTGAACTAAATGGCTCTTCTTCCAAGTAAGTTTAATTTGAAGTAATCGAATTACTCTATAAATGATCTTTCTCCTTCTCAAAGCTCACATCAAATAGCCAGAAACATCTGTGAACGGAGAGCAGGCTAGTCAGGGATCTAGGGAGAATTTTATAAACACAGTACAACATTCAGCCTCTGCATCTAAAAGGCTCAGGGAACTGTTCCTGCAGTAAAGGAAAACTGTATCCTTTATTCAGTGCCATTCTTCCCACTTTTTAATGGAGAAATCACTGCTTTTAAAATGCTTAATCTCAGAGAAAAGGAAGTTGAGATAGAGATATTTAAGCTAGCATCAGAGTTAAAAGCAAAGATTGATAATGCTTGTCAGAAAAATGAGACATTTAAAAGTCAGGCTTTAAACAGGGTTACTTTGTGCATGATTCTGTTGTTCCAGGGGGTAGGGTATAGTAGGATAAGAAATATCGCACCCTCCTTCTAAATCTTTTGCTGTTCAGTTTTCTATGCTCTGTTTTCACTCTTTTTAATAATTAAAAAGAGCTTTTGCTTTGTTTAAACTAGAGCATGTAATAGTACTTACTGAGTACTTACATTTTCAACTTTAAAACACAGTCTAAACAAACACACATCAAACCTGTAATTCTTTGCTTCAAAAGTCATATTATCTACTAGTTGCTGTCCTGTTTTGCTCATCATTCCCTTTACAGATAAACTTCTGGAAAGAAAGTTTCCATTCATTTTCTCCAGTGACTTGCTTCCTAGTCATCCTTCAATCTACTACAATTGAGCTTCTGTGTCTCAAACTCAAATCCAATGATCAGTTTGCCAAATACAATTGATAATTTTAGATCCCATTTTATAAAAATTCACACAAGTACTACATAATTCAGGAATATTCTCCCCTTATAATCTTACTCCTCTTACCACCTCTGAGTTAAGCACTGTTGATCACTTAGTGTCTGTCTTCCTGTTCCCCTGCCTATGCATTTATATGTGTATGTATATAATGCAGGCTGACTAAACCGCTTTCCAGTCTTTGCCTTCTAATCCTTTAATAGATCCTGCAGCTCTTTCTTTATCAGCACTGCAGTGTGTGTGGCTCTACAGTGTAGGTGGGGCTACATCATCCTTTCTAATGGCTGTGGTATGGGTGCAGCATGAGGTATATAACTTCTCTGTTGCCAATGAACATTTAAGTTGTCAAACACTTTTTGATGTTTCAGTGAACATTTTTGAATATCACTCACCAACATTTTGGTGAGTCATAGGTAATGCACTTAATAAAATTACAGATACTGCCAAGTCCTACCAAAATCTTTCAACAACTTCTCTCACCACCAACAAATAAAATGCATATCCATATCCCTGCTTGTGAAACACACTTCTCTGTTATTGACTATCTCATGGTGAAAAAGATCATCTTCCACTGATTATTAGTGAGGGTAACCATCCTTTCCTATATATACTCACTGTATGCCACCATTGCTTTCTCCTTTATAATCTTTTCAAAAATCGTTATGGCATGGTTTGCCAATCAAATTGAGATTAATATTGGAGATTTTTAACTTGAAAGACCTTAACCATTTATGTTTTACATATTGCAAATATTTCTTACATGTGCTATTTAATTTTGAACATTTTAATGTTATATTTTATAATGCATGAGTTTTTGATGTTATATAGTCATGTCTGGCAATCTTTCCCTTTATTTGGACTGTATGACTTGCTTCTGAAGATCATCAAATGCTACTTTATAGTTTATTCTATTACTCTTCCAGTTCTTTAATCCATCAGGAAATTTCCTCTCTCTCTCCCTCTCCATATATATTTCTAAAACATTTATTGAATTGTTTATAATTGCTGAGTGATTTTTAATATTATGTGTATTATAAAAATAGCACATTTCATAGGTCTGTTTATGAGCTCTCCATTTTAAAAAAATTTTTAAAGATTGATTGATTGATTGATAGATTTCTGGCTGTGTTGGGTCTTCGTTGCTGTGTGCAGGCTTTCTCTAGTTGCGGTGAGCGGGGGCAATTCTTTGTTGTGGTGCATGGGCTTCTCATTGTGGTGGCTTCTCTTGTTGCGGAACACAGGCTCTGGGCGTGCAGGCTTCAGTAGTTGTGGCACGTGGGCTCAGCAGTTGTGGCTCATGGGCCCTAGAGTGCAGGATCAGTAGTTGTGGCACACAGGCTTAGTTGCTCTGCAGCATGTGGGATCTTCCCGGACAAGGGCTCAAACCCGTGTTCCCTGCATTGGCAGGCATACTCTTAACCACTGTGCCACCAGGGAAGTCCCAAAGAGCTCTCCATTTTTTGTGCTGGTTACTTGTTTATGTCTGCATAACTCATTATTTCAATTTTTGCATTTTAATAATTCATTTTTATAATTAATAGGGTTTGTCCATCCACAGGATTATTTTTCAATATTTATTGATTTTTTTAGTGCTTTTATCTTCAACTTAGTCTTGCACCACTCACAAAAATCAATGTGAAATGGATTAAAGACTTAAACAAGACCTGAGTCTGTTAAGCTCCTAGAAGACAACACAGGAAAACGCTTCTTGACATTGGCCTTGGCAATAATTTTTTGGATATAGCACCAAAAGAACAAGCAACAAAAGAAAACAATTATAAGTGAGGCTATATCAAATTAAAACAATTTTGCACAGCAAAAGAAATAATTAACAACATGAAAAAGCAGCCTATGAAATGGGAGAAAATATTTGCAAACCATCTATCTGGTAGGAGTTAATATCCGAAATATATAAAATACTTATACAACTCAATACCAAAAAAAATCTGATTTAAAAATGGGCAGAGAAATGAAATGGACATTTTCCAAAGAAGACATAAAAATGGGCAACAGGTACATGGAAGGGTGTTCAACATCACTAACGTCAGGGAAATGCAAATCAAAACCACAAAGAAATATCACCTCATACTTGTTAGAATGACTGTCATCATAAAAACAAGAGATACCAAGTGTTGGTGAGGATGCGGAAAAAAGAGGACCCTTGTGCAATATTGATGGGAATGTAAAGTATTCCAGCCACTATGAAAAACGGTATGGAGATTCTTCAAAAAATTAAAAATAGGACTACCATATGATTCAACAATCCCATTTCTGGTAATGTATCCAAAGGAAATGAAAACAGGATCTCAACAAGATATTTGCACCCCTATGATATTTAGGGGTGCAAGATATTTAGCACTATTCACAATAGCCAAGATATGGAAACAACCTAAGTGTCCATCAACAGATAAATGGATAAAAAAGGTGTGGTATATATATGCTATGGAATATTATTCAGCCATGAACAAGCAGGAAATTCTGTCACTTGCAATAACATGGTTGGACCTTGGGGGCATTTATGTTAATAATGTTAATATGTTAAATACGTCAGACAGGGAAGACAAATAGTGCATGATCTCACATATATATGAATCTAAAAAAGCCAAACTCATAGAAACAGAGAGTAGAATGGCTATTACAAGGGCCTGAGTTGGGGCGTCTGGGGGGAATTGGGAGATGTTGGTAAGAGGGTACAAACTCCCAGTTATAAGAGGAATAATTCTAATTGATCTAATAGATCTAATGTACAGCATGATGCTTATAGTTAATAATAGTTTACTAAATACTTGGAAGTTTCTAAGAGAGTAGATCTTAAATGTTCTCACCACAAAAAAGTGGTAATTATCCGACATAATGGAAGTGTTAGCTAAGGTTAGGTTGGTGATCATTTTGCAATATATAAGTGTACCAAATCAATACCTTTTACACCTTAAACTTCTACAACATTATATGTCAGTTATATCTCAATAAAGCTGGAAAAAAAGAAAAAAAACAATACTGCCCCCCCACCGCCGCCCAAAAAAACCCGTAAGCCCAGCTTCCTGTGGATTTCTTCTCTCGGTCTGGAAGAATGTATATTTACTAACTGGATCTGAGATGTTGCTCAAGATACAAGCTGTGTTTTTGTTCCCAAACTATATCCTCAGTTCAACTTATCAACAAGGAATGCCAATTAGATGCTCAAAACTCACTGGGAGTGAAGAGTACATTAGATCCATAGAATAAACTGAAAAAAGAGTCAATGCAAGAAATAAATTAAGGATAAATATACACCTATGAAGTACAGAATAAAAATTTATGTACTTGCATTTATACAGAATGTTCTTTTGCATATTTTTTAAGTATAGCATTTATCTTACTGTATATCATTTTATTTACTTCATTTTAATTAGTTTATCCATCTCATATTTGTCAAAGGAATAGAATACTTCTACCTAGTCTGGGAAGGTTCTGGAAATTTGAAGTAGCTCCTCCTGTCTATTCACTATTTTTGTTTACTGATCCCCTCCCCACACTGCCCCCTTCCCCTCTGATCCAGTTTCTATACTTGGTGCCTTTTAGGATGGCCTTAACTTCCATTTCAGCAATGCTTGTGACAACCTCATTTAAAGATATTTATTTTCCATTCTCTTCCTTATGTTTTGATAGAAATGTACACTTCTCTAGGTGATGGGGGATCCCCACACCAGACCCATGAAGCTTCTACTGCTACTGATTAAGATGCCAAATCAAATGTGTGCTAGCCAAAAGACTCATGGTCTTCTAAGCGGAGTTTGCTATTGCATGCTTTTAGAGCTCTGAGATGAACTTGGTGAAGAAGCAAGATTTCTGTGGATCTGAGGGCTATCCTTGGCTTGGAAAATATGGTCAGATAATTACTGGAATAAATTTAAAGGAAGCTGTGACATTTCCTGCAGAAAGAGTTGCTCTGTCAGCTTCTACACTCATAATATTACTGGCTACCAGATTAGGGCTTAAAGGCTTATACAATCCTTTGATTTTGGAAGTTTTCCCTGAATACTGCTTAGCTCTTTCCCATATCTGCATTTGCTAGCAGTAAATAGTTCATGGTCTTCTACTGCAGTTTCTTGCCTAGCTTGCCTGAATCCACACCAAATAACTGTGGCCAGATTTGCTAAAAGGATAAGGAAGGCTTCTAGAAGGATTTCTCAGGTGAAAACATTTAAAAGCCAACAGATTCTATAAACAGGAATGTCAGTTCCTCTGACACCCCAGAGGGTTCACACCTCTGAAGAAATTTGTAAATGTGAACCAGAAGCTCAAAGAGCATACAATGCAATGACAAAAACTCTCACTATACCCCCGAAACCTGAATGATGAAGTCAAAGTTATGTGCTCTGATACACACACGAAGCAAGTGGTATTGCCAAGTAGAGAATGAGAGAAAAATATTCTGTGGTTTCATTACCTTATTTTTCTCATGATTCCCTACCCTGAGGGTTTTATCGAAAAAGTAGGATTGTGTTAAGAAAGGATGGGGATGGTGATAAAAATTAGAACCTTAATGGCTATAATATTAGCTTTTGAATGATGTCTTTCTCTCTACCCTTCCAATTCCACTTAAAAAGAGCTCTCTACCCTTCCAATTCCACTTAAAAAGAGGTCCAGGAAGTGAGTGATCTCTGGCTCTGAGAAAAAATTAGTCAGACTTAGCTACTTTCTCCTCACACTGTGAACTAATTCTGCAGAATTAGATGACAGAACAAGCTTAGCACTGACAGTGTACAGGCATCCTGAACTATTCAAGTTGAGGACCAAACAGACAAGTCCCCAAAGGCATTATTTCTTTCATCAACAATGGGATTTATCACAATGTTGAAATAAAATGTTGAAAATGTTATTTCTTAAGAAGTCTTTGTCAATCTGACTTCTCTCTGCACAAGACTGCAAAATTTCTGTACAGAAGTGACTATTAATAGACCAAACAAAACTTGTTTTTTAAAAAAAATTCTCCTTTAGTTTAACCTTTCTTTTTTGTTGTTGTTGTTTACATCTTTATTGGAGTATAATTGCTTTACAATGGTGTTAGTTTCTGCTTTATAACAAAGTGAATCAGCTATACATGTACATATATCCCCATATCTCCTCCCTCTTGCACCTCCCTCCCACCCTCCCTATCCCAACCCTCTAGGTGGTCACAGAGCACTGAGCTGATCTCCCTGTGCTATGCGGCTGCTTCCCACTAGCTATCTGTTTTACATTTGGTAGTGTATATATATGTCCATGCCACTCTCTCACTTCGTCCCAGCTTACCCTTCCCCGTCCCCGTGTCCTCAAGTCCATTCTTTGGTAGGTCTGCGTCTTTATTCCCATCCTGCCCTGAGGTTCTTCATAACCATTTTTTTTTTAGATTCCATACATATGTGTTAGCATACGGTATTTGTTTTTCTCTTTCTGATTTACTTCACTCTGTATGACAGTCTCTAGGTCCATCCACCTCACTACAAATAACTCAATTTTGTTTCTTTTTATGGCTGAGTAGTATTCCATTGTATATATGTGCCACATCTTCTTTATCCATTCATCTGTCGATGGACACTTAAACACAATTTGGTTCCTTGCCTACAAGGATTGATGAAATAAGCCAACAATTTCCTTCCACAGAAATCTTAGAAAAGTCTTCGATGGTGTTTAGCTTTCTAGTATGCCACTAATTAAGATTAACTCTTTGGGAATTCTTTGGAAAAAAGTAATCTTATAGAGATACTACTACATGTAAGGATTTGTTTATTTAGGTCTTAAATCTCTATAAAACATCACTCTTGGAAAATGTCAGTGTATCAATCATCTTCCTAAAATGATACCATCCTCCTTTATTAGATCATGTCTAGGAGGCAATGAAAATTTATATCTTAGGTGACATTCAGAAAAAAAGTCTAGAAAACTAGGAGAAAAAAAAAAATCCAAGAGCTATTTAAAGCAATGGTGTGTGACCTTAATAATCACATATCAGTTTTGTAACTGCATGAATATGTATTGGTCCTAAACTTTTGGTTTAGTTACTAAAATCACTGAAATTAGATTAGGAGTAGCTATTATATCATATTCCTCTACTAATTAGTATAGCTCATTTTTATCCACTGGACAATCAATAATTAGTTGTGGAAAGCTGAAAGAAAAAAAAATAATATTGGAAATCAAACAATGTTCATGTAGTCAGCAGGATATTAATGATCAAAGTGACCAAATCTTTGCTTTTAGGGGTCTGATTTAACAGAATTAGTGATGAGGTCCTCTCAGATAAAGCTGGCAATAATGATGGATGGAAGTAGTAATGAGAGTGAGTGAAGAGTTCCCTCTAAGATGTGAAATAGTGGAATTAAGTCATCTAAATCTAAGGTGGATCATAGCTCTCCCACTCATAACCTTATACTGATGTTCCTAACCTTGAAGTCAGAGACCAGATATATAACAGGAAATCCTTTCCTCCACCAAGGTGCTCTTCCTTAGCTTACCTACTTTTTTTTTTTTTTTTGGATCAAATCATACGGGATAGTACTCCTGTATAGTTATAGACTCCTGTAATGGGTTGAACTGTGTCTCCCCAAATTTATATAAACCCAGATATGCCCTTGTTTGGAAATAGGGTGTTTGCAGCTGTGATTAATTTAGATGAGGTCATAGTGGAGTAGGATGGGCCCCCAATCCAGTATGATTGGCGTGCTTACAAAAAAGGAAGATTTGGACACAGGTACACATTTAGGAAGAATACTTGCAAACCCCCAGAAGCTAGAGGAAAGGTACGGAAGAGCTTCTTCCTCACAACCCTCAGGAGGAAGCAACCCTGCCGACATCTTGATCTCAAACCTCCAGTTTCCAGAAGTGTGAGACAATACATTTCTGCTGTTGAAGTCACTCAGTTTGTGGTACTTTGCTGAGGAATCCCTAGAACACAAATACAACTCCCTAGATATAGACTCTAGATCACATTTCCCAAACTTACCTGATCATCAGAATTATTTTAATGCTCAACTTTTAAAAATATAGATTCTGCAGGAAGCTTCTATAACAGATTCTGACTCGGTGTGTTTGGGGTGGATCTGGAAATCTTTATTTAAAACAACAACAACAACAACCAAACTAAAAAACTCTGGTCTATGATTCTGATGCAGAGTCGGATTGGAGGAGCTTACTCCAGAGAAACAGTACTGAGAGAATTTATCAAATGTCAAAAAACCCCAGAAAAACAAAAAACCAAACCCTGATTTTTGGTGTTAGTTTTTCTCTAATTTACTTGGTGAAGTTAAACATTTATTTTTCATTTCTGGGTCTCAGTTTTTTGTTTTTCTTCTGCAGGATGAGAAGGTTGAACCATATTGTAAAAGGCAAAAATTTGTAGTCAAAGGTTCATTAATATTTCCTTCCTATTTTGGTCAGTAATAAGAATATGTATAGTATTTCCTCCATCATCATGCATGTGCTAGTCCCTTTGTAGGTCAGGTTCCCCATAAAATAGGCTCTTAGTTGAAGACTTGTCTGCAAGAGGTTTGTTGGGTAATGACATCGAATGGGCAGAGAGAGAAGTATACCCATCATGGAGTCACAGCAGGGTCCTCAGACCATCCCACTGGTGACACCTGAGCTGGGATATACCTTTAGAGACGTCTCTGATTGAGGTGAGGGCCTTGGGACTATGGGCCCCCACATTAACCAGTCCTGGGCTGTGGGCTGCTTTCAGAGAAGGTGTGGAGCCTGTGAGAGGAGAATTCCTGGGGAGGAAGGAGGCTGACAGAGGTCAGCAGGCAACAGTCCTGGTAGCTGGTGGAAGGAGAGCCTCAGTTCCAAAGATGGGTGGTCTCTTGGAGGCTCCACAGCATCTACTGTAGTTCACCTCTTGCAGCATTTGATTCTGTTTGCTCTGTATGTTCACTCAATCTGAGAGCAGCTCCTCCAGCATTGTGGTTGGTCTCCCTTCCTAGGCAACTTAAGGAAGAGTTAGATGAACTATAGCCCTCACCACTTGGAGCTTACAACCTGACACTTATCTCTTTTCTCACTCTACTATCTTAAATTCTCCTCACCCCCAGCTACCACCTCTGCTGGTCTATATGTGTTGCCTGGTGGAATAAGCCTCTGGTCATGCAGGCCTTTTCAGGCCATGGCCACTGCACCGCTCCTTTGACCATCACAATTGGACAAAGGAATATCAAGAAATATTCTCTGTGAATCACCAGGATTCCCAAGTGATATATCACAGAACTTGATACCCATTGTCTTAAGATTATTTTCCTTACATTTTTTCTGACATTGGTATGCAAATTTTGTATATAATTTTTATACTTCCTACTCTTTTTATAATGGACATGGGAAAGAGACCATAGTTACCATATGTTGAGCCTTCACAGGAGAAACATTTGAGGATTCCTCCCATCATATATCTCTTCTGTGCAAATGTAAAGATTGTGGTGGTGAGCTAGCTAGGTTCCCAATGTCTTGGAAGTTAAAGTGATGGCAGGGAGCTAAACCTGGACAACTGGGACCTATCACATGGGAGGACTTTTTCTCCTTTTTATATAATCTTTATCCAGAATTAATTATGGAGCTAGCTGGGAGAGCTGCAAGCACTATCTCCTATTGTGAGAGATATAATAATATTAATTTTAAAAAATCCTAGATTTTGCATGCTAGATTACTATCTAACTTAAGCTATTCCAGGACCCAAAAAGGACTTAGCTACTGAAAATCAGGTTCAGATAATGGGAATAAACATCAACATTAAGGTTCTTTAATTCCATATTCTATATATTTTAGATATAATTTACTATCAGGGCACCAATATCACCAGTGATAAGGGAAACTAAATGTCATCCAAACAATACACATATGTTGTCCTTTATGTTTTACCTGCTCTGGAGTTGAGAAGTTTGTTCTGTCTTATAAACCCATAAAGCCTTAGAGGAGAGCTCTAAGTGATTGGTTTATCACTATATCATGTTAGGTAAGTTTATTTTCAAGTCTAACAACAAAACATATGAGTAAATGTTATAATAAATAGGAAATATTTTCCCTAGTGAAAATGAAACATCTCTGTATATACTATCCTCATAATTTTTCTCAAGACTCCCTATAGCATCTTACCAATCTTAGTTTCAAACCAATGATGAACCTAGATCTTGGACCTTGTATAGTTGAGTGGTTTCTTTTTTATGAGGAAAAGCTGCTTTTGTGGGTTACATTACTGAATGCAAATCACAAATGAGGTATGTTCCAAAATATCCTTTAGTCAATCAGGTGTTTCATTCTCAGAACATATTTGCTTAGAGGGTTGATGGAGTATATATAATGCTTTTATAAATCAAAATTTTCAGGATGTTTCTCACATGGTTACTGATGTAAACATTATAACTGAAATATCATTGGTAAATAATACTATTTTAAAATAAGAAATATTTTGTGAACTACATTTAAAATTTTGTGAACTAAACGTTGTGGTCTAATTTCATGTTAAGCTACCATAATATTAGTATTTCTTAGTGAAAATGTATTTTGAATTTCAAGTTGTATTGCCAGGAAAGAAACACATCTCCCATCCTTCCTTCACGTCTTCCTTCACTCACTCCCTTCATTTCCCCCATTCCTTTCCTTAAAATTCTTTCCTCCTTTCCTTCCTGTCTTAGCTGTTTATTGAGAATGAATTATATGTTAGGCCCTATAAGAGACTCTGGGGGTACAGAAATGAGATAAACTACCCTTCCCTTAAAGAGTTCACAGTGGCAAGACAGGCAAATAAATATATAAGTAAGTAAGCAATAAATAAGTATATAAATAACTGCAATACAAGGCAATAAGCAAAATAACAGAGAAAGATGCATAACAAAAGGGGGAAACTCATCCTAGTCCTGTAAAACTACAAGAAAAGATAATAATGCCAGTAAAAGATGATGTATTTGGGAAATGCAGATTTCTGTTATCACAGGAATTGGCCTGCACTTGGAGAGGGGTATGGGGTAAGCTTGAGAGGTAAATGACAAGATCAAGTAAGTTGGGTTGCAGTGCTAGGATTCCTGGGTTTGAACATACTGGTGAAAAGCATCAACAGAGTGGTTTCTGCAGGAGTGGCAATATCAGCAATGGTGTGTATGTGTGTACATGCACACATGCATGGGGAAATGGAATTTGATGATAATATTAGGATGATGGAATTTGATATACAGTTGGGGGGTGAGATAAGTTTGAAGGCAAAGATGTCAGGTAGGAAGTATTCCAGAGTTGCAGTTAAGAAATTGTAAAAGACCCTGGCAGTTGTCTTTTATGAAGACTGGTAATCTGACAGTGAGAAAAAGTTATCAGTCATGTCCTAGTCCTCCATCCTAACTTGGAATGCTGAGTGGATAATGAAGCCTTTATTCAAGATATGAACCTCAGAAAAAGAGCAAAAGCCACTTTGGGATATATTGAATTTGCAGTACTTGTTGAAAAGTATAATTGGTATATTCATGGTTTTGTTTTTAGTTGTGTGTGTGTGTGTGTGTGTGTGTGTGTGTGTGTTTATTGCAGGAAGTTTATTTTGCCTTGCGTAATTTTTTCTCAGTTGTTTTAGGTATGTCAGCATAGCATGTAGTCTGGTTTATGCGCCTCTGTAACTGTTGCCATTTTGAAAGAGGGATATAAAAGGTGTGTGCTTTATGCTATACTCAGCATGCTACTTAGTGCAAATAAATCTGTGCTACCTTTGGGTGAAGACTTTATCACGAGCCACCCTGAAGTTATCCGTAAATGGACAATGACAGATTTTTCAGCAAGTTGTCACCTATTTTCCTTCTACTTTCTCGCTATCATTGAGCATAGCACCTCTGACTTTAAAGTGTTTTACAAATGGTACTCACTTATCTTCACACCCTTCCTGTGAAATACAGTTGTGATGAGAAAACCCGCTATATTTTGAGAGGCAGGTGAGGAGAGAGAAAAACACAGACAATTGTTTCTCTCCTCAGTAAGTATCAGGGGAGAGGATTATTGCAGGACTCTTCATTTCAGATTGAATTATTTCAGAACCCTGTTTCTCCACTTAACTTTAATGCCTTGCAATCATTCCTTCCCTAATATGGTCCCTAAATCTCATCAATTTTATCAACTAAAAAAAAAAAAACTAACCCTAATAGTTATTCGTGGCAGAAGGAGCAGCTTTAAACGTCGTAACTCCATGTTGCTTTTGTTCCATCTCAAACAAAGCAAAGGAAGCTATACTTTCCTGAAACCACTGAGTAGCATCTCAGGTCCTATTCTAAGAAATCAGCACATGTTTATGGAATAGGTTTTTGAGGAAAACCATAGAGATAAAATTTCTAAAATAATTAATTTGTATATTACTGGAGACATATACATAAATAACATGAGCTTTTTCAATTTCTCTCATTTATGAATAGAAGAGTCAGAGCTCTGATGGGCTCATCTGTCTTCGAGTCCAAGAGTGCCTCATTCTTAACGTTCTCATTCCAACAATTGCTACTGTTCAAAGTGCCGACTCCCTCAGAGACAATAGAATTTTCTCATTTCTTGTACACTAGGGAAACACAGGCTAATTAAGCAGAGTTTAGATTTTCAGATGCTCATGTAACTTGACTGTACTGGCATACAGCAGTCATTATTTCAGGAATGACTTTTAAAAACATTGTGCTCCATGTTAAAGCATTAAACCTCAGATATTCACTGAGTGACTCACTTAGCAGCCAGAATGCAGCTGGGAAGCTGTCTGATTAAGACAAAAGGGGGAAATTTGTCATCACAAGCAATAGTGCCTGTGGCTGCACAGTCGAGCCCAAGTTGGCTTGGATAGCCAGGAATGCTCAGTGTCTTAAAGCCCTTAATTCCAGTTTCAGTTCTACCTCTTTTTAAGTGCGTAGCTTTGGGTATCAATTAACCTCTTTGATACTCTGCTTCCTCCTGTGCAAATATTAAATATTTGGGTCAGCAAATTGTTTCAACAAAATTAATAATTTACCAGGGTCTGTTTTAGCTGTGCATGAAGAGACTACTTCTCATCTAGTTGACTTCCGAGCAGCCCCTGTCTCTATACAGATGCCATCCCCCTGATTAGGTATTGAGTGTGATCAGGGTGACTGCATGGACATTGTTTCTTACATATTGCACAAGGCATGTGGGTTTAAGTTTTCACATTTCATTTAATCGTGGGCCATAAAAACATTAATGAAGACTGTGCTTATGAAATAAATTATCCTCAAAATAGAGCAATTAGTAAAACCTTATTAATTAGGATGTCTATTGCATTATTTTTCCTGTTGTAGACACTAACCCAGGTAAGGGCTGAGGTTATGACTTGTGACACCTCTGTGTATCTGTAAGCATTTATATACACCCAGAGAGCCTTACTCGTTATTCTCATCACTCTCATTATAGCTGTGTATTATAGGTTTTGAATTAAAGACCAAAACCAAAAAAAAAGAGAAAAGACCAAGACCAAAAAAAAAGAACCCCTCCCAACCAAGACCAAAAAAGAAAGAAAGAAACAAAGAAAACAAAGAGTTCATTGAATATTTAGTAAGCAGTTTGCCATGATCAAAAACATAAAAAGTACTATTTTAACTAGAACAGAGGTACTGGGGTGCATAATTGTAGTAGATAAGGAGTTGAGAAAATGATCACATAAGCTAAGTTGACCTGAGTAACTAGATCTGACTGCCTGTCCTGTGAACCAAAGTACCCAGGGCTCAGAAAATCAGAAAGAATACAATATTTAAAAATAACATACCACATAAAGAACTTAGAGACCGTTAGCAAGTCTAGTTCAGATATTTTCTCAGACTAATTTTATAAATGTAAGCTGTTAAGGTAACAAGCACAGATTGCTCTATGTTTCTAGGATTTGTGGAGGCTACAAGAAAGGAAAAGACAACTGGAAGGTATAACAGAAAAATCAGTCACTGTGCTGGTCTCTATGGTGGGACCTTGGAGCCAAGATGAGAAAAAATGCTGCTGTGAAGACATAATTATAGCTTTCACAAAACTGAAGCCCCAACCATCATGATTTAGGGCATCGCAAATTGGCAAAAATTAAAGACAAAGAGAAATTATTGAAAGCAGCAAGGGAAAAATGAAAAATAAATACAAGGGAACTCCCATAAGGTTAACAGCTGATTTCTCAGCAGAAACTCTACAAGCCAGAAGGGAATGGCATGGTATACTTAAAGAGATGAAAGGGAAGAACCTAAACCAAGATTACTCTACCCAGCAAGGATCTCATTCAGATTCAATGGAGAAATCAAAAGCTTTACAGACAAGCAAAAGCTAAGAGAATTCAGCACCAGCAAACCAGCACTACAAAAAATGCTAAAGGAACTTCTCTAAGTGGGAAACACAAAAGAAGAAAAGGATCTACAAAAACAAACCCAAAACAATTAAGAAAATGGTCATAGGAACATACATATCGATAATTAACCTTAAACGTGAATGGATTAAATGCTCCAACCAAAAGACACAGGCTTGCTGAATGGGTACAAAAACAAGACCCATATATATGCTGTCCACAAGAGACCCACTTCAGACCTAGGGACACATAGAGAATGAAAATGAGGGGATGGAAAAAGATATTCCATGCAAACGGAAATCAGAAGAAAGCTGGAGTAGCTATACTCATATCAGATAAACTAGACTTTAAAATAAAGAATGTTATGAGACAAGAAAGGACACTACATAATGATCAAGGGATCAATCCAAGAAGAAGATATAACAATTATAAATCTATATGCACCCAACATAGGAGCACCTCAATACATAAGGCAACTGCTAGCAGCTATAAAAGAGGAAATCGACAGTAACACAATAATAGTGGGGGACTTTAACATCTCACTTACACCAATGGACAGATCATCCAAAATGAAAATAAATAAGGAAACACAAGCTTTAAATGACACAATAGACCAGACAGATTTAATTGATATTTATAGGACATTCCATCCCAAAACAGCAGATTACACTTTCTTCTCAAGTGCGCACGGAACGTTCTCCAGGATAGATCATATCTTGGGTCACAAATCAAGCCTTAGTAAATTTAAGAAAATTAAAATCATATCAAGCATCTTTTCTGACCACAATGCTATGAGATTAGAAGTGAATTACAAGGAAAAAAATGTAAAAAACACAAACACATGGAGGCTAAACAATACGTTACTAAATAACCAAGAGATCACTGAGGAAATCCAAGAGGAAATCAAAAAATACCTAGAGACAAATGACAGTGAAAACACGACAATTCAAACCCTATGGGATGCAGCAAAAGCAGTTCTAAGAGGGAAGTATATAGCTATACAAGCCTACCTGAAGAAACAAGAAAAATCTCAAGTAAACAATCTAACCTTACACCTAAAGGAACTAGAGAAAGAAGAACAAACAAAACCCAAAGTTAGCAGAAGGAAAGAAATCATAAAGATTAGAGCAGAAATAAATGAAATAGAAACAAAGAAAACAATAGCAAAGACCAATAAAACTAAAAGCTGGTTCTTTGAGAAGATAAACAAAATTGATAAACCATTAGCCAGGCTCAACAAGAAAAAGACGGAGAAGACTCAAATCAATAAAATTAGAAATGAAAAAGGAGAAGTTACAACAGACACCGCAGAAATACAAAGCATCCTAAGAGACTACAAGCAACTCTATGCCAATAAAATGGACAACCTGAAAGAAATGGACAAATTCTTAGAAAGGTATAATCTTCCAAGACTGAACCAGGAAGAAACAGAAAATATGAACAGACCAATCACAAGTAATGAAATTGAAACTATGATTAAAAATCTTCCAACAAACAAAAGTCCAGGACCAGATGGCTTCACAGGTGAATTCTATGAAACATTTAGAGAAGAGCTAACATGCATCCTTCTCAAACTCTTCCAAAAAATTGCAGAAGAAAGAACACTCCCAAACTCATTCTATGAGGCCACCATCTCCCTGATACGAAAACCAGATAAAGATACTACAAAGAAAGAAAATTACAGACCAATATCACCGATGAACATAGATGCAAAAATCCTCAACAAAATACTAGCAAACAGAATCCAACAACACATTAAAAGTATCATACACTATGATCAAGTGGGATTTATCCCAGGGATGCAAGGATTCTTCAATATACACAAATCAATCAATGTGATACACCATATTAACAAATTGAAGAATAAAAACCATATGATCCTCTCAATAGAAGCAGAAAAAGCTTTTGACAAAATTCAACACCATTTATGATAAAAACTCTCCAGAAAGTGGGCATAGAGGGAACCTACCTCCACATAATAAAGGCCATATATGACAAGCCCACAGCAAACATCATTCTCAATGGTGAACAACTGAAAGCATTTCTTCTAAGACCAGGGACGAGACAAGGATGTCCACTCTCACCACTATTATTCAACATAGTTTTGGAAGTCCTAGCCATGGCAATCAGAGAAGAAAAATAAATAAAAGGAATACAAATTGGAAAAGAAGAAGTAAAACTGTCACTGTTTGCAGATGACATGATACTATACATAGAGAATTCTGATGATGCCACCAGAAAACTACTAGAGCTAATCAATGAATTTGGTAAAGTTGCAGGATACAAAATTAATGCACAGAAATCTCTTGCATTCCTATACACTACTGATGAAAAATCTGAAAAATTATGGAAACATTCCCATATACCATTGCAACAGAATATAATACCTAGGAATAAACCTACCTAAGGAAACAAAAGACCTGTATGAAGAAAACTATAAGACACTGATGAAAGAAATTAAAGATGATAGCAACAGATGGAGAGATATACCATGTTCTTGGATTTGAAAAATCAATATTGTGAAAATGACTATACTTCCCAAAGCAACCTACAGATTCAATGCCATCCCTATCAAATTACCAATGGCATTTTTTATGGAACTAGAACAAATCATCTTAAAATTTGTATGGAGACACAAAAGACCCCAAATAGGCAAAGCAGTCTTGAGGGAAAAAAACGGAGCTGGAGGAATCAGACTCCCTGACTTCAGACTATACTACAAAGCTACAGTAATCAAGACAATATGGTACTGGCACAAAAACAGAAACATAGATCAATGGAACAAGATAGAAAGCCCAGAGATAAACCCATGCACCTATGGCCAACTAATCTATGACAAAGGAGGCAAAGATATACAGTGGAGAAAAGACAATCTCTTCAATAAGTGGTGCTGGGAAAACTGGACAGCTACATGTAAAAGAATGAAATTACAACACTACCTAACACTGTACACAAAAATAAGCCCAAAATGGATTAGAGACCTAAATGTAAGACCAGACACTATAAAACTCTTAGAGGAAAACGTAGGAAGAACACTCTTTGACATAATCATAGCAGGATCTTCTTTGATCCACCTCCTAGAGTAATGGAAATAAAAACAAAAATAAAAAAATGGGACCTAATGAAACTTCAAAGCTTTTGCACAGCAAAGGAAACCATAAACAAGACGAAAAGACAACCCTCAGAATGGGAGAAAATATTTGCAAATGAATCAACGGACAAAGGATTAATATCCAAAATATATAAACAGCTCATGCAGCTCAATATTAAAAAAACAAACAACCCAATCCAAAAATGGGCAGAAGACCTAAATAGACATTTCTCCATAGAAGACATAGAGATGGCCAAGAAGCACATGAAAAGCTGCTCAACATCACTAATTATTAGAGAAATGCAAATCAAAACTACAACGAGGTATCACCTCACACCAATTAGAATGGGCATCATCAGAAAATCTACAAACAACAAATGCTGGAGAGGGTGTGGAAAAAAGCGAACCCTCTTGCACTGTTGGTGGGAATGTAAATTGATACAGCCGCTATGGAGAACAGTATGGAGGTTCCTTAAAAAACTAAAAATAGAATTACCATATGATCCAGCAATCTCACTACTGGGCATATACCCAGAGAAAAACCATAATTCAAAAATACACATGCTCCCCATATTCATTGCAGCACTATTTACAGTAGTCGGGTCATGGAAGCAACCTAAATGCCCATCGACAGACAAATGGATAAAGAAGTTGTGGTACATACATACAGTGGAATATTACACAGCCATAAAAAAGAACGAAATTGAGTCGTTTGTTGAGATGTGGATGGATCTAGAGACTGTCATACAGAGTGAAGTAAGTCAGAAAGTATGGACACCAAGGGGGGAAAACTGCGGTGTGGTGGGGCTGGTGGTTTGCTGAATTGGGCGATTGGGATTGACATGTATACACTGTTATATATAAAATTGATGACTAATAAGAACCTGCAGTATAAACAAACAAACAAACAAAAAGAGTTCAATTAAGGCATGTTAATTTAAAAATAAAATTTTAAAGATTTTTTAAAAAGAATTTATGCTGTCTTTCAAAAAATAAAATTATAGGTTTGTGTTCTTAAAAAAAAATCAAGAGAATTGTCCTTTAAAAACGTGTTGAAATTTCTTTTTCCAATTATTAAAATGTTGTTTGTGCCTTTTTTCTAAAGAAGAAAAAAAAACTTTTAATAAACCAACTCTAGTGATACCTTACTTGATCATATTTCATCCATGGTCTCCAAAGTTGTTTTTACCACATAAAAGTGTGGAATTAGAGACATAGTCTATCCTATGAAGTCAATTTGTTTTTGATCCTGAATTATCTTTAGCAGACTACTAAGGGCATAATTTATTATCCTCAAAAAAACTTGCCATATGATTTTATCATACTGAACAGTAGATAGGTGTCAAATTTGCAGCACCCCTCCTCATTTTTTAGACTCTAATCAAATATTCAAAAATTGAGTTGATTACAATAAATACCATTCAACTTTCTAAATTACACTAAACTCTGCAAAGTAAACTGGTCCAGAGCAACTGGGACTCTCATACTTTTCTAGGGAAAATGAAAAATGGTACAGCCGTTGTGAAAAACATTTTGACAATTTCTTAAAAAGGTAAACATACAATTACCATAAGACTAAGCCCTCCTGCTCCTAAACATCTTCCCAAGAGAAAAGAAAAATTGTGGTCATACGAAATACCTGTATATGAATGTTTATTACAGCTTTATTTATAATCACCAAAAACTGGAAACAACCAAGATAATCTTCAACTAGTGAATGGATAAACAAACTGGAGTACATGCATAAAATAGAATCCTACTGAATAATAAAAACAAACCATTGGTTCATGTAAAAACATAATGAATCTTAAATGCATGTTGCTAAGTGAGAGGAGCCAGATCCAAAAGTCTGTATGCAAAATTATGGGATGGACAACAGTAGGATATATCAGTAGTTTCCAAGGGTTGGAGGGGAGAGAGGCATTTACTAAAAAGGGATGGCACAGAAGTGTTTATTTGATTGGTTGAACTGTTCTGTATCACAGCTGTGGTAATGGATACACAATTCTCTGCATTTGTTGAAACCAGTGGAACCATATACCACAAAGAGTGAATATAACTGTATGTAAATTTTTAAAAGATCAAGCAGGATGTGGAAAACACCAAAGAGAATACAAACTATAACAAGTGAAGTAACTGTGCTACACATAAACAACAATAATACAATAAAAGTAAACATAGAATAAAAAGAACCTATGTAACATTGGAAAACACTTTGAATAATTTAAGTCTAAAGGCAGAAAGTACTGTAAACAAATTCCCTATTCAAATCAGAAAGAATTTCTCACAAGAGTATGAGTTAGCAATTCTAAAACTTTTGCGGGGGGCACTAAGATTCAGCAACTAAGTAAATTTACTGTAGAAAATAGAGCCAGAATCCTTGCTGTTGGAGAAAGAAGTAAAATATAAGAAAAGAAAAAAGGCTAGAATTAACTCTTTATGTTAGATTTGAATTGGAGGCATCAGAATTAACTCATTATTTTTTAATAGGTAGATAGATAGTAGATAGACAGGCATAGAGTTATATATATATACATGCATGTAAAAATAAAGAGATGTGTATGAGTTAGTAAATGCAGAAACATTTTCTAAGCTTTGCAAATAAAGAAGGCCTAGAAGCAATGGCACCTCAATAGCAATGAGCATATCATGCTGCCAGATCTTGGTTTCTAAGTCCCATTTGCCAGTAAAAGAAACCCTGAAGAAGTGGTATATTCCAGATCTGGGGCAGAAAAAAATTGGCAGATGAGCCTGGAGCATCCTGTGATGACAAAAAGTAAGAACATGCTCATAAACAAAACAAAACAAAAAATACCCTAAAACAACAACAACAACAAAAAAACCCCCAAAATGAAACAGGGAACGTGTCAAAGGGGCACAGGAGGCAAACTGAAAGAGCTCCCAGTGCCCCCAGACTGGAGCATTTTGGGTCACAAAAATAGTAGGAGTAATAGATTAAAACCCATAAATAGAATAAATATCTATAATTCCATACTGAAATAAATAAATAAATGGGGGATAAGACACAGCTCTTCCTTATGAAAGATTCCAACTAATCAGAAAATCACCATTAGAATGCCAGAATAATAACTATTTCAGGTCAGAGCTACTAATGGAATCAGAATTAGTGAGCGAAAGTTTGAGGAGAGACAGGATACTTACATAGTCTTAAATCATTCGTGTTTTACAATGGGAAAAAATAGTATATTTTCAATGGAAAAACTCAGCCAAAGATACCTTAATGATAAGATCAAGGTTAACTTCACCACTAATAAGACATATCGACATCATGTATATCCTAATAAGATGCACTGAGCAGAGTATACCATTTCTGTGATATTCTTGTTTAAAATAAATATGCAACCTCAACAGAATAATTAAGTGACAAATGTGTCAAGTGCTACAATAGTACCTGGCACCTAAGTAACCCTGATAAAAGATTTAAAATGGAATAAAACTGAAAAAAGAAAAGAAAAGAAAGTCTTAGAAACTGAAAATTAGTTTTGGGTAGATAGCACACACACAGGCATGGTTTTAAAACACTTTACCAAGCAATATACAAACAAGCATGCATTAGCTTTGGTATAAAGAGTAAGTGTTTGAAATGCTGAGTGAGGGAGTGATCCCAGTCAAGTGGCGTTAATCAGGGAATGCTAAAGATAAATCATTTTTTTCATAAATATTGTGTATCTGAAAAAGTCTATTCTCAAGGGCACTTCATCATTTTTAATAAAGACAAATTATATTTCATTTGTGAATAGTTAGTACATTTCAGTACCAATAGCAAGCACAAGCAACTGCTTCACTTGACAATACATTTGAACCAGCAGCTTTTGTAAGTTCTGTAACTTTGGCAGTTGTATACACCCACCCCAGTTGCAATTATCACCTCTTTTGGTGACTTAACCTCAATTCCTGATCTTCTCCCGAACATAACGCAGTATTTCTACCCAGATAGCCTGCCAATGCCTCAGCTCTACAGATTTAAAACTAAGATTCCTCATATTTTCCTTAAAATCAATCCTCTTTACCCCCCCAATTTTTTTTTTTCCGATTACATACAAATATAACATCACAGTCATTTCAGAAACTTTTCCCATTGAGCTCAACTGGGGAATGATTCTTATTAGTTCTGCATTTATTAGTTGATGAAAAAAAACATACGGAACACTGAATAGTGCCAGCATTTGGCTAAATACTAGGGATTCAATAGGGAGCAAGACATTGTCTGGACACAAGGAAATATAGGGTAAACAGATGCTTACTAAACATTTCCTCTTTTTCTCACATTCAACATCTCAACTTGCTGCCAGGCAGGGCCATGAGACTAGTCGTGGCCAATGGACTGTGGGTAGAAATGGTACACGTGCCATCTTGAGCTGAGACAGTGAAAATCCCATATGCGACCTACCAGTGACTTTTTTTTTTAAGATTTATTTTTATTTTTTTTGCTGTGTTGGGTCTTTGTTGTTGTGTGTGGGCTTTCTCTAGTTGTGGTGAGAGGGGGCTACTCTTTGTTGCAGTGCATGGGCTTCTCACTGTAGTAGCTTCTCTTGTTGTGGAGCACAGGCTCTAGGCATGTGGGCTTCAGTAGTTGAGGCACGCTGGCTCAGTAGTTGTGGCACACGGGTTTAGTTGCTCTGTGGCATGTGGGGTCTTCCTGGACCAGAGATCGAACCCGTGTTCCCTGCATTGGCAGGCAGAGTCTTATCCACTGCGCCACCAGGGAAGTCCCTCCAGTGACTCTTGATGTGTCATGGTGGCTGAGAAAGTCATGTTTTCAACAGATTCTGATGTATATACATATATACATATATATATATATATATATTTGTACGTAGGAGGTTTATTTTGTGGATTCCATACGATTTTCCATAGAAACAATTATCTATGAATAAACATAGTTCCTCTCTGGATATTTATTTATATTGCCTTATTGCCCTAGTTAAAACCTCCAGTAATAAAATAGAACCTCCATTTAATAGAAATGGTGAAAACAAGCATCCTTACCTTATTCCTCATCTTAAGGGCCTTTTAAAATTAAGTATAATTTTAGCTGAAGGTGGTTTCATTGTGATCCTTTTATTGGTTGAAAAATTCCCTCTGATCTTTGTGCACTGAGGGTTTCTTCAAACTCTATCAGAAAAGATGTTAGATCTTGTCAGATACTTTTTCTGCATCTATTGAGAAGACCAAATCACATTTCTCTTTTAGTCTACTTACATGATAAGTTACATGGATTGACTTTCATAATGTTGAGCCAATCTTGCCATTCCTGGGGTAAACTCTACTTACTTAATATATATTATACTGTTTACTTATTTTTGCATTCAGTTTCCTAAAATTTTGTTAAGAATTTATGTCTGTGTGTGAGGGTTATAGATTTGTATTTTTCTTTTTTAATGATTTTGACTGATTTTCAAATTACAATAATTCTGATGTCATTGAATGTGTTGGGTGACATGCCCTCTTTGATTTTATGGAACAGTTTGAGTATAACTGGTATTATTTCTTCAAGTTTGGTTAAATTCATTTTGAAGACCTCTGGTCCCAGAGTACCCCTGTCAGAAAGTTTTTAACTATAAATCCAAATTCTTTTATTGATATAAAGCTATCTAGATTATGTATATATATTTTCTTAGCATGCTTACCTTACTGCTTTCCACCACCTGAAATTCCAAGGTACAGCCTACTCAGTGTGATGGAGGGGCTAAAAGAGAGAGAAATGTGGGGTAAGCAGCATTCCCAGTGTTTCTTTATACCACCACCACATAAGGCTGTACAAAAGTATGACATTTAATGGAGGGTGCGGTTAACTAGAAGGAATTACAGTATAAGGAAGAAAATCCTTAAGACTGTGATAAACATGACTTTCCCCATTGTTCTAAGCAATACACTGGAAGTGCAGTGTCTTTACAGACAGTTCTCTGGTGGGCACACCCCAGTTCCTGACACAGTTCCCATCTGTCTTTCCTCTCAGGAATACCTCTTCCCCAACATTTCCATGTGGTTCCCCATCCACGCAGTCACCTTTCAACAAACCCCTCCCCCAAATCATAGAAATTAATATCATACTGAGAAAACATGGCTCTTGGTCTGTGATATGCAATCAGTAGTAATGGTTTGTGTATGTTAGCCATGGGGTGGGTATAATTTCTGAAGAATTATTTACAGAAAAAGCAGACATTGGAAAAAGAGAGGCCTGTGAGATGTGGACGGTACAAATCTCAAGAGCGATCGTACGTGGGCATGAGCTTTTCATGGCCCCCTTCTCACAGTGCATGTTAGAGAAATTTTTCTTTTTCCTTCCAATTATTTAGTGAGGACTGTGAATCAATCCCTGTCTCTGTCTCTATCTCTGTCTCTCTCGGTCTCTGTCTGTCTCTGTCTCTCACTCTCACACACACACACAGAGAACTTTCTTTATTTAAGACAGACTTTCTCAGAGATAGTAATGCTCACCACCAGAAGAAATATACTTTCTTCAAACTGCTCAATGTTTTACTATGTACAAGGCAACTGCTTTGTAGTGGAGAATTATATTATGCACTGAAGTGTTAGTTCCTCCCCTCCTCTCTGCCCTTGAAACTTTTATAATTGGTCCACTTGGGTGCCCAGGAGAAGAATGATCCCCTGTACTGAGTCATATTTCTCTTAATGGAAACTCCTGTTTGCACATTTGGGGCCATATGAAAGGATCTACTCACATCCTTAGCCAAAGGCTAGTCTTATTCCAAGTATTGGTTTGGAAAGAGGAAAGAGAATTGTTTTATTTTTTAGTTATAAGAGGAAAGAGGCCATTGTGATAAGAATTCATTTTGCAGTTAGGGTATAGGAAGCCAAACGGAGCTTTGACAGATGCCTGACGTTTTCCCTGTTAAGTAAATTTGAGGTCTTTGGCTAAAAGTATTCTGAGAGATGCTGACTAAATGGTATAGGGGAGAGTGGTGGACATTTGGGTCCACCCAATGTGGACCAATTGTTGGGTCTGAGAGAGGGAGCTGATAAGATTAAAACAAGTTCTTCTAAATGGTCCTTGTCGGGGGTGGGGGGGTCCAGTTGCAGGTTGAGACCATTCATTTGTCATGATGGTAGTCTCCATGGTTGTAACCTGGTATAGGAATGGAAAAATACAGGTGGCCAGACTGGTGTAAAACTAAGAGTTTGCAGGGGGATGGGTTACAGGCCCCAGAGTAGCAGAGGGATGAAGTTGCAGCTGTGGGAGTGACTGAGAAGCTGGGCATAGAGAGCCTTCCTCGGTGAAAGGGAAGGGAAAGTCACACGTGTTTCATCAACTCCTTTTAGTCCCCTCGTGAGTAGCTAAATCCTGTTGGTGGTCCTTCCTGGAGGCATTCACCCTGCCTTGCAGTCCACCACCTCCTAAACGTATGTGTTAACGATGACAGACTGTAGTTAATTTTCCTATTTCAACTTTCTAATTAGGAATCCCCCTGCACAAAAACGTTTAATGTCTTCTCTTTGCCTTTTCAATATCCTCCATTCCCCTTATTTGCAGCTTAAAACCCTCACATGGACTGTATTGCTCAATGGACTAGTCCAGCTTAAAGCACGATCAACTCGTTTAAACATGTCACTTTAAGTAAGGTAAGGCAGTTGATTCTGAATCTTCAGAGGGAATAATCCAGTTGATGTTGACCCCATGCTTCTGATCTGCTGGAGGAGAGGGACACAGGATAGACTGGTAGACAAGGAAGATGGGCTTTGGGAGAAGAACAGAATGTCAGAACCCTGGCCCTAAACTGGGGGTTTGTGGTTGGTGCTAAATCCATCTCCCCTAATGAGAACCTGAGACCTAACCTAATTTTCCAGCCCCTCCCCTAATGCTCAGGTGGAAAAACAGGGGGCGTGTGTAACTATGATCTATAAGCACATTAGAAGTGTTTTACTTATTATACCACACCCATCCTAAAGATAAAGCATATGTTCTTTATATTTTTCTCCAGGGCTGAAAATGTTGCCTTGGGGGTTGTTGTCATTTATATCTGTTCCACATACATAATTAATCAGGATTTCTTTCTTTATTATGATTTTTAATAAGTCACAGTGTTAAAGAGCACTTAATTTAGATGAACAGTGCTAGTGGGCAAAGGGAATTGAAATATCCTATAAATTATTGAAATGAGCCTATGGAAATCATAATTCATTAAGTTCCTTTGCCCTCTGGAAAATTTCTTTACTCTCTGCATCCACTCCCTTTGGAATCTCACCTACGTTTCAAGGCCTAGCTTTAAAAGTGACTTTTCTGCATAACTTTTCCCCATCCAAACGTGTTCTCTTCCTCCTTTCAACTCTGGTGATACTTTGTGCTTTGTGAAGGTAATATATTTTATGTTATAAACTATTTATTTTTCTAGATACGTCGTCTCTCCAAATGCAAAATCATTAAGTAGCTTACAGTGGTAAACATTTAAGTAAAATTAATACCATTATTATTTTATTTTTAATAAAATTATTATGGCTTTTTAATTTTAATCTTTGCTACAACCCTGCATGTAAACATTATTTGGAAGACAGTGATTATTAAGGATTATTTATCTTGAAACTTTAGAGTAAAATAGTCATGGGCTGTATTCCTGGATCTAAAACTTACTAGCTATGTGACTTTAGCAAGTTGCTTAATTTCTCGGAGTTTTACTTTCCTCATCTGTAAAAGTAGAATGGTATTTATATTTTAAAAATTGTATATACATTTATATATTTGTATAACTTATCACTGCTGTATGAAATGAAACATTGTTTATATGTGAGGTAACATATAAAATACCTACAAATGAGGTATTCAGAGAATTTCTAGGGATTTGTGGAGCACAGTTTGAAACATTTTTACTATACATATTGGAAACCCCCCAACTTTCAAAATATTGCCTCCTTGCACTTGACTATTAGCAGGTAGGGCATAAGCCAAAATAAAGTGTAAACTCCTGGAGATTTGTTCCTTTTCTTTTGTAGGGAAGAACAGTCTTAGTCATCACCAGATACACCACAGAGCACATTCAGACAAATTATCAAGTGTGTACATGTACATAATCAGGCTCAGTGCTCTAAGTAGGTAGGAGTATTATGAATCAGGAGAGAAGTATCAATCATGAAAGAAATGTCAACATGAAAGACATTACCAAAAAACTCTACTCATATTAAAGTTCGCTAACATAACAAATAGATGCTTTTAGGCAATTGTCAAGACAAAGCAAACAGAGTGATCCTCCAGATTCTTCTCAGCAGTGAAGAGAATGAGAAAAAAGTTACAGATTTTACACAAATAGTACTAACTTGTAAGGGGTAGTGTGTTTCTCACTGTGCTCATTTTAACCTCTTTAATCGTCTGTTGCAGGAAGGAAAGTGTGTCAAGGTACAGGGTCTAGTTAAATACCATCTGTATGACTGATGAGCCACGTTTTGGCATCTTTTGAATTTAAACTCATTTGCAGGAGGAAAAAAACGCTTTTTTACCTAGAGCATGAAAACATCCGCTACTGGCAGTTCGACAGAGGGTGGCTAGTTAAGATAGATTTCACACAGGTCAGCTTATTTCAGAGAGCAGCAGGCCACAACGGATACTGATTGAGACAGACATCCATATCATGATGACCTATATAATTTATCAAAAATAAAATAATAATTTATCAAACAAAAATATTTTATTTGATGGCTTGGGCATTCCTCTGGCCTGAAATCATAAAATGGATGGTAATTTTATGAAGGATGGCAAAAAATAATGTTGCCACAATCACAAAATTATTGCAAAATGGAGCTATCTTTGGGAAATTAAATAATTCCATAAAATAATCTGAAGTCAACATGAACCAGAATATATAGTTAGAAACATGTAGGGATTTTGTTAAGCAAAATAATATATTTGTCCCTAAATCTCCTTATATTTATGAAGTCTTAGAATGGCAGATATAGGAATAGAGAAAAAGCACAGGATTTTGACCTGGATAACACTTACTCCTGGACCTACCACTTGATAAAGATATGTTTCTGGTTTGTCTTTTATAAAATGGGTGCAAGGTTACTTATCTGATATAATTGTTGAGAAGGAAAGATTCCTTGATGTGGTTAACACAGTGCCTAATACATAATAAATGGTAGATTTTCATTATTAATTTTACTATGATGATGATTGAAAAAAATCCATGACTTGAAAAATCCATTGTAAAATCACATTAACCTTCTGGCTTTTGATACTAAAATTAAATATTACCTTAATAATATGATGAGAATCGGTGTCAGAAGGGATGATTTCCCAATTTACTGGATAATATTTCCATTTGGAATTAAGAGAGGTATGTTCCTGCCCTCCTTTAGTTTTATGAACCTTAGTGATTTGATATCATTTTTGGATGAACTAAGAAGTCCTTCTCTGTCCCCTTAGAAAACAGAAACAGTAAAAGCATCCAGTTGGGTGCTTTAAGAGAAATTAGGGGTATTTTTAAGAGAAATAAGAGATAACTGGCACTTCTACATAGTTACTGTTAGAAATAATTATTTAAAATGAAGTATGCCAAGGTCAAAATAATTTTTGGTAGGTGTCCTTCAACTTATAGTTAACAACTCTGCAGAATAACTCAATCCATTCAATTGCCTGGGAGGACTTTTTGTATCCTGTTTGTTTTAAAGGATTAAACCCGGACGGTACACTATTAGAAGTTACATATTCTCCAAGTGCATCATTCAAAGTATGAATTTAGTAGCACTTTAACATTTTTCAAGTTAATGTTATTGCAACCTTGCCTTAAGGGAAAGAAAAACAACAACAACAACATAGAGGCTTTGATTGTCCACTTGTCAATTTGTTAGTGTGAACCTAGAATTTCTATCTCAGAAAATGTTGGCCGTGCTTGCCCACACTGCCTCAACAACACCTCCAAGCTTAGATGAGTGGTTCAAGCATGTTTTTGACCCTTACTTTGCTGTTTGTAAAGTCAGGCATATATCCTCTTAATTGACGGCACAGACTTTATTCCAGCCACTATACAATATTTTTCAGTAATGTTCGTGGAAGACCACTTGTTAGATAATTTATTTCTTCAGATACTCTACATTTTATCACTTGTTGAAATCAGACTGTTATAAATATGCTACATGTATACTTTGCTGAAGTCCAGCTTTATGATATCAGGCAAGTTATGCTTGTCACTCCACATGTCTTTTGAAGATGTTAGTTACAGCTAATAAAATTCATCTTTGGATTGTATCTCACATCTCAGTTTTAGATATAGTTTTAATTCCTCTGAACAACTTACATATATTTATTTGTTGACCAAACTAAATTATATAACCAATGATACTTCCTTTGTTTTGATTCTTAAAATATCACAGCATATTTTGTGACCTACAAGACTTTATGACTTCTTTTGCCTACTAATTTTATCTCCATCTTATTTTTCTTACTCTATAAATCTTTTTATGTTGGTGTATCAGGTGAATTTCTGGTAAACAGTATGTCATGGCAGGTATGGAAATGCATGGCACAGAAATGCATTTCCAAGAGAAAAGAGAATCAGTTGGGAGTACATGGTTGACATCCTGTGGATCTGCCATCATTTATGTGGAGACATGCTTTCTTCCCTGGGCAGGCTTCACGGAGACAGTGACTAAGAGTGGTGGAGGCACTAGCGGTGGCCCCTTCCTATGGGATGAGAGACATCCTTAGAGGGCAGCTTTGGCTGGGGACCTCCAGTCGCGTTCCTGACCCCAGCTTGTTTCAAGGTGTGCTGCGGTGTGAGACTCTTGCCGCTCCTTCTCCCTCTCTTCTCTGCCTGCTGCCCCCTCCCCTTTACCTTCATATGAGTTTCTCCCAGTACATCCTCTGCGCGTCGAATGTACTTCTTGGTGTCTGCTTGGAGGACCTGAATTAACACAGGTGATACCAAGAGTGAGCATAAAGGCAGTAAGTTGGTGCTTGAGAATTAGTTCCCTCGCTGCCCAAGTAGCAAGGAAAATATTGCCTCAGGTATTATAATTGAGCATAATTAGTCCTTGAAATAAGATGAAAATTGCTCATTCTTAAAGATTTCATGAGTGATAACATGGGAAAACAAGCTAAATGCCCTTGAAGGTGGAATGACTCAGATTGGACGATTCAGGCATTTGAAAGATACGGGGGAAACAATGCCCATAAGAACTGCAAAACTGGAAGGTTTTTGCAAAATGATATCGGCGCTGCAGAGGAATAATGAGAAACTAAAGGCTGTGAACAAATAGAAGCTAATGTGAAAGTCAAAGGGGGCTTTTAATAGTTTAGAAAGAGGCCTTTATACCCTTCAGGTGAAGAGCAGACATAGATGAGAAACAGTATTAGAGAAAAAGAGGGACAACCTTTCAGAGACCTTTAGCAAGGCAGGTCTGTTTTGTTAAAGTCAAGGTTCTGGTTGGAAAAACCTGAAACCCTGAAAAGGGGCATGAGGTCATATGGGTGGATGTACTTGGGGATTTTGATGTTTGCAGAGGTGACCTACCTTTCCATGGGAGGAGGCAGCACTCTCCCCCTGAGCACTGATAAGGAAGAGGTCTTTCCCTATAAGGTCACAGGTGCCTCTCCAGACCTATCTCCTTGTTATGGGCTGAATTATGTCCCCTAAAATTTCACATGTTGAAGCTCTAACTCCCAGTGTGACTGTATTTGGAGACGGGGCATTTAAAGAGATAATTACGGTTAAACAATCCTAATCTGATAGGACTAGTGTCCTTGTAAGAATGGAAAAAGGCACCAGGGATATGCATGTACAGAGAAAAGGCCGTGTGAAGACACAGTGAGAAAGAGGCCATCTACAACTCAGGGAGAGAGGCCTCAGGAGAAAGCAAACCTGCTGAAACATTGACCTTGGACTTCAAGCCTACAGAACTGTGAGAAATAAATTTCTGTTTAAGCCAATAAGTTTGTGATATTTTGTGGAAGAAGTGGCCTGAGGTTAGAATATATGTATTCCTGGCCGCTGGCTGGTGAACTAGCTAGCTGATCAGGGGCCTATAGGAAATGGACTAGAAGATCAGAATCAAGAAGGCTTAGGTAGAGGCATGCAAGTGGACATATGAGAACAGCACACCCACAAGCACCCACCATGAGCAGCACTGAACAAACAGTAGAAGAAATGCTTGGCTGGTTCATATTAGTCAGTCTTCATCACTTATCACCCTAGAACCAGAGCTCTGGACACATGAAGGGAGTGGCCACAGCAGCAGAGATGGAGACTATTCATGGGCCCATCAACATGGATCCTCACTCACCAAGACTGATCTAACTACTGCTGCCATTGAACTTCTGAACTGCCAGGAACAGATACCAAAACTGAGTCCTCAACATAGCACTATTTCATGAGGAAACCAACCAGTCACTTGGAGTCGATTCTATTGGGTCCCTTGCATCCTGGACCAGCCAGTGGTTCATCCTCACAATGATAGATTATCTCTCTCTTCTGCGTATGCATTTGCCTTTCCTGCCAGCAGAGCCTTAGCCAGTCTCACTATCCAGAGATGTAAGGAATGACTGATCCACAGGCATGGGATACTACAAACATATCATAGGACCAGAGGAACAACTTACCACTGGAGGATGCATGAGTGGGTCCATGAACATGGGCTTCACTGGTCATATTGTATACCATGTGACCCAAGCTTCTTAAATCCTTTCACACTTTCTGCCTGAATAAGGTTGGGCAACCTTCCTCAGCTGAGGAGAAAGAAAAGCAGAAGGAGGCTGGTGATATGTGTGGAATTTTTCACCATAGTTGTGGTAAAATCAGCTGAGCCAAAGAGAAGTGGCCCTATGCATATAGAAACGAAAACCAGAAAGGGAGTTTTCAGCTGCAGGTCTTAGGAGCTTGTCCTAAGAGATGGATATAGGTGAATCATCATTAGTCATAAAGGTGGGAACCCTCATCAAACTCCTGAAGAAAATGAAACTCTCCAGGATTGAGAAGGTTCACATGCCTCCCTAGCATTTACTGGTACACTGAGCGTTTTGTACCTAATTGTATTACTCATGTTACCAGGCAAAAGGGCTATGCGACTTAATCTAAATCTGTGAAAACAGTTAAAGATTCGTTTAAGTACACAATGGATTCTTACTGTTCTTAAACACAGTACTGTAATCTCTGGAGATCTGCCTTAGTCTGATAAATATATCACATCAATAATATAATGGTGAGGTGATTAAAAAAGTTTCTATCACATTTCATTTTCACATTTCTATGTTTTCAGAGCTATTCTGGAATTTGAGGATAGCACTCTCCATGAGGGATTGGTACTGGTATTTCTATGTTGATGAAAATATATAATAAAGGAGTACCCTTGGGGTGTTCTTTGATTGAATATGGACTAAAATACTCTCATGTTTAGAGGATCCATTCTAAATACCTATTTCTTTGTGCATATCATTAATAACTGTAGTAAAAAAAAAGGATATGTAGGTATCTATTATAGGACATAAGAAAATGATTACCTATAGTCTGAAAAATCAGTGAGGAAGGAGAGTTAGTAAAATGCATTGAACACTTGCTACTTGCTGGGTTCCACTTTGTTTTTTCACATGTTATCACATTAAATTTTCACAACCATTCTGGGAGGACAGCATTTTAATCTCAAGTCTATATTTTATTTTATTAACCATAGTCATCATGTTTTACATTCGCTCCTCAGACCTTATTCATCTTATAGGTGAAAGTTTGGACCCTCTAGTCTAAATTTTAGACACACATACAAAGAAAGAGGGAGAGAGAGAGAACACTGAAGAAAATTGCTTGCCAATAGCTTGTTAGTAGGATTGTCTTTAACTTAAATTTGAATTTATTATTGACTTTAAATTCTATATTCTCTCTATGGCAATCATATTAACTAAAATATCTTTCAATATAACATAAGTGAATCTGTGCATGTCTTTACCTTACATTTAAAAGGACAGTTTCACTGGATATAGGATTCTTGATTGACAGATTATTTTTCCTTTAATCTCTTTGAATATTTCATCCACCTCTTTTTGTTTTCCATTGTTTCTGATGAGAATATCTTATTTCTCTCCAGGTTCTCTCTTTGTCTTTGTCTTTTATCAGTTTGACTACAAAGTGTCTAGGTGTGATTCTCTCTGTATTTATCCTTGGAGTTCTGTGAGCATATTTGATCTGCCAATTAACGTTTTCCATAAAATTTGAGAACATTATAGTCATTCTTCCTTCAAAAATTTTTTCGTCCATTTTAGTTTTCCCTTTCATTCTGGAATTCCCATGACATATTTTGGAAAGCTTGACATTGTCACATTAGTCTTTGCAATTATGTTCACTTTTCTTTAATATTGTTTCCCTCTGTTCTTTGGATTAAATAATTGCTTTTGATTACTCTTAAAGTTCATCAATTTCTTCTGCTATCTAAAAATCTCTTGTTAAACTAGTCTGTAGCAATTTTTCAGTTCAGTTCCTTAATGGTTCACCTGTAACATTTCAAATGTTTTGTAGTTAAAACTGTAATGCTATAATTTCCAATTTGCTAAATTATTGTTAGACTTTATTTCATTATTTGAACATATATTCCTTTACTTCTTTAACAATGTTATATTAGCTGTTTTTAAATATTGTCATTTGGTAAATGCAGGATCTGGACTCATTCAAAGTGAATTCATGCTGACTGATTTTTAGCAGAGTAGGAGTCATACTTTCATTTGTTTACTAATTTCTGGTTAAAACTGAACATTTTAGATCACATCTTGTGGCAACTCTGAATTCTTTTTCTTTTTTTAATTATTTTTTTCCCTCTGAAATTGTTGGGTTTTTGTTTTGTTTTAGAAACATGGGCCTAAACTATAGATTCTGTATGCTTCACGATATGCAATTGCTGATGTTTCTTGTTGAGTTTGTTTGAATTTTATTTTTTAGTCTGTATACCTAGGTGTCTCCCTTGTATCTAGTGGACACCCAATAATTTGGGCAGAAATTGTGCTCAAATACCTTGATCCTGTAAGACTCTAAGCCTCTGCCAAGCAAACTATGTGTGGAACGAGTAATCAATTTGAGGTTGAAGCCAGTTCTTAAGTGTTCCTTGCTGGTATCTCTTGCATCTCCCTGGCACATGCATAATTTAGTCTTTCTAGAATTTCCCCATTAAGTTCCTTGCTGTTCCACTGCCCATCCTGCAGCAGGACCACAACCTTGGTCAGGCTAAGCTGTGGGTTTTCATACCCATTAAACTGAAACAAAATTGAGAGTGAAATACATCACTTTTAATAATTAAGCCAGAACAGTGAGCAAAACTGAAACTATATTGGTCAAAGAGGATGAATGGTCACCTACTTAGAGGTGCTATTTTACAGTAGAGGAGCAAAGCCCAGAACTCTGCGTCTCATCAACATTTATAAGTGAAACTCAGGAGCCTTGAGACTTGGTACAAAATTGCCTTCAACTAATCACTGTAAAATACCTTTTTTTAATGTTGACTTTTTGGAGCTTTTTTCATTTTTGAACCCACTTGCCTTAGATCTTTCTACTTTTGGTTTTATTAAATTTTTTTACCCAGTATATTTACGGTTTCCCTGACTTAAATTAAGTCAGGGAAATATATATATATATATATATAGGTTTTATATATATATATATATATATATATATAGCCTATATATATATATATATATATATATAGGTTATATATATATATATGTTATATATATATAGGTTGAGGAATGTTTCTGTAATAAATAGTATCATACATGATGCAAATTTTATCTTGATATTTTTGTTTCCTTACCAATTAAATTTCAGTTTAAAAAATTACCATATAGCCCCTCAGTGTGTAGTTTATTTTGAGAAATATGAACTTACTCCCTAAGAAATCCTTCTGATAGGAATCTGTGTTTGGAATGATCTATCGACTATGTTATCTCTGTAGCTTCAGAAGCAGTATAATCTTAATTCCACTCAGAGGTCTTACAAATTACTGCAGACATTAATTCACTGATTTAGGATGGAAGCAAAAGAGTAATGGCAAGCTTCCACCTTCTAGAAATATCCTCATTCCATGTTTACCTTCTAAATTTTCATGCTAGTAAAGCTCCTTTTCCTATAAAAGGAAGGAAAATAAGTTTTAAAAACAAAATGAAACAAAACAAAACCCTTCCTATAACTAATGTTCTATTTTTCCCATTTTTTCTATCAAAGAGATAAAGAGATTACTGTAGCCTGTCAATCCAGTAATTTGTTTCTCTTACTATGATGTATTATGTATGGTACATAAGAGAACATCTGGTCTACTACACAGTATGAATTTTAGGAGGAGAGTTTCTCTGAAGTCTGAAAACAAGCTTTGGGAAATTTCATACCACTATCTCTGTTATATAAATAAATACTAATAATACTTTAAAAAACTCCCAATTCAACTGTGACAGTATTTTTATTGGTCAAAAAGTCTTCTTTTGCTTTTTTAAAAAGCATAGAAAAAAAGTTAAACTTTACCCTCTGGTTATGCCTATAGAAATGAGAATGAAATTGAACTATCCCACAGCACTATCACGTGATATTTGGGACTGTTTTAACAGCTGATATATGTCAATGTTCAATCAGTTTAATCATTTTCCACACAACTATTAACACAGCTGAAAATTCTGCTATCATTTTAAAGATACTTTAACAACATCAAAAATATGTTATATAGGAAGTTGTTTAAAGTAGAACATGTAACAATTTCCTAAATCTGGTCTCTTTTACTTTTAATACAACTCCAAATGGAAATAAGTTGCAAAAAGTATCTCGGGGAAATATAATGCCAAGCTCATATGTTGTTAGGAGACTGGCCCTCATGTACCTTTTACATGAACATCTTCCACATTACAATGTCACAGATTTAATAGAAGAATAACTTATTAACACTAGTCATTTGGTTCAATGACGTGCTATAATTAAACATTTATATATCTCATATAGTATGATGGTAGAACTTAAAATTTTAAATTACAAGAGTAACTTAGGAGTGCAAATACAAGTACAGAATATCTCATGTACAGTTAGCTATGAAAAATAAGATGTGAAAATCTGTTTTCAATGTGCACAAATTTGAATTTAATTCTGATTTACATGTTTAAGAACCATGATATTCCCGAACTGTAAGGAAAACACCTCCCTACCATTATTACCCCTTCCAAATATTGTATCACACATGTATTAAACATGAGCTGTGATCCACTTTGTTCTTTAGGTCCGTATCATCTTTATTAATATTGATTCAAATTTGGTTTCTATGTACTATTTATAGATCAGAAGTCTGCCATATATTCAGCTACCATTGACTCTGAAGGGTAACCAGGAGAGGTTTATTAAGTTAACAAGTCAGTATTCACGTTTTAAATTTATTTCCCTGATTTAAGAAATTACTCAGTTTTCCCCTCAAAGGAGTTCTACAGATATCTCAAATATCTCTGTTTCTGTGAAAATTTTATTAAGATCTCTTGCAACATTTCTTGGGAATATTAATTATTTATAGTGTGTGTGTGTATATTTATAAATATATATGTGTATATACATATATATTTACAAATGTCTTTTTACGTGACATTTTCTACTTTTTTCATATATGAAACTCATTCAGAGTGTTTAGAATTTTATTTTATGAACTCAGTAATTCTAGCCTAGAGGTAATGGTTTATTTCAAAATAAGATTTGAAGTTTCCCAAGAATATTCTATGTTAAATCCATAGTATTGTGGACTACTTATTCATAACATTCTAATATATATGAATGAAAATCAAAAGCTTAGTTCCTCTTATTATATAATAACTGGACATGTAAACTATTTTATTTACCTTGAAATATTTTGATAATGTGACATTTTAGAGAAGAGTGATATCACATTGTTTTGGATAAATAGAAGTCAAACATTAATCTCTAGAGAACAAATGAAGAAGTTCTATAAGAGGAAGAGGTACCATGAAAAAATTCCTCATTATACTCGATAGGCCTTCAATAAATGTCACAGAATTAAGGACATTATATGATATGTCAAAAAGATAGAAAAAAGTGATAAGTAGAAATTTATTAAAATTTTAAGAAACTTCTCCATGAAAGCCACTTTAAGAGAATGAAAAGACAGACCAAATTCTGGGAGAAAATATTTGCAAAACACATAGCTGAAAAATGACTTGTATCCAAAATATACAAAAAAAACTTAGAAAAAAACAGTAAGAAAATGAACAATACAATTAAAAAGTGGGCAGTGGGCTTCCCTGGTGGTGCAGTGGTTGAGAGTCCGCCTGACGATGCAGGGGACGCGGGTTCATGCCCCGGTCTGGGAAGATCCCACGTGCCGCTGAGCGGCTGGGCCCGTGAGCCATGGCCACTGAGCCTGCGCGTCCGGAGCCTGTGCTCCGCAATGGGAGAGGCCACAACAGTGAGAGGCCCGCGTACTGCAAAAAACAAAAAACAAACAAACAAAAAAGTGTGCAAAAGATCTGAACAGATACCCCAACAGAGAAGATATACAGATGGCAAATAAGCATTTGAAAGGATGTTCAATATCATGTCATTAATGAATTGCAAATTGTATCAACAATAAGATATCATGACACACTTATTAGAATGTCTCAAATCCCAAACACTGTCTCAAATCCCAAACACTGACAATACCAAGTGCTGGGGAATGAAGGGAAACAGGAAATCTTATTCAGTGCTGGTGGGAATGCAAAATGACACTACTTTCAGCTACTTTGAAAGTGTTTGACGGTTTTTTACAAAACTGAACATGGTCTTACTGTATGATCCAACAACTGCATTTCTGAATATTTATTCAAATTAGTTGATAACTTATGTCCACCCAAGAATCTGCACGATTGCTTATAGCAACTTTATTCACAAAACCAAACCTGGAAGCAGCCAAGATCTCCTTCAAAACATGAATAGGTAAACACACTGTGGTACATCCATGCAATGAAATATTATTCAGTGATAAGAACAAATGAGCTATCAAGCCGTGAAAATGCATGCGGGCTGCATTTAAGGTGAACCTTAAATGCAGATTTTTTACTGAAGAAGTTGGTGTGAAAAGTTTGTATATGTATGGTTTCATTTATATGACATTGTGAAGTAGACAGAACTATACAGACAGTAAAATGTTTATCAGCTTTGAGGGATTCATGGAGATGGAGTGAAATTTGAATAGGTGAATCAGAAGAGTTTTTTAGAGAAGTGAAATTATTCTCTATAATATTATAATGGCTGATAAATGACACTGCAATTGTCACACCCAGATAATACTACAGCACAAAAAGTAAACCTTAATGTATGCAATTTTTTGAAAATATAATTTATGATGTCAGGTAACCCAGAAAGGAATACTGATGGGGATAAAATAATCTAACTTTATTAGGAAGGCATGAAGCCACCTCATTGAAGGGATGGGGGAAAAGTTTCTGGCCTAAGTAAACTAAGTAATGAGTTGAGTCATATAACTGATGGTAAGAGCACTATATTCCAGTTGATAAAGTTCCATATGGGGGTATGCGATCTGCTACATATGTACATATCCTAGAATTGAACAGTTATTAACTAAGTAGATAGATGGAAGAGCCATGTTTTTCACTGCTGGAGTGGGAAGTTCCAGATAGGTAAAGGTGGAAGTTTAGAATGACCCATGTGAGTTGGAGACATCACTTTGAACTCATGTTTAGTTTAATATAGATAAAGATGTTACTCATGGAAATACTTACAGATGTGTGCATTACATGGGTTAGCATGCATACATATATTACCTTCCTCTCTCAGATGAGAGGGCCTAAAACAGCAATAACATCTCAGTAGCTACAAGCACACCTAGTGCACATATCTTGGTTTCTAATACCCTTGTCTAGTAAAAGGAATTAGGGCTCCTTGGAGAAATGGCTGACTCTAGAACTGGGTAGGATATACACAAGATGAGCCTGGAGCAGCTGGCCGGGCCACAAAGTAAAGTGCCCATAACAAATGAATAAACAAACAAACCCCATAAGGATGGAGTTATGTCAAAGAGGCACAGGAACCAACCAAAAAGCTCCCAAAGGCCAAAGCTGACATGATTTGAGCAACAAAATAAGCAAAGTAGTGTTGGATTAGAACCCAAAGTATAAAATAAATATCCACCAGTCCACAAATCTGTGCATCAGAATATGTAGACACTCTGCCCTCAGGGAGCGGGGAACATGAGACTGTACTTCTTTGGTGTGAGCTGTGCAGAGTGATTTCTTTCCAAAGAGGACAGTATAAAAAGGAAGAAAGAGAAACCTGATAAACACTACCTTAGTCAAGTAATCATGGTCCGTTTCAACAGTAATAATTCATGTTTTGGAGGTAAGTTCAGGCATTACTTCTCCAAATAATTTTTAATGCCTCATTGCCTCTCTACTCTTCTTCTGGAATTAAATTAATATTACGTTAGACCATTTGATATTGTATTATTGTACTGTAGATCATCAAATCTCAGTTTTACTTCTCTATTTTGCAGGTTGGAAAATATATTGATTTATCTTAAAGTTTATTGATCCTTTTTTCTTCTTCAGTCTGCTATAAATACTGTCATATGTCATATATATGCATATCAGATATTAGATTGTATTTTTACATCAACAATTCTCATTTTCCCTTTTTAAAAATATTTGTATCTCCGTTGAGAAATACCTTCACTCATTTTGACTATCTTTTTACTTTTATAGTAGCTGCTTTGACTTTTAACTCTTACTTCCAACATCACTGTTGTCTTGGGGTTTGTTTCTATAGGTTATATTTTTTTTCCCTTAATCTTGAGTCACATTTTCCTTTTTGCAATGTTTAGCTATTTTTAGTTGATATGTTAGATTCTGTGGAAGATATATGGTAAAAAATATGGATTCCATTTTCATTTCCTGGAGAGTATTTTTCTTCTAACAGACAAATTACTGGTTGATCACTTGGATTCACAGTCTATTATGTCAGAATCAGTTTTGCCTTTTTCCAAAGACATAATTCTTACTCCTCAGGCATGGCAATTTGGAGATTTTAACTGAAAGTCCAAGGTGTTTACTGAGCCCCTCTAAATAACTTAAGTTTTTTTATGTTGTTGTAGGCAGCAATTTTAATATCTACTCAGCTTTATCAGTCTTCTGATTATTGCTTACTCTGGGACTACTTGGATTATCTCAACATGTAAAGTTCAGGAAGTAACCAAGGAACTGGAGGGGAGTTTATTTGCTAATTTAGAGCTTTCTCTATGGGACTTCTTCCTTTTGAAATTTTCTCCCTTATTTTCCAAATGCAGAGAATAGGAGTTCTGACCTCTGTTCTTTGGTACATCAACTCATAAAAAGACTCTAACTCATTGTTGGAGATAACCATCTTGAAAAGTACAGAACAGAGAGTGGCCTTGTGGAAAAGCTGTATAGTACAATGTCATTCTCTTTGGCATGTTTCTCATTAGTTTTAGGTTTATTACTTTTTGGGGTATTTTTGTATTTTGAAAATATTTAATCATTGTTATCTACAGGATGTTTAGTTTGATACAAGGTCTTCTATTATTTCGGAAAATATAACCTATCCTCCAATTTTTGTAGCCTCATTTTTCCAACTCTTTCTGTCTTGCTCTTCCCCTCTCTCTCTTTCTGTTCCTTTCTCTGCATCTTTCAGCCCTTGTCTTTTCTAGTCTTCCTATTACCTCTTCCACTGTGGGTTCAGCAGGTTAATCACTCTATTGAATTTTTTATTTCAATAAAGATATTTTTATTTCTAAAAGCTTTAATTGTATTTTTTCAAATATAATTCTTATTTTATATATTGTTTTTTAATATATCCATACTTTTATTTCTTTAAGTGTATTTTATGTGCTTATTTTATTGTGTGTATTAATGCTAATAACTAATTGTAGCACATCAGATTCTATGTTGTTTCAGCTCATTTCTGTTTATAAAGTGACTTTTCTCATTTGCATATATAATGAGGAATATAGCTTAATATATCACTATATATATTTATGTTTACATATTGCTAATTCTGAACTTACATTCTTTGGAATGATATGTTTGTGCTCTAGGTTCAAACTATGTTTTCCCCAGAAATTACTTATTTTTGCCAAGTTCATGGTCCATATATTTGTCACATCCATGGGTCACTACAAATCCAGACAAAGTAAAATGAAATTTTTGTCATGTGGATTTTTTAGAACAAACAGTAGTATAAATTTTAGCCACAGTCCTATGTGAATCCAGATATTTTTCCCCTCCATCTGAATCAAAGTAAGTTAAGTATTCCTGAAATACTTGTATCCAGAGACAGATTTTCTTCCCTAGTTCACTTATCAAAATACTGTTTGGTTCTATGTGTGATACTCTGATTTGCCTCCCACCCTGCATGTAGTTCCAGGATTTTTCTCAACTCCCATGTGCATCCATAGATTATTAGTTGCTTCCTTGAAAAAAGCCAACTTCAGTGCTCATGTTCCTCCATGAATATATGCATTTTCATAATTTCTAAACTCCAAGGTCTTTCTTGATTTCTTAATAGACTAATAATATATATATAGATAGATAGACAGATAGATAGATAGATACATAGATAGATATACACACACACACACAAACATCTCTCTGCTCTGTAGTGGAAAAATTTCTACAATAATTCCCCTTCTCAATTTTGCCCAAAATGGAAGCTTTCAAAAATATGCATCTATAAAACTGGTTTAATTTGTATCATTTCAGGGGCATTTTCAGGATAGAAGAACTATTAATTTATTTTGAAACTAAATAACATTTAAATTAATGTATTTTTCAACAAATGCTTTCTGAGGACCTCTTATTTCAAGGTACTATCTGGAGACCAAGGATATAGTAGAGATAAGATAAACACTGTACTTCATAAGGCTTACTGTCTAATAGATAATAGCTGTTAAAAATAATTACACAAAGGAGGATTTGAATATAATTATGGTAGATCTAACAAAGGGAAGGTACAGCGAAATAAAATAACTGAAGTGGATCAGGAAGAAAAGTGCCATTTAAACTGAGATGTGGAGCCTGATTCGAAGTTAGTCAATGAGACAGAGGGAAGGTTATAATTTGTACAGGGAAAAAAAGTGTATTTAAAGATATTGACTTTGGTAGAAACAAGCTTAACTTATTAACAGGTCTGAGACACTGAAATATGGGAAAAGTGGTGGGAAATGAGAATAAAAAGATAGATAAGAGCCAGGTAATGGATTTGTTGCTATTGCTGATTTTAATTTTTTTAAATAATTTTTTAAGATTTTTTTTTTTGATGTGGACCATTTTTTAAAAGTCTTTATTGAATTTGTTACAATATTGCTTCTGTTTTAGGTGTTGGACCTTTGGCCATGAGGCATGTGGGATCTTAGCTCCCTGACCAAGGATCGAATCCATATTCCCTGCAATGGAAGACGAAATCCCAATTGCTGGACTGCCAGGGAAGTCCCACTACTGCCGATTTTAATTATACTGAACTTTAACCTTCATCCATATAAGCATTTATTTATTCATTCAGTCAGCCACTGATTTAGTAATTCCAATTTACCAGGGCCCTACTAAGTGTCAGGTCCCACTTTAAAAATAAAAACGGAGAGTCTCTGCCATCAGAGGGATGAGAATTGATTGAGGGAAGAAAGACTCTACATGTGTAAACAAATAAATATGATGCATTTCAACCATAACTCTCCTTCTGGTGCCATCCATTTTGCCTGCCAGAATACTAATTCTGGGGAAATGCTTTCACTACAAAATGTCGGTAGCCGTTGACTTATTCCATAAATACAAGATTATGTGTAGAGTGAGGGATAGGACCACAATCTTGGTTTATCCAGTACAGTTCTTCTGGTAGTTTATGGCAGGCCTCATTTCTGATTCATCTATATCTATGCCATCCTGGTTATTATATTTTGGAGACCAACATGTTCTCACTGCAAAGTGAATGTTATATTTTAGGAGCTCTATTAAAAGCCAATTGCAGTGGTCCATAGGAGAGATCATGGAGTTTGGGTTAGAATGTTGGTCATAGATGCACAAGAGGTGGGAAGACTTCAGCACTTATTTAGGAGGGAGAATCCATAGAACCTGATGACAGACTAAATATCAAGTCATTGTGAAATGCAGGTAATATAGGCATGTTTTAGGGTGACATCTGTTTTACAGTTTATACAGCTGGTTAGTGGTACTAAGTTACAGAACATTGAAGACACAGTTGTTTTGATGGAGAAGGTGTATTGTTTTGGATATTTTCTGAAGTGCTTGTGTTATGTCCATTGAGGTCATTTAATAAATATTTGATATAGAGAGAGGTCTGAATTTGAGATTACTAGACAAAATAGTCAGAAATTAAAGCTATAAGAGAGAATGTGGTTTCTCAGGGAGAGAATTTGAAATAAGGAAAGACAAGTGCCAGGAAGAAACCTTAAAGTAATCATATTTACAAGTTAGATAAAAAAGAGGTGACAACAAAGGCAATGGAAAAGGAAGGAAATGAGGAAAGTGTGGTGTCATAGCCAAGGTATAGATATTTTTAAGAAATAAAGAGTGCTCAACTGTCCAAGCTGAAGAGAGGTTCAATGACATAAAGGTTTATTGTTTTCGTTCTTTCTACCAAAAATATACTTGTATCTGAAACATTGCAAGCACTCCTCTAGGTTCTGGTAATACATAGATTATCTGTTCTTATCCTCAATTTAAGAAGCAAGAACAATAAGTAAGAAAGCATTTCCTATACAGTATATTAAATTACTATTATTAGTATTATTATTATTGAATAATATCTAGCATTAAGAATTGTGGATGTTCAACTAAGATCTTAGCAATATCGTCCAGCAGAATTGTATCAATTTTTATTTTAAAAATTTTCCTTACTATTAGGCTGGATTAAATAATCCCTGATATTTTTCATTTTGTTCTTGTAATCTTATTTTACATAATTATCTACCATAACACTTCACAAATGTTGGCCAGGAACTTATTCATCAGATACCATGGTTTAATCTCTAGGGAAAATGTACACTTAGAATCAGCTAATTTTAAATGAGGGTAGAATTTAGTATGTTTACTGCCTGTGCTGTGGCCGAAGGAGGAAATGTGGTTTTAAGTGAGGCCAAGAGAGGGGCTTCCCTGGTGGCACAGTGGTTGAGAGTCCGCCTGCCGATGCAGGGGACAAGGGTTCGTGCCCCGGTCCGGGAAGATCCCACGTGCTGCGGAGCGGCTGGGCCCGTGAGCCATGGCCGCTGAGCCTGCGTGTCAGGAGCCTGTGCTCCGCAATGGGAGAGGCCACAGCAGTAAGAGGCCCACGTACTGAAAAAAAAAAAAAAAAAAAAAAAAAAAAGTGAGTCAGTGACAGTATTCAGAATTGTAAGCTGCTTGAAAGCAGGGACTGTGCCTTTTTCCACAAATGGCATTACTTACTAAGCTTGATGCATGGTAGGAATGCAAATAGCATTCTTATTGAAAAAGTGTATGTAGGTATATAAAACAGGGGAAAATGCAGGTATCTTCGTAATGGAGCTGCATTTTCTAGCCATGACAAACTATTGTATGAATAGTTAAACAACTTCTCTAATCTCCAACTAATAAATAATCATATAGTATGTTAGTTGCTTTATTATTTGACAATAAAAGACTTTAAAATAAATGAATTTAATGTAATAAGTATTCTAGTAAATACCCTGTTACAACTACAGCTGCATTCTTTATTGCAATAATATTAAGTTTCTCTTAGGAAATGGGAATCCATACTAGCTACATTTGTTACAAAGCAGGCCTTTTAATCTTAGTAAATTTAAATTATAGGTTTCAAATATTCATCAGTGATTCATGGTCAGTCCCTAACACAATAATTTGTCATTTGGGGGAAACACACATGTGAACAGAATATGCCATCAATACTGAGTTGGGGAGGAAGTCATTAAGGGGACATGTGATCCTGCATTGACGTTTCAGAATTTCTTAACTATTTGCTCACCCATCAAAGAATATGAAGTGTCTGTTTTAAAGAAAAACAATGTTAGATTTTATAATAATAAATTATAACCCAGGAAGGTTTGCATGGATTTGGGGTTTGTGATATCTCCAGATTTTTCTGTTACAAAGGTCAAGTATGGCCTCTTATGGTAATTAATCATATTTAAGAAAAGTGCAGGGGAAAAAAAAGATAGTATAAAATAAAAATAAAAATGATCCGTTTGATAGAATGGTACCATGATACCTAGATGTGTCCTCAGCCAACATTAATAAAGACACCTATTTTTTTTTTTAAGCCAGACTCTTGCTAATAAAAATTACCAGCTTCTCTGAATCAACAGAAGTGATAACAGAGGTTACTAACACCTTTTTTTTTTTCTTTTAACCTACAACATTCACAGCATGGAGCAGTTGAAAACACCGTGTGACGGTAGCTTATGGTTAGTAATTTTAATGAGAAATCTATTTAAGATTGTTTAAAAAAAGACTTATAAGCAGAGTACCTTCTTATTATTGCTTCTAATTATTTTCTAGTTAAGTACCCAATACCTTCTTATATACTTTTCATTGCCTAATTATTTACCTTATTTTTAATGTATAGAAGAAATTCAAGTATTATTATACTTAAAGCACTCATTTTATTAAAAATGTGTTATTTACAGCGTTGGTGAACATCAAGAAACTTTGATTGTATTTTTTCTTCCTTCATTAGTTTCTTTTCAAATATTACTCATTTTATTCTTCTCTTAACGCTTCCTCCTATAGTGTGAGATTAGTAGTATATACCCTAGCCTAGAGCACAGTAAATGACAATGAATGGGACGGATTGTTAAATCAAGTTGAGATAAGGAAACATAAAGCAACATTCTTTATAAAATCGGGTTTCATCAAATGTTTGGAGCAAAATTAACTGAAAAGATGCCTCAGCAAGAATGATGCTTTGAGCATTTAATTATCTCCTGTATGAATGGATGTTGTGAATGGGTGACCATAGTTTAAACTGTAAGTAGGTCAGGATGTCAGAATGCTCCAGAGAAAACTGTGTCCTTAGGTATATCCTTAGAAAAGCAAGAGCTGGCTAAGATTTCCCACTGAATGTTAACATTACTAAGAGAAAGACAAGCAAATGATACCCTACACAGCACTATGCTTGTTTTGGGTATTTTGTAGCTTAGTGGGCAAAGTAGGTGTTGTAAATTTCTAGGATTTCACATCAATACTAGTACTTGGAAAGAGAGAGGAACAGAAGCTTTGATCATACCAGGAAAAGATGAATGTTTCCACATTTTCTGCCTCAGCATGTGGGGTCCTCACTCCATTGTCAGAGCCTAAGAAAACACAAAGGCCATCTGTGCAGATGGGAGGATATTGCTGCTGTCTTTGGATCCTTGGCTTTTTCTCTGATAGAGATTTGGGTTTCACTATAAAAGTTACTTTCCTTATCTCCTTCAGTTTTTGACCTTTCGAGGCCATATAGCAGTGGGTCAGTGGAAAGCAAGCCGGGTCACCAACACCTAAAGCATCCTTTTTGTAGCAGCATTAGAGTATATTTTAGGAGACTCTAAGAAGTTCAAAAGTAGTGCAAACAGGACCCAGGAAGAAGCATGTACAAAGTACTTCACTTGACAGTCTTCCTCTGCTAAAAGACAAGCCCAGAAACTCTGCAAAAATAAGTGGCAAACCTAACTTTCCCAGTTTCAAAAACTACCAACAGATTGTGCAGACAGTGGGCAAGACTGATGTGACAACCTCATATATTCCGCTGTCTCCCTTTGCTTTTTGCCAGTGGAAAACGGATCAGAGAGTAATACAGAACAAAATTTGGGTAAAATAAAGTATTGCTCACTGCTGCTTAAAATCCCAACATATCTGCCATTAACAAGAATGAGTCATTAAAGAGAGTTCTTGTGTGATGAGTCAGGAAAGGTTAAGAGCTGCTGAATTACTTCCAATTCTGAAACTCCTTTTAAAATGTAACATTTTATTACCTGATGCCAACTGAGTACAGTCAGGGAAACAGCATATATATGTGGGGGAGAGGAGGAAGGATGGAGAATACACATAGTGAGTAACATGTAATAGTTTAGGGTCCTTTTCCCCTTTAGCTGGAGAACAGTAGCAGAGTAACCATCTGCTTCTTTTTAAGCCAAACACTTTTAAAATCTAAAAGCAGCTGTTTATATCAAAGCCACGAGAAGAGGGTAATAATAATCAGAAGATGGGAGGGCTAGCTCATGAGCAGGAAGTGGGACAAGGTGTTCATTATATTCTTGAATGTATGTGACAGTCTGTGCTTTTCCAGCCTTGTATCATGGAGACAGACAGACTTGGCTTTAAATTCCAGCTCAGATACCAGATAGCTGTCTGACCTTTAGCAAGTTCACTAAACATTCTAAACAGTTTCCTTATCAGTCAGTGGTCGTAATAATAATGTACACCTCACAGCGTTCTTGTAAGATTAAGTGCAGTGAAATGCATAAAGCAATCAGCCCAGTTTCTGACCATAGCAGACAGTCAATGGATGCTGCTAGTATATAAGTAATCTATTTAGTTATTAAAAAATTAATAGTCTATGGTTCAGTAAACATTGGGGGAGCATATATCTGTTCTCCTTAAGGAATACATGTTTAACTGCTTCATCCTAAGGATGCATGAGAAGATTAACTATGTTTTGATTACCAAAGTTCATAACAATCAGAAAACTATCTAGAAAAATCTAGATATTTTGTCAGCTCTGGATCTTTGTCCTTGTTTTATCAGTTACTAGCTGCATGGCCTGAGGAAAATCATTTGAGTCCCTTGAGACAGAGGTTTGTCACCTGTACCTTTAACTATCCAGCTAAACTTGCCTTATGTTAGGAGTGCACAAAGAACTCTAGAAATTCAAATTGTTGTTGCTATTATGTAAGCCAACAATAAAGAAATAGTCCTAGTGATGTCTTCTGGGTCTGTTAACCTCTGCTCTGTATAAACGTCTACCAAAAATATTACAGAATACTGGAATATTCTGAATCTAAAATTGTAATAGTTATAATTTCTATGAGTTTCTTTATAATCGATAAAGGAGTCACAAAGACTTTTAAAACAACTCATCCTGAACTGCTTGAGAAGTAATCCTCTTTGAAGAACACCATACACACAACAATATTGTTACATATATAAGATTGTATATAATAATCTGTTCTACTGACTAGTTATTGTCTGGCTACAAATGTTAGTAGTTACTGACCAGTTACTAATGTTGAGTCATGAGCTATCAATACTAATGTTGATAGACTTTTCACCTTTGGCTACTTTTTTTAAATCAAGTGATCAGTTTTCTTAGCACTCTTTTTTTCTCATCAAAGTCTCATTAAAACTGAGATGCATAGTTAGGTCAAATGTTGGGACAGAGATATAATATTCCTCTTTAGGCTGAATTAATAGGCCCACACAGGTGTCTGACATATGACTTTGGCCTTTTTGGTACCATCTGCAAATCTACCCTGACTAAACTTGTAAATATTAGGGGGAAAAAAGTATTTTTGTTTCTTGACAGGCTGCACAACCTTCTGGGCCAAAGGATAACAGTGTATTCACTATTTCACCATAATAATCAATTCAGTTACTAGAAAATCTCAGGTGTTGAGTAAAATTATTTGTATTTTTGATCTGAGCATAGACCTCTTTAAAAATACTTTTCCTTCAAATATTTACTTAATACCTCCAGGCTAACTCTCCTGTGTTTTTAATGGATGATTTATCATTTCACTCAAAGCAGTTAAATCCAGTTTCATTTGTAAACTTAAATCTCAACCAAAGCAAAATGAATGAATGGTGAATGAATGGCTTTCTGTAGGTAAAACTGAGCAGCCACTTAGAGACAGAACTAATGCAAAAAGTTAGTGAAAGAAGGCAGCTCGTGTGCAAAAAGAATTGGGCACATGGTTGGGAGGGTTCTCAGCCCCACTAAACAGAGAACACACTGCCATTCTCCAGGATTTAACAAAGCAAACACCTTCCCGTCAAGCCTGTTATGAAGGTCTTTGAAAACATTATTCTGACACAACTTCACTTAGATGAATGAATGTAAATCTTAATAAAACACATCAGCAACACTTAATTAAATACTGCAGGCCAGGGAAAATGAATGTTGTTATAGATTGCAATACATTATTTTGCTACTGTTCTCATCACACAGGCATTTTCCATTGTCTTTTACATTAGAAAATGTAATTTCTGTAATTACTAATTACACTTTAATTTGAGGCAGATGTTTTTAAACGATTTATTTTTCCTCTGGAAAACTCTGTTTTTAAGTAAATAATTACTTGACTTCAGCCCAGGACTTCATATTCAAGTTTAAAGAGCCCCTTTTTTCACCTACTTTCTCCCCCTGCTCTGGAGCTGGCAGGGTGGGAAGTGCTGGGTCATTGCTGTTGGTCAGGGAGGGAAGTTAGCCTTCCACTGACACCAGCACCACACCAGGGAAGAGGAGGCTGGTGGCTGTATGGTGTTTTTACCCCCCATGGCGTTTGGCTGGAGTAGGGCGCAGAGTGTCAGAAAGTCTCTGCTTAGCTGTCCTTTGGTTAAGAAAAACAAGTATTTCTTTAGGCTTTTTTTTTCTCTACACCCATTGGAGACTCCATGTTGAGGGCTTCTCTAGTATCCAGAGAGATAATTTGAATGAAAAAGAAAAGGAAAACTGAGAGAAGTCATTGCCATCTTATTCCTCAAGTCCCAAAGTCCCTAACCAATCTGCCTTCTTTTTCCCAGTTTTCAGAGTTTCTCTGTGCTTGTTTTATGTCCAGGGTTTCTATGTGTATTTCATGGGAAAAATAGGAAGGGATATGTCTATATCTACTGCACTAGAACAGGAAATCCAAAAATGCATTTATAACAAACATACCAGTAATAAGAGAAGAGCATATTAAACAACAGGATACTGTTTTACATCTATGGTGTGTTGGAGATGGCATGGAAAATGGTAGCTTACAAATATACCAGTAAATGTGTAAATTGGTTCAGACATTTTGTAAAGCAGTTTAACCATAGATCTGAAAAGCCTTAATGATTTTCATAACTTTGGATTCAAGATTTCCACATCTTAGGATTTGTCCTAAATAGAGAGTCACAAAGATTGGTATATAGTGATATTTGCATTTACAATAACTAATAATAAATGAAAAAATTACATAGAACTATACATATACACATACACACATTCATATAGTCACTAGTGTGTATAATCCTGGTGAAATCTCTGTGGATTGTACCAATGTCAATCTTCTGGTTTTGGTATTATAATATAGTCAATGCAGAATGTTAGCATAGGTGGCACTGGGTGAAGGGTACAGGAGACTTCTATTCTGCACAACTTCCTTTGAATCTATAATTATTTGAGAATAAGAAGTACAGAAAAAGCCTTTGTCAAAAGATGTATTCTAAATTTTGCTGAAGAACATGACTACTACATGTTTTGTCTGCTCCATCAAGCCTACACCCCACACCTAAATTTTAAGGTGTTCATATACTGTTCACCCACCAATCCTCCTCTTCCCCACAAAGGTCAAATGTAAGAATTTCTCTCCCATCAGGTACTGCTTTCCTAAACTGTCTTCGTCATGCCCATTTCAGTACCTGCAGCTTCTATACCTTGATAACTTAGTCAATCAAACCATATCAAGCTTTCCTTGTAAGAAAGGCTATTATATTTAGAATTACACAGTAAACATTTTGCTTTCTCATTATTTAGAATACATTTACTTTATCAACTTCAAAATGAGGACCATTATGGAAAAGTCTGTCTTCTGTACTCCACATAGAATCTACTTGACACAGTGGCTGAACATGTAATACTGCTTGGTAACTGCTTGTGGTTTATAAAAGCTTCTATAAAATCAGTTTGGAAACAGAAGATTAAGAAACACAGAAAACAGTGGTAATTTGAAACCTTTATAAAAATCTTTCTCCAAAAGTTTAGAAAGAATAAGGCTACAATCGAGCAAATAGAGTCTTTTCAACAAATGTTGTGGAACAACTGGACATCCATATGCAAAATAATGAATCTTACATCCTTCACAAAAATGAACTCAAAATGGATCACAGACCTAAATGTAAAATGCAAAAACTATAAAACTCCTAAAAGGTAATACACACAGACAAATCCTCAATGACTTTGGGTACCTTTTAGATATAACACCAAAGACACAATCCTTGAAATAATTAATTGATAAGGTGGACTTCATTACAACTAAAAACTTCTGCTCTGTGAAGGACGATGCCAAGAGAATGAGAAGAAAAACTACAGACTGTTATCCAAAATATGCAAAGAACTTTTAAAACTCAACAATATCCTGATTAAAAAATGGGCAAAAGATCTGAATAGACACCTCACCAAAGAAGGAATATACATGGCAAATATGTATATGAAAAGATACTCCACATCATTTGTCATCATAGAAATGCAAATTAAAGCAACAATGCGGTACTACTACACACCTATTAGACTGGCCAGAATTCAAAATACTGACAACACATGTGGTCGGGAGCAACAGGGACTCTTACGTATTGCTGGTAGGAATGCAAAAAGGGCAGCCACTTTGGAAAACAATTTGGTGGTGTCTTACAAAACTAAACATACGCTTACCATACAATCCAGTAGTTGTGCTTCTTGGTATTTACCCAAAAGAGTTGAAAAGTTACGTCCACACAAAGACCTACTCATGGACATTTATAGCAGCTTTATTCATAATTGCCACAATTTGGAAACGGTCAAGATGTCCTTCAGCAGGTGAATGAATAAATAAACTGTGGTACATCCAGTCAGTGCAGTATTTTTCAGTGCTAAAATGAAGAGCTATCAAGCAGTGAAAAGACATAGAGGAACCTTAAATGCACGTTACTAGGAGAAAGAAGCCAATCTGAAAAAGTTCTATCGTGTGATTCTGCTATATGACACTGTGGAAAAGGCAAAACTATAGAAACAGTAAAAAGGTCAGGGGTTGCCAGAGGCTAGGATATGTAGGGAGGAATAAACAGACGGATCAAGACGATTTGGGGGGCAGTGAAACCATTCTGTATGATACTGCAATAGTGGATGCATGTCATTATACATTTGACTAAAACCATAGAATCTGTAACACCAAGAGTGAACCCTAATGTAAATTATGGACTTTGGATATTAAAGACGTGTCAGTGCAGGTTCTTAGAGTGTAACAAATGAATCACTCTGGTGGGGTGTATGTGTGGGGGCAGGGGATTTATGGGAACTTTGCTGTGAATGTAAAACTGCTCTAAAAATGAAGATTTCTTAATTTTTTAAAAAAAGGGATAAAATCATAAGTATCCCTCTTTTAAAGTCTTTAGCCATAGGGATTTATTAAAAGTTCTCGTGATTGGATAAAATTAATATAAATTTGCTATGGCAGAATTTTATTTACGTTTTCACTGTATTTTATAAAATATCAGTGCACACTACTAGGTGAAATTTTTGTCTATATTTAAACATCGGAGAGGAACTCTTAATAAATGATTACTTATGAAAATCTGATTATTGCAATTAGAGTATTTGCTTGAATCCTATTGCTATCAATTAGGGAAGTAAAAACCCAATGTATGCTTCTAAAATTGTCCACCTAAGCTTTGAAAATACCTATTTTTAAGGTTTTAAAAGTAGAATAAAAGGAAAAACACAATCACTTTATCATTTTTGCTATTTTATAGCTATGAATTAAAGTTTTAAAATGTTATCGCTTAGAACAAAGTCATTTGTTTCCTTGGTGTGAAAGAGCGACTCTGAAATTCAAACTCACAGAGTTTTTACTGAGATAACACAAACTTACCATGAGGTTAATAACCCAAAACCCTGTTCAATCAAGGCGCTTTGTCAGTGAATAAAATCACTCATTTGATATCCTCCTGAATAATATGGAATCAAAATGTAACAGTGAAAATAAAAAACTTAGTCGTGAATTTCTTGTGAGATAATCACAAACCAGAAATATTTCAGAAATAGCTCATGAAAGAATTACTCAAAAAATTAAGAGAGAATTCTTAACCAGAGTTTGCACAACTCTACAGACTCAATTATTTAAACATTGGTTCACCTCCAGGGCAGAATGATTTGAGTTATCAAAGACAGGTAAGCCACACAGATCTGAAAAATATCTGTTCCCAAATTTCAAAGACAAGTACCTGAACTTTCATGTAATAGTTTGATTTAAACTGACCCACACGTAGAGTGATAATGTGATAAATCATAAGGAACTTTTTTTCTCTTATTTATGATGTATGTCCCTAGGATAACATGATATTCCTAAGGTCTTTTAACTAAGCGAAGAATAAGACAAATTAACACACACAGAGAGACATAAATGCAAAAAAGGCTAGGCACCAAATTTTTACTTAAAATATTTTTCAAAATATCAACTCATTAATTTTAAAGTTCTTATAGATAAATAACAAAAAGCGGGAATAATGAGGAAAATTCTGCAAAAGACGAGCAGTGTGTACATGATGCCACCCGTTATAAAAGAATATTATAAACATACAATTAGAACAATGTGGTTGGTATTGGTGCACAAATGGTCAAACAGTCCAATACAGCACACTGAAAAGTTTGGCAATAAACTCAAGTGCAAGTGGAAATTTAGTATATAACAACAGTGGCATAAAAATTAGTGGAGAAAAGATAAACTGCTTAATAAATTGTTGTAAGTCTTATAAGTATTTGGAAAAAAATAAAAGAAGAATCATACTTTATTTCATACCCTAGTATAAACTCAAAATAGATCAGAGAGTGAAATGAGCTTAAATATAGAAAATGAAACTATACAAGTTCTGAAATTAATGTGGGCGATGTCCTTGATAACATGGGGATAGGGAAAACCTTCCGAACTGGGATGAAAACTCCACTGTTAAGCATAATGTTAACTGTAGAGTTTTTGTAGATGTGCACTATTTTGTTGAGAACTTTCTTTTTTTTGATTCCGAACGGTTACTGAAATTGGTGAATGCTTTTGTGATTTTTGTTTTATTTTTCTATTTTTAGGTTGTTGATATTGTGAATACATTGCCTGATTTTTCAATGTTGAAACAACCCTGCTATTTTTGAAGACAATCACACTTGGTCATGATGAGTTATCCTTTAGAATTATTACATGTACTTTCAGGACAGGAATTAGTCAGGAATTCTCTTTTTGAAATGTTTTTGTCTGGTTTAGATATCAGTTATGCCAGCTACATAAAATGACTTCGGAAATAGTCCCTTTTCTTCACTTTTCTGGAAGAGACGGTAAAGAATTTAAATATTTCATTCTTAAATGATTGGTAGAATTCTACAGTGAAGCTTTCTGGGCCTGGAGTTCAACTTATTTCTTTTTTTTTTTTTTTTTTTTTTTGCAGTACACGGGCCTCTCACTGCTGTGGCCTCTCCTGCTGCGGAGCACAGGCTCCGGACACGCAGGCTCAGCGGCCATGGCTCACGGGCGAAGCCGCTCCGCGGCATGTAGGATCTTCCCAGACCGGGGGACGAACCCGTGTCCCCTGCATCGGGAGGCGGACTCTCAACCACTGCGCCACCAGGGAAGCCCCAAGTTATCTATTTCTTAAGAGAGTTTTGGTAGTTGCATTTTCCAAGGAAAGAGAAAAAATTTTTTTTAACATCTTTATTGGAGTATAGTTGCTTTACAATGGTGTGTTAGTTTGTGCTTTATAACAAAGTGAATCAGTTATACATATACATATGTCACCATATCTCTTCCCTCTTGCATCTCCCTCCCTCCCACCCTGCCTATCCCACCCCTCTAGGTGGTCACAAAGCATCGAGCTTATCTCCCTGTGCTATGCGGCTGCTTCCCAATAGCTAGCTATTTTACATTTGGTAGTGTATATATGTCCATGCCACTCTCTCACTTTGTCCCAGCTTACCCTTCACCCTCTCCATATCCTCAAGTCCATTCTCTAGTAGGTCTGCATCTTTATTCCTGTCTTGCCCCTAGGTTGTTCTGACATTTTCTTTTCTTTTTTTTTTGATTCCATATATATATATGTTAGCATATGGTATTTGTTTTTCTCCTTGTGCTTACTTTACTCTGTATGACAGTCTCTAAGTCCAACCACCTCTTAACAATTAACTCAGTTTCCTTCCTTTTTATGGTTGAGCAATATTCCATTGTATATATGTGCCACATCTTCTTTATCCATTCATCTGTTCCTAGACACTTAGGTTGCTTCCATGTCCCAGCTATTGTAAAGAGAGCTGCAATGAACATTTTGGAACATCACTCTTTTTGAATTATGGTTTTCTCAGGGTATATGCCCAGTAGTGGGATTGCTGGGTTGTATAGTAGTTCTATTTTTAGTTTTTTACGGAAGCTCCATACTGTTCTCCATAGTGGCTGTATCAGTTTACATTCCCACCAACAGTGCATGAGGGTTCCCTTTTCTCCACACCCTCTCCAGCATTTACTGTTTGTAGATTTTTTGATGATGGCCATTCTGACTGGTGTGAGGTGATACTTCATTGTAGTTCTGATTTGCATTTCTCTAATGATTAATGATGTTGAGCATTCTTTCATGTGTTTCTTGACAATCTGTATATCTTCTTTGGAGAAATGTCTATTTAGGTCTTGGGCCCATTTTTCGATTGGGTTGTTTGTTTTTTTGACATTGAGCTGCATGAGTTCCTTGTATGTTTTGGAGATTAATCCTTTGTCAGTTGCTTCATTTGCAAATATTTTCTCCCATTCTGAGGGTTGTCTTTTGGTCTTGTTCATGGTTTCCTTTGCTGTGCAAAAGATTTTAAGTTTCATTAGGTCCCATTTGTTTATTTTTGTTTTTATTTCCATTTCTCTAGGAGGTGGGTCAAAAGGGATCTTGCTGTGACTTATGTCATTGAGTGTTCTGCCTATGTTTTCCTCTAAGAGTTTGATGGTGTCTGGCCTTACATTTAGGTCTATAATCAATTTTGAGTTTATTTTTGTGTATGGTGTTAGGGAGTGTTCTAATTTCATTCTTTTACATGTAGCTGTCCAGTTTTCCCAGCACCACTTATGGAAGAGGCTGTCTTTGCTCCACTGTATATTCTGGCCTCCTTTTTCAAAGATAAGGTGACCATATGTGCATGGGTTTATCTCTTGGCTTTCTATCCTGTTCCATTTATCTATTTCTGTTTTTGTGCCAGTACCATACTGTCTTGATTACTGTAGCTTTGTAGTATAGTCTGAAGTCAGGGAGCCTGAATCCTCCAGCTCCATTTTTCTTTCTCAAGATTGCTTTGGCTAGTCGGGGTGTTTTGTGTTTCCATACAAATTGTGAAATTTTTTATTCTAGTTCTGTGAAAAGTGCCAGTGGTAGTTTGATAGGGATTGCATTGAATATGTAGATTGCTTTGCGTCATAGAGTCATTTTCACAATGTTGATTCTTCCAATCCAAGAACATGGTATATCTCTCCATCTATTTGTATCATCTTTAATTTCTTTCACCAGTGTCTTATAATTTTCTGCATACAGGTCTTTTGTCTCCTTAGGTAGATTTATTCCTAGATATTTTATTCTTTTTGTTTCAGTGGTAAATGGGAGTGTTTTCTTAATTTCTCTTTCATATTTTTCATCATTAGTGTATAGGAATGCAAGAGATTTCTGTGCATTAATTTTGTATCCCACTACTTTACCAAATTCATTGATTAGCTCTAGTAGTTTCCTGGCAGCAGCTTCAGGATTCTCCATGTATAGTATCATGTCATCTGCAAACAGTGACAGGTTTACTTCTTCCTTTCCAATTTGGATTCCTTTTATTTCTTTTTCTTCTCTGACTGTTGTGGCTAAAACTTCCAAAACTATGTTGAATAACAGTGGTGAGAGTGGCCATCTTGTCTTGTTCCTGATCTTAGTGGAAATGGTTACAGTGTTTCACCATTGAGGATGATGTTGGCTGTGGGTTTGTCACATATGGCCTTTATTATGTTGAGGAAAGTTCCCTCTATGCCTAGTTTCTGCAGAGTTTTTATCATAAATGGGTGTTGAATTTTTTCGAAAGCTTTCTCTGCATCTATTGAGATGATCATATGTTTTTTCTCCTTCAATTTGTTAATATGGTGTATCACGTTGATTGATTTGCATATACAGAAGAATCCTTGTATTCCTGGGATAAACCCCACTTGATCATGGTGTATGATCCTTTTAATGTGTTGTTGGATTCTGTTTGCTAGTATTTTACTGAGGATTTTTGCATCTATGTTCATCAGTGATACTGGTCTGTAGTTTTCTTTCTTTGTGACATCTTTGTCTGGTTTTGGTATCAGAGTGATGGTGGCCTCGTACAATGAGTTTGGGAGTGTTCCTCCCTCTGCTACATTTTGGAAGAGTTTGAGATGGATAGGTGTTAGCTCTTCTCTAAATGTTTGATAGAATTCGCCTGTGAAGCCATCTGGACCTGGGCTTTTGTTTGTTGGAAGATTTTTAATCACAGTTTCAATTTCAGTGCTTGTGATTGGTCTGTTCATATTTTCGATTTCTTCCTGATTCAGTCTTGGCAGGTTGTGCATTTCTAAGAATTTGTCCATTTCTTCCAGGTTGTCCATTTTATTGGGATAGAGTTGCTTGTAGTAATCTCTCATGATTCTTTGTATTTCTTCAGTGTCAGTTGTTACTTCTCCTTTTTCATTTCTAATTCTATTGATGAGTCTTCTCCCTTTTTCTCTTGATAAGTCTGGCTAATGGTTTATCAATTTTGTTTATCTTCTCAAAGAACCAGCTTTTAGTTTTACTGAACTTTGCTATTGTTTCCTTCATTTCTTTTTCATTTATTTCTGATCTGATCTTTATGATTTCTTTCCTTCTGCTAACTTTGGGGGTTTTTTTGTTCTTCTTTCTCTAATTGCTTTATGTGTAAGGTTAGGTTGTTTATTTGAGATGTTTCTTGTCTCCTAAGGTAGGACTGTATTGCTATAAACTTCCCTATTAGCACCACTTTTGCTGCATCCCATAGGTTTTGGGTCATTGTGTTTTCATTGTCATTTGTTTCTAGGTATATTTTGATTTCCTCTTTCATATCTTCAGTGATCTCTCGGTTATTAAGTGGTGTGTTGTTTACCGTCCATGCGTTTGTATTTCTTACAAATATTTTCCTGTAATTGATATCTAATCTCATAGCATTGTGGTCAGAAAAGATACTTGATATGATTTCAATTTTCTTAAATTTACCAAGGCTTGATTTGTGACCCAAGATATGATCTATCCTGGAGAATGTTCCATGAGCACTTGAGAAGAATGTGTATTCTGTTGTTTTTAGATGGAATGTCCAATAAATGTCAATTAAGTCCTTCTTGTTTAACGTATCATTTAAAGCTTCTGTTCCCTTATTTATTTTCATTTTGGATGATCTGTCCATTGGTGAAAGTGGGGTGTTAACATCCCCTACTATGATTTTGATACTGTCTATTTCCCCTTTTATGGTGTTAGTATTTGCCTTATGTATTGAGGTGCTCCTACGTTCCATGCATAAATATTTACAATTGTTGTGTCTTCTTCTTGGATTGATCCCTTTGTTATGTAGTGTCCTTTTTTGTCTCTTGTAACAGTCTTTGTTTTAAAGTCTATTTTGTCTGATATGAGAATTGCTACTCCAGCTTTCTTTTGATTTCCATTTGCACGGAATATCTTTTTCCATCCCCTCACTTTCAGTATGTATGCGTCCCTAGGTCTGAAGTGGGTCTCTTGTAGACAGCATATATACGGGTCTTGTTTTTGTATCCATTCAGCCAGTCTGTGTTGTTTGGTTGGAGCATTTAATCCATTTACATTTAAGGTAATTATCAATATGTATGTTCGTATTAGAATTTTCTTAATTGTTTGGGGTTTATTATTGTAGGTCTTTTCCTTCTCTTGTGTTTCCTGCCTAGAGAAGTTCCTTTAGCATTTGTTGTAAAGCTGGTTTGGTGGTGCTGAATTCTCTTAGCTTTTGCTTGTCTGTAAAGCTTTTAATTTCTCTGTCAAATCTGAATGAGATCCTTGCTGGGTAGTATAATCTTGGTTGTAGGTTTTTCTCCTTCATCACTTTAAATATGTCTTGCCACTCCCTTCTGGCTTGCAGAGTTTCTCCTGAAAGATCAGCTGTTAACCTTATGGGGATTCCCTTATGTGTTATTTGTTGTTTTTCCCTTGCTGGTTTTAATGTTTTTTCTTTGTACTTAATTTTTGATAGTTTGATTAATATGTGTCTTGGCGTGTTTCTCCTTGGATTTATCCTGTATGGGACTCTTTGTGCTTTCTGGAATTGATTAACTATTTCGTTTCCCATATTAGGGAAGTTTTCAACTATAATCTCTTCAAGTATTTGCTCAGTCCCTTTCTTTTTCCCTTCTTCTTCTGGGACCCCTATAATTCGAATATTGGTGCGTTTAATGTTGTCCCAGAGGTCTCTGAGACTGTCCTCAATTATTTTCATTCTTTTTTCTTTATTCTGCTCTGCACTAGTTACTTCCACTATTTTATCTTCCAGGCCACTTATCCGTTCTTCTGCCTCAGTTATTCTGCTATTGATCCCTCCTAGAGAATTTTAAATTTCATTTATTGTGTTGTTCATCACTGTTTGTTTGCTATTTAGTTCTTCTATGTCCTTGTTAAACATTTCTTTCATTTTCTCCATTCTATTTCCAAGATTTTGGATCATCTTTACTATCATTATTCTGAATTCTTTTTCAGGTAGACTGCCTATTTCCTCTTCATTTGTTAGGTCTGGTGGGTTTTTGCCTTGCTCCTTCATCTGCTGTTTCTCTGTCTTCTCATTTTGCTTAACTTACTGTTTTGGGGGTTTCCTTTTCGCAGGCTGCATGTTCATAGTTCCCGTTGATTTTGGTGTCTGTCTCCAGTGGCTAAGGTTGGTTTAGTGGGTTGTGTAGGCTTCCTGGTGGAGGGGACTAATGCCTGTGTTCTGGTGGATGAGGCTGGATCTTGTCTTTCTGGTGGGCAGGTCAACATCTGTTGGTGTTTTGGTGTGTGTGTGGCCTTATTATGATCTTAGGCAGCCTCTGTGCTAATGGATGGGGTTGTGTTCCTGCCTTGCTAGTTGTTTGGCATAGGGTGTCCTACACCGTAGCTTGCTTGTCATTGAGTGGAGCTGAGTCTTGGCAGTGATATGGGAATCTCTGGGAGATTTTTGCCATTTGATATTATGTGGAGGAGGGAGGTCTCTTGTGGATCAGTGTCCTAAACTTGGCTCTCCCACCTCAGTGGCACAGCTCTGACACCTGGCTGGAGCACCAAGAGCCTGTCCTGCACACGGCTCAGAGTAAAAGGGAGAAAAAGAAAAAGAAAGAAAGAAGAAGATAAAATAAAAGTACAATAAAATAAAATTAAAATAAAAAATAAAAATAATTAAGAAAAACAAATTAAAAAAAAATGGACAGGCGCGTCCCTGTTGGCGCAGTGGTTGAGAGTCTGCCTGCCAATGCAGGGGACATGGGATCGGGCCCTGGTCTGGGAGGATCTCACATGCTGTGGAGCGACTGAGCCCGTGAGCCACAACTACTGAGCCTGCGCTCTGGAGCCTGTGCTCCGCAATAGGAGGGGCCGTGACGGTGAGAGGCCCGCACACCGCAATGAAGAGTGGCCCCAGCCCTCCGCAACTGGAGAAAGCCCTCTCACAGAAACGAAGACCCAACACAGCTAAAAATAAATAAATTAAAAAAACAAAAACAAAAAACGGACAGACAGAACCCTAGGACAAATGGTAAAAGCAAAGCTATACAGACAAAATCACACACAGAAGCATACACATACACACTCACAAAAAGAGAAAAAGGAAAAAATATATATATATAGTTGATCCCAAAGTCCACCTCCTCAATTTGGGATGATTGATTGTCATCCCACAGAGGCAGGGTACATCAAGTTGACCAGGGACATTAAATCCACTGCTCCTGAGGCTGCTGGGAGTCATTTCCCTTTCTCTTCTTCGTTCGCAGAGCTCCTGACGTTCAGCTTTGGATTTGGCCCTGCATCTGCATGTAGGTTGCGTGAGGGCGTCTGTTCTTCGCTCAGACAGGGTGGGGTTAAAGGAGCAGCTGATTCAGGGGCTCTGGCTCACTCAGTCCGGGGGGAGAGAGGGCTACGGATGTGGTGTGAGGCTGGGCGGCACAGGCCAGCGTGACGTTGCACCAGCCTGAGGCGCGCCGCGCGTTCTCCCGGGGAAGTTGTCCCTGGATCACGGGACCCTGGCAGTGCAGGCTGCACAGGCTCCCGGGAGGGGAGGTGTGGAGAGTGACTTGTGCTTGCACACAGGTTTCTTGGTGGCGGCAGCAGCGGCCTTGGCGTCTCATGCTCATCTCTGGGGTCCGTGCTGATATCCGCGGCTCATGCCCATCTCTGGAGCTCCTTTAAGCAGTGCTCTGAATCCCCTCTGCTCGCACACCAGGAAACAAAGAGGCAAGAAAAGGTCTCTTGCCTCTTCAGCAGCTCCAGACATTTTCCCGGACTCCCTCCCGGCTAGCCGTGGTGCACTAGTCCCTTCAGGCTGTGTTCACACAGCCAATCCCAGTCCTCTCCCTGGGATCCGACCTCTGAAGCCCAAGCCTCAGCTCCCAGACCCTGCCCGCCCCGGCGGGTGAGCAGACAAGCCTCTCGGGCTGGTGAGCGCTGGTTGGCACCGATCCTCTGTGCAGGAATCTCTCCGCTTTGCCCTCCACACCCCTGTGGCAGCACTCCCCTCCGTGGCTCCGAAGCTCCCCACCTCCACCACCCGCCGTCTCCGCCCGCGAAGGGGCTTCCTAGTCTGCGGAAACCTTTCCTCCTTCACAGCTCCCTCCCACTGGTGCAGGTCCCATCCCTACTGTCTGTTTTTTTTTTTCTTTTGCCCTACCCAGGTTCATGGGGGAGTTTCTTGCCTTTGGGGAGGTCTGAGGTCTTCTGCCAGCGTTCAGTAGGTGTCCTGTAGGAGTTGTTCCATGTGTAGATGTATTTCTGATGTATTTGTGGGGAGGAAGGTGATCTCCGCACCTTACTCTTCCGTCATCTTAAAGCTCCTCCCATAACTTTCTTCTAAGTTCTCCAATTAATTGGCATAATTTTGTTTATAATGTTGTCTTATTATCCTTTTAATATCTCTTGAGTTGGTAGTAATTTAACACCTGTCATTTCTGATATTGGCATTTTGCATCTTCTTTTGTTCATATTCGTGGGCTAGAGGCTTACTGATTTTATTGATCTCTCAAAAAACCAACTTTTTATCGTATTGATTTCTCTAGTGTTTTTCTTGTTCTTTTCCATTGATTTCCACAGTGGAGTTTGATATTCCCTTCCTTCTACTTACTTTGGGTTTAATATGCTCTCCTTTCTCTTGTTTTTTAAGGTGGGAGAGGAAGTTATAATTTAAAACATTTTTTCTAATATACATATTTTATCTATAAATTTCTCCCTAAATACCACTTTATCAGCATCCCATAAATTCTAATATATTGTTTTCATTTTTATTCAGCTCACAACACTTTATAATTTCTCTTCTGATTTCTTCTTTGACCAATGTGTTATTTAGAAGTGTGTTATTGATAGTCCATATTGTGTCATTTTCCAGAGATCTATATTTATTTTTGTTTTAATTCTACTCTGGATAGAGAGCATACTGGAGTTTTTTTTAACTTATTGAGAATTCTTGCATTTTGTGATCCCAAATTTGGTCTATCTTTGTAATGTTCTGTATGCACTTTAAAAAGATTATGTATTTGGAACTGTTTTTTTGTTTGTTTGTTTGTTTGTTTGTGGCATGTTCTATAAATGCCAGCTAGTTCAGCTCTTCATAAATGAAAGATATTTTCACTGTTGTCCAATCTTTGCTGTTGCAAATGTGTGTGCTGAAACTCCTTGAAACTGTGTGCACATTTATAAAAGTATCTTTACCGTGTTTACCTAGAAGTGAAATACTGGATCTGATTATATGCATAGCTTTAATTTTACTACATATTACCAAACTCTTCTCTCAAGTGGTTTCCCAATTTTCATTTCCATCAAAAAACTCTTTCTCTTGTGCTCTACCCAACAAAAGATATGATCATACTCTAATTTTGTTAACCAAATCGGTATGAAATAGCAATATATTTTTATTTTATACTTTTCTAAAAACTGTGATAAGTAAATGTCAGTTACATATTGGTTCTTTGCATTTCTCAGTCATACATTCTCTCTTCACATATTTTCCCTTTTTTAAAATTAGTTGATTTGTTTTTCTGCTCATCAATTTGCAGCTCACCACAACGTCATGGAGAAATTATCCTGTAGTTTCTTCATGAACCTTTACAATTTTGGCCTTCACATTTAGGTCTATGATCATCTCTAATTAACTATTTAGTTTAAAGAAAACTCTAAGTAGTAGTAACTTTTTGGTAGTAAAAGTAGGTTGAAAATTTTTTTTATAGATATCCAATTTTGTTTTATGGAAAAGAATTTTATTTATTAAATTGTATGGGTACCTTTGGCAAAAACCTAAGTTACTGTATATCTGTGGTTCTATTTATGAGCTATCCATTTCTGTGCTATTAGTCTATATGTCTATCATTATAACAGTATCACTGTTTTGGTTACTGGAGTTTTTAGAGTAGATCTCAACCTTAAAGAGGACTCAGCATGGAAATTTCCATCCCTTTTCATGTTACTTTCTTAACGTTTCTTCATAGCCACAGCTCTCCAATGTCCCCCAGTGTCCTTACAAGCATAATTTTTAGTTGATCTATGTTGTTGATATGGCATGAGCATATATCATAAATAGAAGTGGAATTTCAGTTGAAGATTTCTTGAACAAGGCACAGAAATGCAAATTAAAAAGAAAAGTTTGGTAAAAATTCAACTACATTAAAACAAGGACTTGTTTCATTAAAAGATCTGATTAAAAAAAGGGAGAAGATAAACTCATCTAATGAGAATCTTTTTCACATGAGCACTAGGAAATATGGAATTGAAAGTCTGTAGTAGCATTTTTTAAATCATAGAAATTGGAATCCATCCAGACATCATTGATGACAGAATAAAAAACTAGTGTTGGCACATCCAGACAGTGGAATAAAATTCAGCATTAAAAATGAACTATACCCAACTAAATCAGCATGGATAACTCTTAAAATATAGTTCTATTTAATATTAGGAGTTCACAGAAGTAGTAGAGCTATATATCATCGTTATTTCATTTTAAAATGTTAAAACCAAGCAAAGCTATACAAAGGGTATGAACAGATATATAGTGTTAACATAAAATATTAAACATCTAATAAAATGTTCAAAGGGCATGAGCAGGGCATGCATGAACAGATATCTGATATTTGTATAAAATATTAAGTCAGTATTAATAGGGAGGAATTTTAATTTTCAACCACATATTATCTTCATTGGTGAAAATAGGAATTACTTATGTCTATTCAACATACAGACTATGATTAGAGTGGAAGAGATGTAATGGTCATAGTGTACTGGTTGAAGGATAATTTTATAAAGATCTTCCAGGAATAATTTGGCAATGGTACTCAACCAATTTTCAATAAAATATGCTTTTACCTTTTATTGCAAATTCTACTCTTAAGGTTTTATCTTAAAAAGAATTTGGAGATACAGAAATGGGTTTATGAACAAGAAACTGCACTGTAGTTTTATTTAAAAAGTCAATAAACAGAAGTATGTTCTACATTCGTCAATTTGTTTGGTGAACAGAACATGATAGTATGATAGACTGTGCAAATGTTAAAACAAAATGAAAGTGATAACTATAATAGAATTTGTTGGTTGATATTACTTCACAAAATCCAAATTAAGATTCAGAAGATTTAGAATTCTCTCAAATTAAATTTACTAAACCTTTATTTTATAGTTAATTGCTATCATTTTGTTTTGTAAAGAACTGATACCAACTGAGAATCAGTAATTTATTATGATATAGTTATGAATAAAGCTGCTATGAACATTTCTATGTGATTAGTTTCTGAACATATGCTTTACTTCCCATTCTTTAAATGTATGGAAATATAATACCATGGTCATTGGGTACACATTTTTTTTTTTTTGGTATGCGGGCCTCTCACTGTTGTGGCCTCTTCCGTTGCGAGCACAGGCTCCAGACGCGCAGGCTCTGCAGCCATGGCTCACGGGCCCAGCCGCTCCACGGCATGTGGGATCTTCCCGGACCGGGGCATGAACCCGCGTCCCCTGCATCGGCAGGCGGACTCTCAACCACTGCGCCACCAGGGAAGCCCCACATATGTTTGACTTATTAAAAACTGCCACGGGTTCGTGCCCCGGTCCAGGAAGATCCCACATGCCGCGGAGCGGCTGGGCCTGTGAGCCATGGCCGCTGAGCCTGCGCGTCCGGAGCCTGTGCTCCGCGGCGGGAGTGGCCACGGCAGTGAGAGGCCTGCGTACCGCAAAACAAAAACAAAAACAAAAAGAAAACAAACAAAAAAAAAACTGCCAAACAATGGGCCATCCACGTGGGAAAGGCTATCCCAATTGTGGTATATTAATACAGTGGAATACCACTTAGCAAAGGAAAAAGAAATGAACAACTACATGGATAAATTTCAAAAGCATTATGTTGAGCAAAAGAATTCAGACACATAAGAGTATTTACTGCATGATTCCATTTATATGCTGTTCTAAAATGGCTAAAACTAAGCTATGTGGTAGAAATCAGATCAGTGGTTGCCTTGGATGGAAGGGGATTGACTAGGAAAGGCCATGAAGGACATTTTTGTGTTAATGGATACCTTCCACATCCTAAATAGGGCTGAGAGTTTCGCAGGTGTATACACTGGTCAAAACTCATTGAACTGTAGGCTTTAGGGGGAAAAAAAAAAAAGAGAGAGAGAAGGAAAAATGTATAATTTTCCCGGAACTGATATTAAAATCACAACTCAGGCGTCACTCGTGGCACAGTGATTAAGAATCTGCCTGCCATTGCAAGGGACATGGGTTCAAGCCTTGGTCTGGGAAGATCCCACATGCCGCGGAGCAACTAAGCCCGTGCACCACGACTACTGAGCCTGCGCTCTACAGACCAAGAGCCACAACTACTGAAGCCCATGCGCCTAGAGCCTGTGCTCTGCAACAAGAGAAGCCACCACAATGAGAAGCCCATGTACCACAATGAAGAGTAGCCTCCCCTCGCCACAACTAGAGAAAGCCCGCATGTAGCAATGAAGACCCAGTGCAGCCAAAAATAAACAAATTAATTAAAAAAAATAAAAAATAAAAATATTAAAATGGTTAATATGGTAAATTTAAAAAACAATAAAAATAAATTAAAAATTTAAAAAATAAATCACCCCTTTATGCATATTTTGTTTTTGCACATTGTTAATTTCAAATTAAAATAATAGTATTGCGTAAATATATTTAGATAATGTGGATATTTGTAATATATTCTTAAGTGAGAAAGGCATATACGTTCTCTCTAAGTTACATCTAGGTAAAAGATAATATTACTAGTGTTATTGCTAGTTTGTGGTATCTTGGGTGATTTTTGTTTCTTCTTGGAATTTTTCTGTATTGTATAAATTGGTTGGAAAAAATATCAATTTTGAAATTGTGCGTGGGTGGTGAATGAATAAACAATTAAATTAAAAGGAATGAGTTGCCAAAATTACTAAATTCAACACAGAACTCTTATAGCATAAAAACCAAGAAGCAATGAGTATGTGTTTATTCTCTTTTGTGTATTTCATAAAAAGTTTGGACAAAGTATTCTAGAGTGGCAAATAATCTCTTCACTCTCCTGCAACAGAATCCAAAATTCCAATCATTAGGAACTCATTCTTCTAGTACACAAATAGATGTGGAAAATGCCTCACCGTGACATAAAGGAACTGTAGGAAGTCAGTCTGCAGTGCTGTTTGCCTGACCTATTCATCTTGACCTTCCCTAGCCATTTTGGGAGTGATTTATCAAATATACAGAACAGATAAAAAATCCCCACTTGCTCATATTTTCCTTAAGCACAAAGGGAAAAAGCAGATTGGTTTTCAGTTTCTAGCCCAAATTTCTAATTACAGTGGCTGCCTTTCTCCCCAAGAAAGCTTGTGAGAGGGGTGTGGGGAAGAATGCCTCCAGTCATAGTAAATGAAGAACCAAGCAGCTCCCGGATAAAATTGCACAACTTCAGTAATACTGTGGGATCTACCTAAGATGTAGGTTAGATTGTCACATCTCATGTTGAACCTTAAACAAAACCATTATTCTGATTCATAAAGCCATATTTAATTATGAAGTAATCCGGGCTTGGTGAAATAAAAGATAACAGCACTAATACCTTTTCATCTCCTCTAACAATTACAGGAGTTGTTTCCAAGCCGTCTCAAGGAGAGAAGTTCTGGAAATAATCAAAATGAGCTGGAATAGAATAAAAGTAGTATGTAGCATGTATCTATCTAAATGAGCAAGAGTTGCGAGTCTATTATTTTTAACGCTTATTGGTGATGAGGGAAATGTATTATGCCTATAGTAGTCTATTTTGAAGTTTACTTACATGCATTGGAATGAGTAAGATGGTATCATTGGCTACAAAATCATTAGCCTCAGGCTTTCATAGGAAGGAAACTATGCTGAGGGAATAGACTATGTAGTCTACAAGCTCAGTAAATGCTTTCAGTTCACTGTGGTGTTATCAAGTAAGGTAGCCTCAAAGTGTTAATGCAGCATCTAAAAGTGCCTAGCTCTCTCCATAGACACTAGAAGTAACTGGCTTAGTAAAATTTAAGAGCAGCAGTATCAGAAGCAGAGCTCAGTACCTCAGAGTTCTATGAAAGTAGTGTCATCATCATATTTAGGTTTAAATTGAGAACTCAGCAGTACAGATGTAGCGTTTTCTTTGGAAGATCTTACAACCTTGCAGGAGAGTGTTTGAAAATTTCAGGAGTAAATGTTGGAAAACATGATGTTGTAGTGATGATGACTGAGAAGAAATGTAAATGTTAAAGAAATGCTGATGGGTGGAATTCAGGGTTTTAGAAATAAATGTGATAATGTATTTCACAGAAATACATTAATGTTTCATTTGATAGAAGGATTCTCCTTTTAAATAGGTTGACCTGATAGCAAATGCTCCACTTTCTCTTTTAAAAATACTCTTTACCCTCCCCTTTTATTTCATTGAAGAGTGGAAGGTAAAGTTTCTCTAACCCCTTTTATTCTTTCCAAGGACAACTATTTGAGCAACATCTAATCACAGATCAACGGAATATAGTCTGAAATCCAAGAGAATGAGGCTTCAAAATGTTTGAAGAATATATCCCAAGTTATGAACTGTGGCTCATCAGAATTCCAAAAGTAAGAGATAATCTTCCTCCATTTCACACTTGAATCTGCCTACCATACTGGGGGAAGAGTACACATACCTGAGAGGCTAGAGACTACGATTTGACATGGGAATTATAGTAAAAGAAGTTGGAATAAAAACTGGGCTCTAACTGCAAAAAGACTAAAATATCAGGCACAATATACTGTGAATAGTGAAGAACCATCATTATTTTTAAGCAGGTAATAGGATTTCCAAATGTATGTTATTTTTAGAGAGAAAACTTTGAACAGAAACTGAGAATAAAAAAGGAAAGAACAGAAAAAACTATACAGAAATATATTGCAATAATCCAGGAATTAAATATAAATTGTCACAAGTAGGAGCAGGAAAAAAAGAAATAGGCTGTTTGGATTTGAAAGCCATGATAGAGACAGACACATTAGAGACTGCTGTTCTGTTGAATGGAGGGGTGAAAGAGAAGTAATAATAAAAATTGATCTGGAGATTTTTGTTTGGGTGAATGGAATATATACATGGTGGTGGAATTACACCATAAACAATACAGAAGGTAGATGGGTTTTGAGAAAGATAACACATTTAATTTTAGACTTACTCCTTGAAGTCAATTACAGTATTATATAATATTTGTATTAAATATTATAGAATTATAGAATATTTAATATTTAGAAAGAGATAGCCAATGTGCATTTTATTTGGTTCCAGAAGTTCTGTAGATTGAAAGTGCAGATTTGGGTGTCATTTGAATAGAGATTTTGTTGGAGATGGAGTGGGTGAGATCATAAAGTAAGAGTATGGAGAATTATGAGAAACCTGTGCAGGCTGAGTGTTGAGCCCTGGAGAACATTCACATTGAAGGAGTGGGCGTGTGAAAGAGACAAGCAAATGAGGCCAATTAGATGGGAGATAAATCTGAATAGTGTCCTGAAAGGTAAGGCAGAAAGTTTTGAGAAGGAAGCACAGGAAAACAGCACCAAAGTTTTCCAAGAGGTCATACAGGAGAGGGCTTGAGAATAGATCTTTAGAATAGAAATTTCAGAAATCACTCATAACACTGAAATTCAAGTTTCAGTGTAGTAGTGTAGCAGTAGGCAGTTTGTATTAGGTGCAGCTGAAGAAGTGAGATCAGGGCATAGAAATTACTCTTCTGTTGAATGTGATGGTAAAGAGAAGGCAAGGTAACTTGCAGTAACCTTTAGAGAGACAGCATCTAAAGATTTATTTGAAAGCCAAGGGAAGGTAATCATGAAAAGATAAAGATACAAGTGAGAAAGTCAGGAATGAAGTAACAGAAGATCTGGCTGAAGCATCAGAGATCAGTGTCATGTTGGAAATAAAACTATCAAGAAAGCCAGGAGTTGGAGTCAGTTTTCCACATGGCAGTTGGATACAGCAAGGGTCAGAACTGGGGGTAAGAACAATGTAGCCTCACCTATGCATTTGCATTTCCCTCTGACCACAGAACCTAAACTATCCAATGGGACTCCTCCATTTTCTTGAATTCATATATCAAACACATCTGGATGTTGCAAACCCTGCAGGCAAGATGAGAAATATCTACTCTTCAGTTCAGAGATTTGGCAATTCTGTCAAAGACTGAACAATTTGAATGCCCAGGCATCTGCTTACAGAGTTGCCCTTGGTTCTTCCTTTAGATTAGCTGTCAAAGTGGTTCTCCAGCTTTTGAGATACATAGGAAGTATGAAAGAGCAACCAAATATACTGTACTTTGTGAGAGATGGAAGAGGTTTTCAAGGGTAATGATTAGTATACATGAGTCTCAAATTGACTGCCTCCTGAACCTAGTGCAGGTAACATGTAATTAATTCCACTGTAAAGATGTTAAACTAGGTCATGTTGTCTGAGTCCAGAAAAGTACGGGAAGCAGCACAGATTATCCTCACAAACTAGGGACAAAAGGAAAAAGCAACACCATTTGGACTTTCTCAAACATTTCATTCAACTCAGAGATCAATCCCAGTTTGCCAGGCCAACGGCTCCCTAGTGTGATTCCGGCAACAAGGCTTGGGTCCTTTAGCTCTTGCCTTTTCCCCTGTTCTCATTTCTTACTCTTCTCTCCCTTAATAACTAGCTTCATAGTTTTTCTGCTTTGTAAATAAGATTGGGGGCGGGATGAATTGGGAGATTGGGATTGACATATATACACTATGTATAAAATAGATAACTAATGAGAACCTACTGTATAGCACAGGGAACTCTACTTAGTGCTCTGTGGTGACCTCAATGGGAAGGAAATCCAAAAAAGAGGGGATATATGTATACATATAGCTGATTCACTTTGCTGTATAGTAGAAACTAACACAACATTGTAAAGCAACTATACTCCAATAAAAATTAAAATAAACTAGCTTCAGCCACTCTGGTCTTCCGGTAATAGAATATGCCAAATCATCACTCCCTTTAGAGCTTTAACACTAGCTGTCCCCTCAGATTTGGGCATTACTTGCATCTTTAAATATGGGCATTACTTGCATCTTTAAATATTAACTTTATTAGTTTAAATATTAAATCCTCAAAACCAAGGTAACTCCACAGGTCTCTTCATATTTTTATGTTTTATATTCTTCACTGAATTATTAGTTATATTCTTTTAAATTTGGTGCCTTGACCTCAGAAATACAAAGCCTTATGTGTCCTGTTTATCATGTATTCTCAGTACCTAAACCATTGTCTGCACAGATGGGTATGTAACATACCATATTTCATAATATGTATTATACTATGCAAAACCTAAAATACATAATGCATAAAGAACCATAAGAAGAAAAGAATCCTGATTATAAAACATAAGGCACAGTTTTATATGAGTTCTAGGAATTAAGAATATAAGTAGATAGCAGATGGAATAATGCATTTTCACCAAATTCAGTGACTGAGGATAAAATAGGAAATGGTAGATAAATAAGAGGTATACTTTTGATCAATTAAGAACATCACTCCTAAATTGTGTATTTAACAAAGTATAATATGAAACTTTAAGGATTTATGTAAGGAGTATTATGATGATTTAGTTACAGTTAACTGTTTTCCATCTTACTAGTGGGTCCAACTCCTGTCTACATAACACTGATGGGTTAGTCTGGGGTTGCAACACAGCCTTCTAGCAACTCATTTCTTCAGGTAGAAAAATTAAATGCGTATCTGGTAAAACAATCTGAGATTGAGCAAATGTGAGTTTGGTATACCAGGAACTCCGTGGTTTATTACACCCTGGCATTTGTTTAATGTTCATAAGGAATAAGCAATTTGCTAAAAAGAGGAGACAAAATAGGGCTCATAGAGATGTTTTTCCCTTTTTATGTGTCACACACCCCATTTTACTCTGTTATGTTTAATCATAGGCTTCATATCTAAGCTGTGGGAAAAATGATAAAATGAGAACTAGGTCAGGTTTTGCACAATTTTGTCATTATCGCTTCTGCATTTAAATTGATAGGGTGTTTTCAGAATGGCACTTTGTAAAGCATAATGTAAAAGCCCCTCTGTTATATAATGATGTATCAGTATGCTGTCAGCTGCCTTGTGCTGAGGTTTTCTTTTTTATTGTAATAGATATCAGATAATCAGACATATACTTACTGTTTAAGATTTCTAAAGCAAACAGCCATGTAACCAACAGAGAAAGAAATAGAACAATACAATCACCCCAATAGCCTCTTCTTCGTGCCTCTTCTTTTACATTTCCTGTTTCTCTACTACAGATACTGATTTTTGTGATCCCTTTCTTGACTTTTTAGAGAGTTTTAAACCTCTGTATATGTCCTTCAATAATATAATTTAGCATTACCACTTTTGGAACTCAATATAAATGGAAAAATGATTTTTGTCTTTTTAAAAAATAATTTACTTTTAGAGTAGTTTTATGTTCTTAGCAAAATAAAGAAGGTACAAGATTTTCCATACACCCTCTGCCCTTACACATGCCCCCGCATTATCAGCATCCTCCACCAGAGTGATACATTTGTTTACAGTTGATGAACCTGCATTGACACATCATTATCACCAAAAGTCCATAGTCTACATTGGGGTTCACATTTGGTGTTGTAGTGTCTATGGTCTTGGACAAATATATAATGACGTGTATCAACCATTATACTATCATGACGAGTATTTCACTGCCTTAAAAATCTTCTGTGCACCACCAATTTATCCCTCCCACCCACCTCCCACCCCCAACCACTGGCGACCACTGATCTATTTACTGTTTACATAGTTTTACATTTTCCACAATGCCATATAATAGAATAATACACTGTGTAGCCTTTTCAGACTGGCTTCTTTTCCTTAGTAATATGCATTTGAATTTCCTCCATGTGTTTTCATGGCTTGATAACTCATTTAGTTTAGTTTTTTTTTTTTTTTTTGCGGTACGCGGGCCTCTCACTGCTGTGGCCTCTCCCGCTGCGGAGCACAGGCTCCGGACGCGCAGGCTCAGCAGCCATGGCTCACGGGCCCAGCCGCTCCGCGGCATGTGGGATCTTCCCGGACCGGGGCACGAACCCGCGTCCCCTGCATCGGCAGGTGGACTCTCAACCACTGCGCCACCAGGGAAGCCCTCATTTAGTTTTTAACATTGAATAATATTGTATCGGACGTACCACAGTTTATTTATTCATTCAGCTGCTAAAGGACATCTTTATGGTTTCCAAGTTCTGGCAATTAAAGCTGCTTTAAACATCTGTGAGCAGGTTTTTGTGTGGATATAACTTTTGAATACTTTTGGATAAATATGAAGAAGCACAATTGCTGGATCATATAGTAAGAGTATGACTAGTTTTGTAAAAAAAACAAAAAACAAAACAAAACACTAAGGTGTTTTCCAAAGTGACTGCACTCACTATTTTGCATTTCCACCAGCAATGAATGAGTGTTTATGTTGCTCCACATCCTTGGTCATATATGTTATAACCAGTATTTTAGATTTTGGCCATTCTAATAGGTGTGTAGTGGTATCCCACTGTTCATCTAATTTGCATTTCTGTGATGATAAATGATGTGCAGCACGTGTTCATATGCTTATTTGCCATGTATATATCTTCTTTAATAGAGGTGTTTGTCAAGATATTCGGCCCATTTTTTAATTGGGATGTTTACTTTCTTATTGTTGAGTTTTAATTATTCTTTGCATATTTAGGATAACAGTTCTTTACTAGATATGTCTTGTGGAAAAAATTCTCTCCCAGTCTGTAGTTTTCCTGCTCATTCTCTTGACATTGTTCTTCACAGAGCAGAAGGTTTTAATTTTAATGGAGTCCAGCTTACTGGATTTTATTGGATTGTGCCTTTAGTGTTACTTCTAAAAAGTCTTCTCCAAGGTCATCTAGAAGGATAACATCCTGTGTTATCTTCTAGGTGTTTTATAGTTTTGTGTTTTACATTTAGGTGTATGATCCATTCTGAGTTAATTTTGTGAAGAGTATAAGGTGTGTGTCTGGATTCATTTTTTTGCATGTGGACGTCCACTTGTTCCAGGACCATTTGTTGAAAAGACTGTATGATATCACTTATATGTGGAATTTTAAAAAGCCAACCTTTTAAAAACAGAGTGAAATGGTGGTTTACCCTGGGATGGGGGGTGGGGGAACAGAAAAGATGATGTTTAAGGATACAGACTTACAATAAGTAGTAAATAAGCCCTAGAGATCTAATGCACAGTATAGTGAATACAATATTGTATTGTAATCAGCAAATGCTAAGAGACTAGAACTCTGTTATTTCAACTATTAAAAAGAAAGAATAATTATGTAACATGATGCAGGTATTATTGCTACAAAATTATATTACAATATATAAATGTATCAAATTAACATGTTGTATGCCTTAAATTTACACAATGTTATATGCTAAATATATTTCAATTAAAAAAAAAAAAAGACTACCCTTGCTCCACTGTATTGATTAGCCTTTGCTCCTTTGACAAAGATCAGTTGACTACATTTATGTGGGTCTATTTCTAGACTCTCTATTCTGTTCCATTGATCTGTCTATTCTTTCACCAACACTGCATTGAATTGATTACTGTAGCTTACCATAAGTCTTGAAGTTGTATAATGTCAGTCCTCCTCATTTTCCCTTTCCTTCAATATTGGGTTGGCTATTCTGGGTCTTTTGCCTTTTCATATAAACTTTAAAATCAGTTTGTTGATACCCACAGAATAACTTACTAGAATTTTGATTGGGATTCCATTCAGTCTGTGTATCTACCTGGGAAGAACTGACATCCTGACAATATTGAATCTTCCTATCCATGAACAAGGAAACTCTCTCCAGTTATTTAGATCTTTGATTTTGCTCATCAGAGTTTTGTAGTTTTCATTATATAGATCTTGCAATTATTTGGTTAGATTTATATCTAAGTATTTCATTTTTTAGTGATAATGTAAATGGCATTGTGTTTTAATTTCAAATTTTTATTGCTGGTATAGAGGTAAGTGATTGACTTTTGTATGTTAACGTCATATCCTGCTACTTTGTAATGGCTTCTTAGTTCCAGGAGTTGTTGTTGTTTGGTTGATTGTTTCAGATTTTCTACATAGACAATTATGTCATCAAAGAAGGAAGACAGTTTTATTTTTTCCTTCCTAATCTGTATGCCTTTTGTATTCTTTTCTTGTCTTACTGCATTAAAATAATTGCATTTTAGACTACAGGATGGAAGCACCAAAAGGCACATCACTTCGTCTCTTAGATCCTTGAATCACACAGAAAATAGAAATGGCAGCAATTTTATTTTCCCAAAATAGTAGCATTCAGTCAGAGTGCTCTAAGATGTTGATTCCAAGAACCTATTAAAAAAGTCTTCAGAGAATTATATTATGTTTAAACTGAATGAGTGTCATTTTCTATGTCCTTGCCTTGCCCTTCTAACCCTGGTTAAGCTGAATGCAATAACCTGTGGGAGCTCTGGTCACGGGTTGAGTGCCACACTAATGATCAGGGGTCACTTTCATTTTCATCCTAGATATACTTAAGCCTCTGGTATTTCCAGGTTTCAAAAGCTCTTAGCACAACAGGAGTTCTTAACCTTACATGATGTGTGTTTATTTTTAATCCCTGTTTCTCCTTGTTTGACAGGCAAAAGGCCTGTGTCTGGGTCATTTTCAGTGACTTTCTTGTTCTTCCTTCCTAAATTCACAGCACTTGGCAGGTAACATTTACCAGGTCACTCTGACCTCCATGTGCAAAGCAGCTTTTCTCTAGTGTAGGTGGAGGAATGGGGCCAAGGATGGATGCTAAACCATTGCCATGTTTTAAACCATGTAGGTAGGGAAATGTTTTAAAGTTGCACTGAGGTTCAACTTCAAACTCCATGCTTTAGGTGAATCCAGATTTGACAGTCTCTTCATATAATATACTATTCTCAGAGATTTAAAAATATATATTATTAGAAATCTCTGTCTATGTTTTATATTAAAATAAATTTGCATAATACATTACCTTGGCACCAACTGTTAAAAATAATGGGAAGAAAGATAGCAATGGATAGGCAGAAGACTAAATTGGCATAGCAACTATAATTAGTACTGTGTAGGAAAATTTTTCTTTGAGAATCCTTGGTAAACCAGAACTGTTATTTGTAAGTATCATATATATATATATATATATATACACACACACACACACACATACATATATATATATATACATACATACATATATATGCATATAACCTTTTTTGAAAGTGGAAATACTTCAAAACTCAAGCCTAATTAAATCATAGTCAGCAACACTCACCAACTTTTGACAGAAATATCCAGCACCTTGCAATGAAAATGTTTCAGTTATGTATGTATAATTAATGTTTATTTGACCGACCAAAGTGTAGTTGTCCTTCTGTGGGAGTGAAAGAACCTGAGCTTTCTAAAGTATATTTCTCAGGGTCAAACTTCAGTGAATGAAGATTTTCATCCTGGGATACATTTTAAAAGACAAAAACTAATATTGTCTCTCTCCAAAGTCTTCCTTCATGGCTGTTCTATTGCTTACCTGTGGCTCTGGAATTTTCCTTCTCTCCTTTTTGTCAGGTTAAAAGAAATTAAAAAATAAATAAATAAAAAGGAAAGAAGACTTGGGAATCTCTTCTTGAGCGGCCTTAGTTACTTATTCTGGTTTTCATATCTACATTAAAGGAAACAGTCCCAGTTTACATGTAAACAGAACAAATATCTGTCTTTTCTATATATAATGGAGTCTATTTTTAAGCATAAACCCCTCTGAAACCAATTAATACTAGGTATCTGACCTACATAATGGATTCTGAACTCCTTATTTTATTTTTCTCCTTTTTGTTTTTAAAGCAACACAGTGGTTCATACATCTTTGTATTGATTAAATGGGTAATTTGCTCAATGTGTATATATCACTTGAAACAGATTTCCAACAAAGCTCTTTAACCAGCATTTTTACACTACTGAGTACTTTTAAGAAGTATTTCCCAAACTGCTGGAGTCAATTTATATATCTGAGCTGGCAATGTTAAATGTCTGTAGCCACATGTGTTGATCCCAAAGTTGCCAAGCATATTCCCTCTTCAAAAAAGTTGTACATAAGATAAAACAAAAACAAAAAAACAAGGAAACAAAGAGTGTTCTTAATTCCTCTGTTCTCAGTCCATGCCCTTTCTTTTTCTTGTGCCCTCTGTAGTCTCAGTTTGTTCTCACAGAGAATCATTCCTCTGTGATCTTGCTCTTGGGAGTCTCCCACTGCGATCATTGTGTGGATTAACAGTCACCACATTTAGGTTTGTTCCACCCCTGGGTCTTCGAATTTTACAAGAAAACCTTCTTTTAAAAGAAAATTTCAAGAGCTCTACCTAAAGAAAATAATCTCTAGAGGTGCAATTTTCAGCATCATGCTTAGTGCTGGAAAAGATATTTTTGTTAAGGGGAAAACTATTCAGGGACTTTAACATTCAGACATGTGCATAAATACTGGCCATACTGTAAATAAAACACTTTTAAAGGATTGTAAACCTTTTGTATTTCGTTGAATGCTTGGTAGAGCAAACATTTTACTGAGTCACCTTGATTATTACATGATATTACTGAACTACAAACTTTTAAAATCCCAGAGTGATTTCTGGGATTTTTGTGTCTTCTTTGTAGAAGCATATTGATGTAAAGAAGACTGACCCAAGGGCTTTACGTCTAACTGTGTATCTGCTGTCGGTGTCTTTATATTCCTCCATCATAATATCTGTATACATTTAAGGGCAAAATATCACCATCCAGTAAGATGATAGTTCTGTATCTAGAATGCATCACTGGCACTTCCGTTTACATAATATCCCACATCTAACTAAATTCAAAATCCTTTGGAATTTATCTTCCACGTATAGTAATATGCTACAACGAACACCCATGCAACCCACCTTGAGAAATAAAACATATTACTATGAAATATCACTATGGGAACTTCCTATATATTCCTTCACAATCGCATACTCCTCCCTTCACCATTCCCAAAGATAACATCTTTCTTGAATTTATTGTTCATTATTTCCACTGTATTTCTTTTTCCTTTAAATATATGCATTCATTTAAAATATATGCATACTTATGTAAATATACTATATATATGTATATATATAAACATTTAAACATTCTACATAAATAGAATTCTGTATTGCAACTTGCTTTTTTCCACACAAAAATGTATTCATGCCAGTTGTGATGTTCAGCAGGTCTTAATTTCCTAAATGACTGTGACCATCTTTCCCATCATTTATGCTCTTCTTACCATGTGACTAGTCTTCCTGAGAGGTGTTTGGGGGTTTCTTCCCTTGAATCTGGGTGGGGGCTTTTCAGAAGTGATGCTATGTGACTTCTGAACTAGATCGTGAGAAGAATACAACTTTCATTCTACTCTCTATTTTAAGATGCTTCCTCAAGGGAAATAGATACTATGATAAGTGGAAACCAAAACCATGTGGAGAGACTCATGGAGAGTAACTGAGATGATCAGCTGACATCTGGTCTCAGTGGACTTGGGAATGAGCATGCCTTTAGATGATACTATTTCCCACCCTCCCAGTCTACCAACTGATGCCTCAGACAAGGTAGAGAAGGGGCAAACCATTTCCCCTATGCGTTGTCCAAATTCTGACCTATGAAAACCAAGAGCATTATAAATGGTTGTTTTTCATCACTAAGTGTCAGAGTACCATATTTTGAAACCACAGTAACTGGAACAACATAGGTCTTTCTGGTTTATTTATTATGATTACTTTATTAAGTTATTTCAATATATCATAGCTTGTTAATTTATTCTTCTGTTGGTGGACACTTAGTTTGTTTCACTTTTTTGCTATTATATATAAAGCTGCCAGTAACAACTGTAAACGTATCCATAGTGTGCTGATGCAGCAGTTTCTACAGTGGTATATAATCAAGAGTAGAATTGCTTTGGCCCCAAAATATGCATATCTTTAATTTTATCAGATATTGCCAAATGCACAATGATATTGTACTAATTTACACTTCCACTTGTAATATATGAGTTTTCATTATCCCATTACCTAATTTTCCAATAAAATTTTGATATTTGAATTTACATATCTCTTGATTATGAAGTAATATCACCTTTGGCCTAAGCTCCCTAAATACTCTTGAGACTGAACATCATTTTATATGTTTAGATTGTGGTGGATATAATTTATATATATATCTCAATATGAAACAATTCATGAATCGCTTGGATAGACCATATGTAATCGTAAATTTTTCAATATATTTACTGTTTCAGGGTGGCTGTTTGTTTTGCTACTGTTAAAATACTGATATTTATATCTTAACTTCATAATTGAGATTGACCCCAAAGTTTTCTTTCTATGCCATAGCTATTTGCCTATGACATCAAGTCTATATTAATGTCATAACATGAATTGCCAAGGGATTCTGTATTTTTCCTTTATTTTCAGTTTAACAAAATTTACTTTTGAAATTTTCTAGGTTATATTTCATTCAACCTATGTTTAATTATAGATTTAAATACTTTAACAATTATAGACCTTTTTTCTTGAGTCAAATTAGTATATTATATTTCATGGGTATTTCTTATAATGATAGCACATTTCAACTTAAAATAATTGTTTTGTTTTAAATGATAGTATGCTTTGTGTCTTGATCATACATTAAATGTACTCTTGTTTTCTTGAAAAATTAAATATAATTGCTTAAATTTTCTCTGTGTATGTGTGTATTACTAAAGATACTTGGAAAGTGTAATTCTGAATTTTCATTTTTTATTCTTACTTATATTGGAGATGATTAGTTTTCTTTTGTGTTTTTTGATTTTGTACTTAATGCTTAGCAGAGCACTGCTTTTTCTGCAAAAATATCGTGAAGACTGTGATGAGATAGGAATCTGTAGGAAGAATTTGGAATTGTTTCTTCCATTTGTATAGAGTGCTACAGATAAGTGATTAAGTTCATTTCCATGTTTAAAGTGTCCTGGTTCATTCAGATAATATGAAATAGAGCCTTCAGCTCATGGTGGGTATGACCTCCAGTTATGAATTCTGACAGCTATAATGTTTATATACTCCCAGGGCCTACTGTAGAAAAATTATCTAATCGTCTCCTTTAGATAATAGGCTAATTTTTCATTTTTTTTTAACGTGGACTACCTTTTCAACATGATGTTGTCATTCCAGTGTCCTTTCTTTATATGAAGTATCACTGTCATATCCTCCCCTTGCACAGACATGAGGATTTATCTTCTCTCCCTCTCTTTCAACAGGTCATTAAAATCCAACCTGTAAGTTACAGAGAACAACAACTCTCTCCAGGGAGCGACATCATCAATGTAAGTTTGCCACACGGATTTTCAATTACCTTGTCATTTTTTAAACCCTAAGGTTTCTGTTTATTTCTGTAAGTTCTCCTAAGTTTTACTTTCATACTTACTTTGGAGGATATTTACAATATCTAGTTCATCATGTTGCCATATATGGAAGTCTTAATTCAATCTACAGAGAGCAGCCAAAGTAATTGTTTCAAAAGGAAAAATCACATGCTTAAAATCTTTCTAATGCCTTTCCAGTGATCCCTGGATTAAGACAAAGCTTCAAAAAAGGGCTGACCAGGCCCTGCATGCATATTTCTATGTAAGCTGTAGATTTATTTTGCACTATACTTTATTTGACATTTATCCAGGAATTACAGCCTTCCGTCATAACTTCCAGTGCAGTCAAAGGGCCTTTATACATGTTGTTGTCTCTTCCTTAAACATTCATCCCTCTTTCCTTCCTCTAGTTAATTTCCACTTTCCTTTAGATCTCAGTTCAGGCTTCACTTTCTCAAGAAATGTCTTCCCTGGGACTTACCTGGCAGTCCAGTGGTTAAGACTTCGCCTTCCAATGCAGGGAGTGTGGGTTTGATCTCTGGTCGGGAAGCTAAGATCCCACATACCTCACTGCCAAAAAACCAAAACATAAAACAGAAGCAATATTGTAATAAATTCAATAAAGACTTAAAAAAAAAAATGGTCCACATCAAAAAAATCTTAAAAAAAAAAAAAAAGAAATGTCTTCCCTTACTTCCGGACTTGGTCCTTTTCTCTCCTCCCAGAGAGCACTCGTAACCTCTCTCACTGTTTATCTGTAGTGATACTTGTGTTTTAAAATTCCATATGTGTGTACAAAATTATTTGATTTATATGTTTCTCTACTTGGACTAGAAATTCTCTGAAGGCCTGTAGTGTATCTGTTGGTTTTTTTTTTTTTTTTTGCGGTACGCGGGCCTCTCACTGTTGTGGCCTCTCCCGTTGCGGAGCACAGGCTCCGGATGCGCAGGCTCAGCGGCCATGGCTCACGGGCCCAGCCGCTCCACGGCATGTGGGATCTTCCCGGACCGGGGCATGAACCCGTGTCCCCTGCATCGGCAGGCGGACTCTCAACCACTGCGCCACCAGGGAAGCCCAAGTGTATCTGTTTTTATTCATGCATGTTATCCCCAGCACCTAAAGCAAAGTTGACACTAAATATATATTTGTATAATGAAATAAAATATAAATGTGGGCTCCTTTTGAATAGGAAATATTCAATTTTCTATTCTTCTAGTCAGGAAGGATTCCTATTATAAAGATGACCAGAGATGCATCTAGAAATAACTTGCTATCTGAAGTTAGGGATTTAATCTTCATTGTTCAGAGTAGTATATCAATCTCTTCTTCCTTTCAGCTCCTTCATTCTTTAATCTGTAGGGTCATGTTTCCATTAGATGATGCCGTTTTAGCAAAACCCCCATCCACAAGGTGTCCTGGGGACTTACACCTCCAAAGTAGCATGGACAGTTGGTGACCTGTAGCCTTGTGGTTATAATTATCATATATGGTGACTGTTCAAAAACAATGACAACTTACTCATGGCAAGAGGGCGTGTGAGGTAAGGTGCTCCTATAAACTCTAGACTCACAGGCACGGAATGTGTGTTTACGAGCCATAACTTAGCAAATAGTTTAAGTTCCATCAGATGGACCAGGCAGAGTCTCCAAAGAAACAAACTATAGGCTTTGTTCAGGCAAACATCATCACCAGAAATACAGGAGAGAATTAATCAAGAAGCTAGTAAGCAGACAAAAGTGATGGAGAACCTGGTTGTATGGCTAAAAAGTATGGTTAAGAAGATACCTAATTTCATCTGCAGTTCTGTATGCAGATAGCAGAATCCAACCACAGGAATCAACCTCAGAGAGAGAGAGAAAGGCAAAGCCAAAAGAGAGTTCAAGTTCAGGTTACTGGAACCGGAATTCAGAATAGTGATTCAAAGAGAAGTCTAGTGCTGTAGCAGGACTTTTCAAGGATGAGAAAAGAAAGAAGCATATCTGGGATTGGAACTTGAGTACAAAAGCAGCGTTATTAGAAGAGAGACCCAGGAAGAGCTAGTTGAGGTTTGGAGATCAGCAGGTGCATCCACAGGTTAGCACTAATGTACCTGGACCCAGTTCGTCCTATTATGAAGAACAACTCTATCTTAAATCCTACGAGATTGTCAATAAGATATTTTGGTCTCAACTTAATAGACAGGAAATCTTTATTTTCTTTTCCCTTTTGCTTCAACAATTCGCACTTTCTTTCAGATCTCAGTTCAAACTTTACTCTCTCAAGAAAGCCTTTCCTGAATTCCTAAGTTGGTCCCAATCCCTCCTCCCCCATGTTTGCATTAATTCATTCAATAAATGATTAGTTTGCTTATTTATTTCTTGGCATACTTAATACAACACAGATACTAATGTACGAGCTAGTGATACAGAAGTGAATAACATATTGTCCTTGTCCTAGGGATGTCTCTGTCTAGAACACTGGCTGTGGGCGACCATGCAGACAGAAGGGAACTGTGAGCTATAATTATGTGTTTCGTCATCTCTAGCTGGTGTTGGAGGGCCAGCTAGGGAAGACAGCAGAAATGAGTTTAGGAAATGTTACTAGAAGTAGCATTTGCACAATTCTGAAACTCACTAAAAATAACCTCTAGTCAATCCCTGAGGTTTGTGCCACACAGGGAAAGCAAAGGGTAATAGGAAACCCCATGGGGTCTGTAGATCTGTTGACTTATACTCACTATTAATTACTTTTTGTCTGGAACCAGGCCCTGAAAAACAAGCCTATCTAAAAATGGCACATTTTCTACATTTCAGTAACAGCTTGAGGGGGAAATTTCTGACTTCTAATATCTGAAGAAAAGAAATGAATAAATTAGTTGTAACAAGAATCTGTATGAGCAGTTTTAATATTTTCCCCCCATGGACATGGGATGAGGTTATACAGCAGAAATTTGATATTCTTGCTAATTCTCGAGCTACACTGGTAAATGTGCAATTAGGCTAAACACTTTCCATCACAGAGCAGGCAAGAGAAGAAAGCACTGATTCAAAATACAAAGGCCCTTCCTGCTCTGGCATGGATCCTTCATCAGGATAAACCAGGTTGGATCACGACAGAGGCCTTTTTGCCAGAGCCTGGATTTTCATAATGTGTGAGATGCTTTCTCCTTGTAATTACCAGTAATGTTGCTGGGTGAACTGGAGACACATTGAGCAGTGAATTAGATATCACAACTCTCTATTGCAGGGCATGGAAGGCAGCAGCCCTGCTATTTACATCACACAGGCTTCAAATGCAATTTTTAGATCAGCACACCCTGTTCTCATTTTCACTGTTATCCTTTCTCTCCTCATTTGCCCTGTGAAATATCCTTTGCACATTGTCATGTCATCTGCACTGTTTGGAATTGTTATTCAAAATCAGTACTGCTACTGCATCTAAACCTTCCCTTCAGAACATTCATCATTTGTCCATTATGAATAATGAAATAACTACTTTATGTTTTTAGGCATTGCTTATTTTACCTCAGAAATGACTTTATCCATCAAAAATGCATGGCTGCTTAACATTTAACCTAGAAAAGCATTTATGCTATGTATAAGTCAGTTTAGGCTACTATAACAGAATAGCATAAACTGGGTGGCTTAAACGATGAATAACTGTGTCGTGAAGTTTGGAAGCTAGGAAGTCCAAGACCAAGGTGCTAGCTGATTTGGATCTTAATGAGAGCTGTCTTCCTCATTTGCACATGGCTACCTTCTTGCTATGTTCTCACATGGTAGAAAGAGAGATAGTAAGCTCTCTGGTCTCTTATCATAAAGGCACTAATTCCATTATAGGGACTCCATCCTCATGACTTCACTAAGCTTAATTATCCTACAAAGATCTCACCCCCCAATCCCATCACATTGGGGGTTGGGTTTTAATGTATGAATCTGGGGGGAACACAGACATTCAGTCCATAATGCACTAGGACAGCAATCCATCACCACTCTGCTTTAGGTCAACCCAGGCATTCAGAGTCCTATGATCAATTAAGTAACTGCTAATACACAAACCCTGGGAGACTTCCTCCTCTGGCAAGTCATTTTAAATTTGTGAACTTTCAATATTTTTTTCAAAGCCTTTCTTTGGAATCAGAAATAAATTTGATATATATTATTCAGATTACTTCAAACATTCTTTTGAAAGCTGTTAATTCTGCAAAGCTCCAAGTATGTCTTATATAGTCAGCCCTTTCACATCTCATTTAAGTGAACTTTTTTCTTACTTTGCAATCAATTGTCTATTCCTTGGGACCAATACACTTTTTTCTTCATCTTTTATGGTCTATTATTTCTATATTTAACAACCTGGCCCAGTTTTTCCCATCTAGCTAAACTGAAGCATTCAAGAGTTACTTTGGATTAACTCTTTGAGGATAAAAAGCTTACCTGACCCTGCCTTGAAAGTTTTTTGAAGACACTGAATTGGAAAAGTAAATTGCTGTTCTCTCATTATCCAGACCTTCCCACTGAAAAGAACTGTGCTTAATTCTAACCTTGTATCCCCCAAAATTTGAGTGGGTTCAAATCTCAGCATATATATTCCCTTGCAATCCAAATTGCTACCAAGAACACTGACACCTCCAGGTGCTGTTAGCTTTCTAAAATTACCAACAATCTCTTTAGCATTTGCAACTATAGAAAGAAAAGTAACAGGGTATCCTACTGAGCAGAGACTGGGGTAAGGGAGGGAGAAACCTGTAAAAGCCTCTTGTCCATTTCCTTAGAATTAATGTAGGAATGTGTCCTATAGTAAAGTTTCAAGGGCTCTTTTCAGAACAGTTTGAATGAATTCAAGCAGCAAACAAAGGTAGAATAATGTATACTGGCATCACTTTTTAAAATCCTCCTGAAAAATAAGGGAAATTTTGTTTTGCTTTCTTTGATGATGGGTTTGTACAGAAGAAATCTGGAAGTTCTCACAATCTCTGCATGAGTTTTAATTCCAATTTTTATATTTGAATGAAAATAATATCAAACAGAAAAATTAGACTGTAAAAAATACTGAAAAATGCTCTCATGTAGAGATTACTGAATTACATAATAATTTTTCTTTGAATAAAATGCAAATAAAAGCTCCATTGCTAGGGCAACTATAATGCAATGAAATAAGGCATCAATATTACCACAAGAGAAAGATAATGGAAAATATTTCTGTTGTTTATTCTTATGAAAAATATAATCCTTAACTATGATCCTAGTTTAAACAGTCTATAGAAAAGAACAGGGTGCCTTGAAGAGTAAGCTGACATACTTCATTGAGTTTATTTAACATTAAGTATTCTTTTTTTAAGCTTTATTTCAAAGGCAGATAAATGGAGATATCCAGGTTAAGATGGCTGATTGAAGCCATATCATAGAATCTCTCTTTTACAATAGCCAATGAAAACAGGGAAAATCCCAAAAATATCAATAAGAAAATAGAAGCCAAGTCAAATCAGCCAATCAAATTAGAAAAAAAAAAAAAAGGAAAACACGGAAATAAATGGAATATTCTGGGGAAAAAAAAGATCCTTAACCATTTTCATGTTTCCTGAGAGTAGTACTCATGAGTTAACAAATCCTTCCCAAGCATGGAAAAACTTAAACTGTCTGGGCACCTCCATTACCTTTCTTTCAATTAGGGAGTAAGGAAATTAATATTGGAAATGAGGTGAGGATAAGTAAGAAAAGAAAAATAAAGTAGATATTCTGTTCTTCAAATATATTTTAGGGTTACTCAATTGTTAGATGAATCTGAAACTTGAAGATATCCCTCCAACCATGATATCTGCCCTCCAACTATGTAAAATGAATCTTGGTTACAGAATAGATTTAACTATCTCACAAGTGAGAGCAGAAGCCACATATTCTTACAACAGCAAAAGGTCATGCCACTTCAGCTCTTATACTGACCTCCTAATAGAAGAGCTGAGTACATAGAAAAAAAGTAATCACGTTTAAGCCATAATTCAGACAGGAAAACAAACAAGTCTCAGATACAGTTGTAAATATTAAACATTTAAAATGTCATAGTATTGTATGAGAGCAAGCAGAAGTTTTTGAAAGAACCCAAGCATTGGAAGATGAAAAGAAATGACATTGCTCCTATGTTAATAAAGTATAGGAAGGAAGGAAAGAAATACATAATACACAAAGACTGCCTAGAAGAAAATATAAGCCAATGAACATAAAGAAATTCTACTTTTTTTCTTTATTTCCTATTATGGCATCTTATTAAAACTGATTTCAATAAAAATATTTCAAAAAGGAAATGAATAAAAAATAAGATTTATAAAAAGAGAAATTATAGATCTAGTTAAATAGATACAGGGCCAAAATAATTTCTCTGAATAACATTAAATTAGAATCATCAGAAACTATGGTTATGTTTTTCATTACAGGAAAAATCTTAAGAAAATATAGATGAAAAGATGAATATGTTAAAACAATCTTAAAAAGCTATATGATATTGAAAATAAATTAAGCAAGAATCATTGGTACCTTTGAAGTAGAGCACCCAATAAATGAAGATAAACACTTTTCAAAATAGAATACAAGAAGAGAATTTTCCTGAAATAAAGATCTCAATTTGCTGCTCAAAAAATCATGACAAAAACAAGGAAAACTGTTTTTAGGCATTTAAGCCATCTGCAAAAGGACAAATATCACAGACCTCAGACCTCTTCACAATAATTTTTATAACTAGAAGACAATAGAACAAAATTTGCAGAGATCCAAAAATATTTTAATAATGCATAGGACAAATGGAAATTTTTCAATTTTATATCATGGAAATGGACAATGAGATTCACTTATATAGGAGTCAATTTTGAGCTTCTCCTATATTATTCTTTTTTGATTTCACAACATGGTTTCTTTATTTTCTTGACAATATTTTTTTCCAGATCAAACCTGCAACATTGCACTGTGCCTAATATACTTGAGAATACAAAGTGTTGGTCAAGGTCCAAAGACATTAGAGAATGACAAGGTTGCTTTCATTCAATGAACCAGCGAGCAGAAAGGACAAAGGTACAGGACAAGTAAGAATGACAGTGAGTGGATGCAGTTTTAGGGCACCTTCCTAGGCCCTTAAAGATGTGAACTGATTTGCTGATTGGTGCAGCCTGCGTGGAGCAAGTATCTCGCTAGGTCAGAGGAACTAAAAGTTTGGTTTCATTGCCTAAAATGCCATTAGACTGGGTGTGGGGTTGGGGTGGGAAAGCCACATCAACAATTGACATAAAACCTCATAAAGCCATTATCTCACTGGTTGTTCCTTCTTCCTCTTCTTTGCTGGTTCTTATACTTATCTTTGACCCCCTTAATACTGAAGGACTCCAGTCCTTGGTCCTCTTCTCTTCACTAACCATCCCTTCCAATATCATGGTCTTTTCCATGATTCCCATAATTTACTGAAAAATATTCTCAGAGTAATGAAGATTAATATGAGAGTTCCATAAATGAATTGGGAGATGGTTATTCACAATTCTGAATTATTGATATCCTTTTACCAAGTCAGGTAGTTGAATGTTAACTGTATTTTCTTGAGGAAGCTTTTGATGAATGACACTTGTGTTACAATGAGACATGCAATGGCAGAAACGTGAAAGCGTTTAGAAAGAAAGAAAGAAAATGAATGAATGAATGAATGAATAAATAAATAAATAAAATGTTCAAGGCAGCTCAATGTCATAGAATTTGAAGACTTTCAAGGAAATCAGTCAGATTTCTATTGAAGGATATGGGCCAGAGTTTCATTACTTTATTAAGAAACAGTTTACCCATTTACTCTTCCCTGGCATAAGCATAAATAACACCTAATGATTGCATTTTAGGAGAGGCCACAGGATGGTGAAATTCAGATTATTTTGTAAATAATAAAGCAAAATTTCTGAAATTTTTGTTTGATCCTTTTTTTTTTTTTGTCCTTGAGGAAGCATTTAAAACTTCAGTAATTCTATCAGAAAGCTTTTTTTTTTTTTTTTTTTTTGGTGCATGATAGTTGCTTTAAAATGGGTTTTCTTCTCAGGAGGGAAAATATCAATGTCATGTGGTATGTCAGTTGCTATGGTAACTATACCATTCTTTTTTTATATGACAATTTGAACTGGCTCTTAAACCTGAGCAACACTCTGGCCTCCTGAAGAGTAATTGCTGCCTCATCAGAGCTCAGCGCTTAATCCCACTCCCCTTCTTTTCCTCCCCCACCTCCAGGTGCTTATTTGAAATTTATTCACAAATACTCTTACTCAGTCCTCTGGGTTAGCTGTGCAATGCAACACAAAGTATAAAGGATTACTAGTTAAATGGGAAGAAAAGGGTAAGCTTTCCAATTTACCTCTGTTGGTAGAACAAATAAGAAGACTTACTTCTCATAAACCTATTAACTCTCTTGACTTCATGTATCAACTCCAACTCCACTTTTCCCACAGAACTCTCATTCAAAATATTTGACTACTCTTCCCTAATTCAATCTTCATAATGGCCATTTGAATACAAATGAGGGTCAAAATAGACTTGGGTTCATTTAAATTTCTGTGTTATTAAAATGAAGCTGAGACCATCAAATCTCTAATGTGGAGAAAAGTAAAGTGCCCTTTGACCAACAGCATAAAATGGCAACAGAGAAATCTGATGACCTCTGTCTATTATTCTTTTTTAGCTGCGTGTGAAATAAATTATGAAGTATTTAACAATATTTTATCCTAAGATCATGGTCTTTAAGAAATGAACTTTGATTTGTTTCATTGAGATGCATAGACTTGTCAGTATTATAATAGATTTTATTTGAAAATTACTATCAAAGAAAGACACAGTGGAAATCTAAATGCAGCATAGCTCATTAATATACAGATTTGGATCTGAGTGTCCATACGTCCTTCAAAACATAAACTGCATAAAATAAATCTGAAATTAATTTTTTAAACAGCTATAAGGGTTATGTATTACTGTTATAATGGGTTATACTGTGTGTGATATTGATATTCTCATATATCCTATTGGTATAGTTGAATTACAGTACATGAAATATTATTAATATATGCTCACAGTGGTCTTGAAAATAATACTATTCCCCTGCATTTAAATATACAGAGAAAATTAGTAACATATTGACTTACCAAACATTTATGATGTATATATAAATATAAATATATTTATATGATATAAATGTATTATGTACTCAAAAATCTGGGATTTAAATTTGGAAATTAATGGTAATTGTGATTAATGTTTATAAGGGTAAGCCAATATACATTTTGTCGAGAAAAATTCCATGGCATTCCTGTATTCCTCAAACTAATTAGTCAAGAGAATACAGACTAACACAAAATGACTAGTGTACTGACAGGCAGCCTGAACATTCAGAATGCAGTGGAGGGCTTCTTTCACCAAAGAAAAACACTGCATGTTCTTTCAAGCCAATCATAAAGGTGCAATAACTCTTATCCCCTCTATCATGCTACCCTACCTCCTCCGACTCCTGCCGAAGGCCCCATAGGACTCATGGCCTTGCAGGGCAGTGAAGGGCCTACTGACTCTACAGTATGTAGTATGGTACCTCTCCCTCAGCTAATATTAAATTTCAACAGACAGCATAGAGTAGAAGAATGGGAAAAAGCCCTTTCTATTATGTTATATGATGCCCAGGATCTTAGGATTCTCCAGAGAAATAGAGCCAATAGGATAGATAGATAGATAGGTAGATATAGAGACATCTATCTCTATATCCTTATATATCTTTATATATAGAGAGATATATAAAAGATCTCTCTCTCTCTCTCTCTCTCACACACACATACACACACACAGACTCTTCCACATCTATTTCCTATCTCTTCCTTTCTCCTCCAGCTTGCCCAACTTTACTCACCCTTAGTCCAGTGCAGCATGGCTGGTTTCTGTCTCCACCTCACTAACTCATGGCTTTCCTTGACAACCTCTTTCTGGCAGAATCTAATGGTCAACTTTAGTCTTGGGAAAGGCAATAATCTATTAGAGTAGGGAGTAGTCAGACCAAATAAGGTATTAGAATTTACAGAAAGTTAACGTTTCTTATTGTCAGCAGTTTGCACAAGATTTATTGTGATCAGAGAAAAGGAAAAAAACAGGATAAACATAGTGGAAACAGCTTATGGTAGAGTAATGAGTAGGATTTAAGAGTGATTTATTATTGATTTCCATGGTTTCGGGGCAACTGAATGGCTAAAAGCAGGACAGGAAAAAAAACAGAAATAATAATAATGTGAATTATACTATAGAATGTTCCAATGACAAGGCCTCATGAATGGGAATAATACTAAAATAGACAATGACAACATACGCTTGAGACAGTAGGAGCCTAAGCAGGAAATAATGTGAATAATACAAAAGCAACTGTGTTTGAGATTGCACACATACATGCATGATATTATATGGGGGCACCATGTAGACACACAGACACACACAGACACAGACATGCACACGGCCTTTTGGAAGCAAGGTGGGGGCTTAGGAAAGATACTTGGGAAAGACTGATAAAAATCAGGCAAGAGGTCTTTCACCACTTTATTTAAAAACAACACCTTAAATTATGTAAGAGAATGTTTATACCTGGAGGGCCAAGAAAGCAATCAGGTACCTTAGGATCATCACTACTTTGTTGAGAGAGAAATGTTTTACCACAGAGAGAAGAAAATATATTTTAAATGTATTTATATATATTTTTATATATATATACACACATAGTATATATATATTATATATATTATAGCATATTATATATATTAAAGGAAATGGTAAGATTTCACTTTGACAAAGTCACATACAAATTTGGGGGGAGGTGGAGGGAGAAAACAAAACAGTCTTTGCAAAAATCTCATGTGAAAACAATCATTATGAAACCATATAGTGCTGCATAGCTCAGCTATTTGCTCACATTAAGACTCTGTGAAGTAACATTTGGGGCCACAGGCATTTTCTCATCTTGCTAAGAATCCCACTTTAAAAATTTACACCAAAAAAAAGAAATCCCTGTTCATTGGAGTCTAAGCATCAGAGAGGTGCTATCTTTAAGCAACTCCATTCTCTCAGAAGAGTTCACTAATCAAATCACTGCACAAACTACAAACAGGGTGGGTGGCCTCAAATAGCAGCTGAAGAAAAGGAGAAAGTTTGTCTTCTGTACCTTTCTCTTGGTTCAGAACTACTGAGTTGGTTGTGGGATTATTGCTTAATTAGATTGTATGTATCTTTATTGTTTTAACTTCCCAATAAGAGATATGTTACGTTTAAATTTCGTAATTCGTACTGTCAGTGTTATAACACAGACCATAGTATTTAACTGCATCCCAAATGGGTACCCCCCCCAAATACAGAGACCAGTGCTACTACCTTCCATATCTCCAAAATAAAAAGAAAGAAAAAAAGAACTGAATTTATTAAAACCTCAAAATCCTTCTATAATAATTTAATATAAATTTGATCTTTTGTCCTAAACAGATATCTAGTAAAAATCTCTCTGAAAATGTACTATGAAGTAATAAAAGAGGAAAGAAATTCTTTTGGAATCAGAGCTCAACATCAAACAAGGACACCTCATTCCATACTAAGCATTACTACTGGGGATACTTTATGGCACAGGTTGCCAGAGATTAAGTAGCATAGCTCAATTCTCTCCAATAATTTCCTAACTGTCCAAATGTAGGGAGATTAAAAAAAGAGCCAAGGAGACTGGTAGGATAAAAAGTCATGAAACGTTTATAGCTCTGTTAACTCTTCAATGAGAAAATGTCCAATGGAAGGTCCATGGATGCTTGTTATTTTTCTTTATCTGCAGTCCCATAAAACCACATCATTTTACTATAAAAAAATATAGGAACAAAACTTCTTAGAGTTTTATGAATTTAAAATGCTGACCTTAAGTCTGTTGTCAGTTCTAGAATATAAACTGATACTTGCCTTGTGGTTTTGTAGTTTGGGTACCTGAAAATTATAATAGGCTCTGGAAATGCAGATACAGTGAAAAGCTGGTTAAAATTGCATTTCCTATATGTAGTACTTGTAATCTTCTGGTGGCAAAAACTAAAAACTTTAAAAAGTTTCACAGTGGTTGTTTGTGATGGAGACAAGTGACTAAAAAGAAGGGATTAGGTTTCTGAAGTGGTGCATTTTGTGGGGTGCTTTGTTTTTTACTTGATATTGTATTGTGAGCATTTTAATATCACTAAATGGCCTTTACCATACCAATTTTATTAAGTTTGTATGAGTTCATCCTGTGTATATACTAAAGTTGTTTTAAATTCTTCTATTTTTTTTAAATTGGGGTATAGTTGCTTTACAATGTTGTGCTAGTTTCTGCTGTACAGCAAAATGAATCAGCTATATGTATACATAGATCCCCTCTTTTTTGGATTTCCTTCCCATTTAGGTTACCACAGAGCATTAAGTAGAGTTCCCTGTGCTATACAGCAGGTTCTCATTAGTTATCTATTTTATACATATTAGTGTTTATATGTCAATCCCAATCTCCCAATTCATCCCACCTCCCCTTCCCCCCTTGGTGTCCATGTTTGTTATCTACATCTGTGTCTTTATTTCTGCCTTGCAAACAGGTTCATCATTTTTCTAGATTCCACATATATGTGTTAATATACATATGTTTTTCTATTTCTGACTTACTTCACTCTGTATGACAGTCTCTATGTCCATTCACATCTCTAAAAATGACCCAATTTTGTTCCTTTTCATGGCTGAGTAATATTCCATTGTATATATGTACCACATCTTCTTTATCCATTCCTCTGTCAATGGACATTAGGTTGCTTCCATGACCTGGTTATTGTAAATAGTGCTGCAGTGAACATTGAGATGCATGTTATCTTTTTGAATTATGGTTTTCTCTGGATATACGCGCAGTAGTGGGATTGCTGGGTCATATGCTAGTTCCATTTTTAGTTTTTTAAGGGACCTCTGTACTGTTCTCCATAGAGGCTGTATCAATTCACATTCCCACCAACAGTGCAAGAGGGTTCCCTTTTCTCTACACCCTCTCCAGAATTTATTGTTTGTAGATTTTTTGATGATGGCCATTCAGACTGGTGTGAGCTGATACCTCACTGTAGTTTTGATTTGCATTTCTCTAATAATTAGTGATGTTGAGCATCTTTTCATGTGCCTCTCGGCCATCTGTACATCTTCTTTGGAGAAATGTCTATTTAGGTCTTCTGCCCATTTTTTGATTGGGTTGTTTGTTTTTTTGATATTGAGCTACAAGAGCTGTTTGTATATTTTGGAGATTAATCCCTTGTCCATTGCTTCGTTTGCAAATATTTTCTCCCATTCTGAAGATTGTGTTTTCATCTTGTTTATGGTTTTCTTTGCTGTGTAAACGCTTTTAAATTTCATTAGGTCCCATTTGTTTATTTTTGTTTTTATTTTCATTACTCTAGGAGGTAGGTCAAAAAAGATCTTGCTGTGATTTATGTCAAAGAGTGTTCTTCCTATGATTTCCTCTAAGAGTTTTATAGTGTCTGGTCTTACATTTAGGTCTTTAATTAAATTCTTCTATTTTGATCAAATGGAATATATAAGAATTTTTGTTTTTTAAGTAATCTTGGAATTTGCATCTTTGTACACAATATTTAAACTATAGTCTCAACAACTATTTTGCCTTGTATGTTTCTTAAAGAATAACTTTTGTAAAGATTATGGACAATACTGTCCATTTGCCGATGGGAGCAGGATGGCTGTCAATTGCACTTCTCACATCTTGTAAATTCCCATAATCTAGAGCAATTGGCTTGGGTGTTCCCTACATACTGGGGTAACCTCACTCCATCCTTCTCCTAGATAAGCATTCCCACCTTGGATAAGGTGTGAGGGCTGCAAAATGAAAGAACCTCAGAATGATCCCTGGAAAGTTTTTTGTAAACTGTTATTTTTTTTTTGTAAATTTGTGGGTTCCCAAGGGTTCCCAAAGGAAAAAGCCACCAGAACCTGAACAAAAGGACCACTGGTTTATTTTTACAATTACTCTTCTTGAACTTAAAGAAAATTAAATCAGTCCATTAGAGATAGAGCACTGATGAGCTGTCAGCCATTTAATGTGCATGAATAAATGCATGTGTATATGTTGAATCTACAATGCTTCTTAAAAATGCTAGCTCCCTGATAGTGCAGGAGGAACAAACAGGTTGTTCCTTGGCCTTCATTTGCTTTTGTCATTGGGAAAAAATATTTGTTGAGTGTCTGTGCATGAGTTGTAGGGGTTTATGAGTACGTGACTCTGTGCATCTCTTACTGTCACAAAATTTCTACTTGTTAGTTGCTAGGCAGGCTGATGTGGTACTGAGAGGAACAAAATCCCATAAGTTCAGAATCACAAGTACGTTTACCCTCTCCACTGTTCTCCCACAGCCTTACACACTGGCATTTGCTTCTTCTTCAAACTGACTTATTGGAGATCTATAGAATGGTGGACCTATCAGGTGTAGTTCAACTCTTTCACTTACTAATGAAGAATTATGTCCAAAGAAGTCAGGTGCATTGCAAACAAACAAAACAAAAACAAAAACCTAAATGAATGATTGAACCAATAATCAAGTGTGAACTTCCTGGTTCCTGAGGCTATAGTTTGCTCAATAAATCTTCTTAAAGAACACTTATTTCCACTGACAACAAAGTACAGCAGACAGGGAAGCACGTTTTGGATATGAGTGATTTTTAAATTTTAAATGCTTGCAAACCACCTGGTGGGCTTTGAGATTTTGCATTACAAACAAACTCCCAGGTTATTCCAACATTTCTGATTTGGACCAAGATTTGAGTAACAAGAGTTGGGACAGGGCTTCCCTGGTGGTGCAGTGGTTAAGAATCCGCCTGCCAATGCAGGCGACATGGGTTCGAGCCCTGGTCAGGGAAGATCCCACATGCCTCGGAGCAACTAAGCCCACATGCCACAACTACTGAGCCTGTGCTCTAGAGCTGGTGCTCTGCAACGAAAGAAGCCACAGCAATGAGAAGCCCGCGGGCACTGCAATGAAGAGTAGCTACTGCTTGCCCGAAGACCCAATGCAGCCAAAAATAAATAAATAAAATAAATAAATTTATTTAAAAAAAGTTAGGACAAAATTGTCCATCCCTTTGCCTATAATACATTTGCTCATAATAGAACCCTTTTTGTTGAAATGGAAATGTGCATGTCCCAAAGGAAATATAAATAACATCTCAAGATAAGTAAGCTCAGAAAGAGAATCCTTAACCTGCTACATTTTAAAGATTCCTGAATTATTTAACTTTTACGTCTCACAATACGAAGTACTGTCTTATTTAATTGTGAACTAGGTAGAATCACTGTAAAACACAACATGGATGCCTTACAAAATATCACACGAAGTTCTAATATACAGTTGAAAATCAGCAGCTTTTTTGTTTGCCTTACTTTATCTAGCAAACTCAAATAAGTGGTGAGAAATACCAACAGAACAAGGACCAATTTGGTGCCTTTGGCTTCACCTATTAAAGTTTCTACAGACATGATGTTAGAAAGCATTCCAACCGTCAAAGAGGAGGTGTGATGGCTAAAAATAATTTCTGTGTTATCTGACCCAGGTCCAAAGGCAAGAGACATAGCTTGCAAAGAAAGCTTTAAGGAAGCTGACTTTAAGAAAGCTGACTTCCAATGTTCCTTGTGATCTGGAACAGCAGGCCTTGAGCAACTCTGAATCGATACCCTCAAATTTGCTATATCCTCTTTTTCTATCCCGTGCTGTTCTTTCAACATGCCTTTGCCTCAACTCTTGTCATGAAACTGATAAAAGAATCTGACAAGCTCCTTCTCACTGTGTCTTCATAGGGTCTGCATATGCATTCCCTCCTGGGGATAGTTGCATCTGGCTACACTGTAGGATTACCTGGGGAGCTTTTAAAAATAGCTGATATCTAGACTCCCCCCCCCACCCAAATCAATTAAATCAGAATTTCTAGCGTCAGTCCTGGACGCTGGTGTTCTCAGAAACTCTCTAGGCAATGCAAACGTTCAATTAAGATTTATAATCACTGTTAAAAGAAGACAAAGAGAAAAGACAATGGGTAGCACTTTAATGGAGACAGGTTTCAACGAAGTGTGCTGTGGACCAACCAGTGGTCACGGTTGCTTGGAGGCTGACTCAGAAGCCCTCTCAGGAACAGTGGTGTTGGCTGATTATGAAAAGATGGAGTATACACTATGTACTTACCATCCTTAGTTCATGATGAGTTATCAGAGTACAAGAGATATTTCGGGGAAGGAAGCCTTCTAACTACACTTCCAGGTGTAGTGCACAGGCTGACCACAAAGGGAAGTGGAAAATAGGTAAGTCCTGAGATGCTCTTATTAATCATTTGTACTCTCATCTCTTGCTAGCACTTCAACTGCCACACCCCACAGCAAAGAAAATTACTCAGCCTGGTTTGCCTCTCTTTGTGCTTTCTCCTTCCCAGTACCTCCTTCCCAGAACTAATTCTAACCTGATGGCAGAGGTAATTAACCAAATGGAAGGCAGCATCATCACCTTGGGACTTTTCCTGACCTAGAAAGAGTGCCCCCCAATTGATATATTGGGTCTCCATTTGGTTACCAGACCTTCTACTTCTGATCCAGGTCTTAGAGCTTGAAATCATCCTTGGTCCTCACACTCAAGATCATATTCCAGTTACTTTCTGAGTCACGTCAAAGCCTGAAGCCCTGCATTACCCATCCATCTCTGATTGCATGGAAGCAAAATCACTTGGCTCCTGTCCCATTAAAAAGGAGGAAGGCTCACAATTCCAGGATTCAGACTCACTCTGTCTGCTTGTTTTGCTCTAAGCAATTGTCCTAATCCAGATGATAACCAAGATATAATATTCCAAGTGAAAGTTCATGTAATCTCATTCAGAAATTTTATAGAGGACTCCTCTGGAATTCAGGTAACTGCCTTTGAACCATAGCATACATGACGCTCTCTGCACACAGGAGCCCCATTGTCATGAAACTGCTCAAAAGATATGGGTCATTTCCATGTCCTGGCTGTTGTAAATAGAGCTGCAATGAACACTGTGGTACATGACTCTTTATGAACTATGGTTTTCTCGGTGTATATGCCCAGTAGTGGGGTTGCTGGGTCGTATGGTAGTTCTATTTTTAGTTTTTTAAGGAACCTCCATACTGTTCTCCATAGCGGCTGTATAAATTTACATTCCCACCAACAGTGCAAGAGGGTTCCCTTTTCTCCACACCCTCTCCAGCATTTATTGTTTATAGATTTTCTGATGATGGCCATTCTGACTGGTGTAAGGTGATAACTCGTTGTAGTTTTGATTTGCATTTCTCTAATGATTCATGATACCATATGACCCAGCAATCCCACTACTGGGCATATACCCTGAGAAAACCATAATTCAAAAAGAGTCATGTACCACAATGTTCACTGCAGCACTATTTACAATAGCCAGGACATGGAAGCAACCTAAGTGTCCATCGACAGATGAATGGATAAAGAAGATGTGGCACATATATACAATGGAATATTACTCAGCCATAAAAAGAAATGAAATATTTGTAGTGAGGTGGATGGACCTAGAGTCTGTCATACAGAGTGAAGTAAGTCAGAAAGAGAAAAACAAATACTGTGTGCTAACACATACATATGGAATCTAAAAAAAAAAAAATGTTCTGAAGAACCTAGGGGCAGGACAGGAATAAAGGCACAGATGTAGAGAATGGACTTGACGACACTGGCAGGGGAAGGGTAAGCTGGGATGAAGTGAGAGAGTGGCATGGACATATATATACTACCAAATGTAAAACAGATAGCTAGTGGGAAGCAGCTGCATAGCACAGGGAGATCAGCTCGGTGCTTTATGACCACCTAGAGGGGTGGGATAGGGAGGGTGGAAGGGAGATGGAAGAGGGAGGGGATATAGGGATATATGTATATGTATAGCTGATTCACTTTGCTATAAAGCAGAAACTAACACACCATTGTAAAGCAATTATACTCCAATAAAGATGTTAAAAAAACCCCAAAGATATGGGTCAACCGACCTCTAAGAAGCCCATCCTAGCTCTAAAAGAGTGGCACAAGGCCACTTCAGTTATGCCTTCTTCGTCCCTCTGAAGCCCATATGAAAATGAAATATTAAAGTATATTCATGAACAGAAACACTGAAACAACACAACACATTGGATGCAATATTTACTTTTGCACACAGATTGGATAATCCGTAAAACCCCAAGAATTTATCATTGATATTTCTTGTTCCAAAATCACAACCCAAAAAGGTTTTGCTTATTTGTCAACTACTTGGATATACTTTTCCTTAGTTTCATAATAGGGTCCTCACCTGTCTAGAGTTATACTGCTGGTGCTTTAGAAATTATTACACTTTTTCTTTACTTAACTTTTAGTTTTACTTCACTTTTCTTCCCTTGGGTAGGTACTATTTTATTTTGTTTTGCTTTTTACCTTGTCAAAATATATCCAATTTCTTCAATCTTTTATTGTAGTGTGCAGTTGGCTTTTTGGTTTAAGAACAATAAATATTAAGGCCAACCTATGATTCTCTATTTTAAAAACAAATCCATCTACTTTTACGATACAAACAACTAACAACAAATTTTGGAATAGTGATTTTTATTTCTTAAAAATGAATATGTCTTTTTACTCTATGGATAAGAGAGCACAGTCCCAGCATCCAGAAATACAAACAATTTGCAAAAACACTAATTTTTCGGAAGTTTCTGAGTGTCCCTTGGTCAGGTTGGTTTTGGCTTTCTGCTAGAGATACTCACGAGTCATTTCTTGTTCTTTTATGGTGTCCTACATGCATGTTTAGTTAAGAGGTAATTCCTCTATAGAGTACCAAGCGCTCTTGGCAGCTGAAAATTAGGCATCTCTTCAAAAGCACACACTTTACCAACAGTACAACACTGATAGTTCAAACAGTCAATCAGAGAGTGTAATCAAGAAATCAAACAATAGCTCTTGATGATGAAACAAAATATACTACTCAGATGAGATAATAGTAAAATACGAAGTGGCTAAATCTTAGTGCATTTCTTTTTTTAGTATCAAGCATTTGTCAGTGATAGGAAAATGATAAAATATACACTCTATGGCTTGAAAAAATTAGTTTCTTTTGTCTAATATCGATTTATTAATTATAAATATAAAACAGAAGATAATCCTGAATCACTTAGGTATGCTTATGTAATATAACATATAATTACAGTCTATGTTTTTCCTTAATTACTCTTGGTTTACTTAAAAGAAAAAAAATAAATGTAGTAACATATATCCAGTGCTTTGGAAATGTTATAGATAGTGGAGAAGTGACTATTGTAGAAGGTTGAATATTCTTGCCTAGAATATTCAGGCAATTAGACTTCTATGAAGCACTTAGAAGATTAGATATTATCAAAATATGACTCAGACTTTGATTGATATTTAATGATAACTATGTTCTCTAAAGCTGTACTCAGTGATTTTAGGCCTCTGGTAGAAACAATTGTACCACAGTGCATTAAGAATTAAAGAAATCCAGAGAGGACCTTCAAGATGGTGGAGGAGTAAGACGAGGAGATCACCTTCCTCCCCACAAATATATCAAAAATACATCTACATGTGGAACAACTCCTACACAACACCTACTGAACATTGGCAGAAGACCTCAGACTTCCAAAAGGCAAGAAACTCCCCATGTACCTGGGTAGGGTAAAAGAAAAAAGAAAAAACAGAGACAAAAGAATAGGGACCAGACCTGCACCTCAGGGAGGGAGCTGTAAAGGAGGAAAAGTTTCTGCACACTAGGAAGCCCCTTCACTGGCAGAGACAGAGGGTGAGTGGGGGGAGAAGCTTCAGAGCCATAGAGGAGAGCGCAGCAACATGGGTGCAGAGGGCAAAGCAGAGAGATTACCACACAGACGATCAGTGCAGACGAGCACTCACCAGCCTGAAAGGCTTGTCTGCTCACCCACCAGGGCAGGTGGGGATGGGAGATGAGGCTTGGGCTTCAGAGGTCAGATCACAGGGAGAGGACTAGGGTTGGCTGTGTGAACATAGCCTGAAGGGGGTTAGTGTGCCACAGTAAACCAGGAGGGAGTCCAGGGAAAGGTCTGCCTAAGAGGCAAGAGACCACTGTTTGGGGGTGCGCGAGGAGAAGGGATTCAGAGCACTGCCTAAACGAGCTCCAGAAACGGGTGCAAGCTGCGGCTATCAGCGCAGACACCAGAGACAGGCATGAAATGCTGAGGCTGCTGCTGAAGCCACCAAGAAGCCTGTGTGCAAGCACAGGTCACTATCCACACCTCCTCTCCTGGGAGCCTGTGCATCCCACCACTGCCACAGTTCCATGATCCAACTACTTCCCCAGGAAAACACACAGTGCACCTCAGGCTGTTGCAACGTCATGCCAGCCTCTGCCACTACAGGCTTGCCCCGCATTCCGTAACCCACCCTCCCTCCAACCTGAGTGAGCCAGAACCCCCTCATCAATCGCCCTTTTAACCCCCTACTGGCTGGGCGAAGAACAGACACCAGAGCGTGACCTACACGCAGAGGCAGGGCCAAATCCAAAGCTGAACCCCAGGAGCTGTATGAACAAAGAAGACAAAAGGAAATTTCTCCCAGCGGCCACAGGAGCAGCAGATTAAATCTCCACAATCAACTTGATGCACGCTGCATCTGTGGAATACCTGAATAGACAACGAATCATCACAAAATTGAGGAGATGGACATTGGAAGCAACTGTAGACTTGGGGTTTTCTGTATGTGACTGACCAGTTTCTGATTTTTATGTTTATCTTAGTATAGATTTTAGCTCTTGTTATCATTGGTGGATTTGTTTATTGGTTTGGTTGCTTTCTTTTTTTTAAATTACTATTTAAGTTTCCTTATTTTAATAATATTTTGCTTAAGATTTTATTTTAGTAACTTTATTTTATTTTTTTGTTTCTTTCTCTTTTTTGTTTTTCCCTTTTATTCTGAGATGTGTGGCTGACAGGGTCTTGGTGCTCTGGCCAGCTCTCACACCTGAGCCTCTGAGGTGGGAGAGCCGAGTTCAGGACACTGGACCAGCAGAGACCTCCCAGCCCCACATAATGTTAGTCAACAAGAGCTCTCCCAGAGATCTCCATCTAAATGCCAAGACCCAGCTCCACTCAACAACCAGCAACCTCCAGTGCTGGAAACCCCATGCCAAACAACTAGCAAAACAGGAACACAAACCCACCCATTGGCAGAGAGGTGCCTAAAATCATAATAAGATGACAGAGACCCCAAAACCCACCACCGGACACAGTTCTGCCCATCAGAAAGACAATATCCAGCCTCATGCACCAGAACACAGGCACCAGTCCCATCCACCAGGAAGCCTACACAATCCACTGAAACAACCTTAGCCACTGGGGGCAGACACAAAAACAATGTGAACTACGAACCTGCACCCTACGAAAAGGAGACCCCAAACACAGTAAGTTAAGCAAAATGAGAAGACAGAAAAATATGCAGCAGATGAAGGAGCAAGGTAAAAACTCACCAGACCAAACAAATGAAGAGGAAATAGGCAGTCGACCTGAAAAAGAATTCAGAGTAATGATAGTAAGATGATCCAAAATCTTGGAAATAGAACGGAGAAAATACAACAAACATTTAACGAGGACCTAGAAGAACTAAAGAGCAAACAAACAGTGATGAATAACACAATAAATGAAATTTAAAATTCTCTAGAAGAAATCAATAGCAGAATAACTGAGGCAGAAGAACGGATAAGTGACCTGGAAGATAAAATAGTGGAAATAACTACCGCAAAGCAGAATAAAGAAAAACGAATGAAAAGAATTTAGAACAGTTTCAGAGACCTCTGGGACAACATTAAATGCACCAACATTCGAATTATGGGGGTCCTAAAAGAAGAAGAGAAAAAAAATGGTCTGAGAAAATATTTGAAGAGATTATGGTTGAAAACTTCCCTACCTAATATTGGAAAGGAAATAGTCAATCAAGTCCAGGAAGCCCAGAGAATCCCATACAGAGAAGGCCAGATAAATCCAAGGAGAAACATGTCAAAACACATATTAATCAAACTATCAAAAATTAAATACAAAGAAAAAAATATTAAAAGCAGCAAGGGAAAAACAACAAATAACATACAAGGGAATCCCCATAAGGTTAACAGCTGATCTTTCAGCAGAAACTGTGCAAGCCAGAAGGGAGTGGCAGGACATATTTAAAGTGATGAAAGGGAAAAACCTACAACCAAGATTACTCTACCCAGCAAGGATCTCATTCAGGTTTGATGGAGAAATTAAAATCTTTACAGATGAGCAAAAGCTAAGAGAATTCAGCGCCGCCAAACCAGCGTTACAACATATGCTAAAGGAACATCTCTAGGCAGAAAACAAGGGAAGGAAAAGACCAACAATAACAAACCCAAAACAATTAAGAAAATGGTAATAGGAACATACATATTGATAATTACCTTAAATATAAATGGATTAAATGCTCCAACCAAAAGACACAGACTGGTTGAATGGATACAAAAACAATACCCATATATATGCTGTCTACAAGAGACCCACTTCAGACCTAGGGACACATACAGACTGAAAGTGAGGGGATGGAAAAAGATATTCCATGCGAATGGAAATCAAAAGAAAGATGGTATAGCAATTCTCATATGAGACAAAACAGACTTAAAAATAAAAACTATTACAGGACACAAAAAAGGACACTACATAATGATCAAGGGATCAATCCAAGAAGAAGATATAACAATTGTAAATATTTATGCACCCAGCATAAGAACACCTCAATACATAAGGCAAATGCTAACAGCCGTAAAAGGGGAAATCGACAGTAACACAATCATAGTACGGTAATTTAACATCCCACTTTCACCAATGGACGGATCATGCAAAATGAAAATAAATAAGGAAACACAAGCTTTAAATGACACATTAAACAAGGTGGACTTAATTGATATTTATAGGACATTCCATTCAAAAACAACAGAATACACTTTCTTCTCAAGTGCTCATGGAACATTCTCCAGGGTAGATCATATCTTGGGTCACAACTCAAGCCTTGGTAAACTTAAGAAAACTGAAATCATATCAAGTATCATTTCCAACCACAACGCCATGAGACTAGATATCAATTACAGGAAAAGATCTGTAAAAAATACAAACACACGGAGGCTAAACAGTACACTACTTAATAACCAAAAGATCACTGAAGAAATCAAAGAGGAAATCAAAAAATACCTAGAAAAAAATGACAAAGGAAACACGACGACCCAAAGCCTATGGGATATAGCAAAAGCAGTTCTAAAAGGGAAGTTTACAGCAATACAATCCTACCTCAAGAAACAAAAAACATCTCAAATAAACAACGTAACCTTACACCTAAAGCAATTAGAGAAAGAAGAACAAAACCCCCCCAAAATTAGCACAAGGACAGAAATCATAAAGATCAGGTCAGAAATAAATGAAAAAGAAATGTAGGAACAACAGCAAAGATCAGTGAAACTAAAAGCTGGTTCTTTAAGAAGATAAACAAAATTGATAAATCACTAGCCAGACTCATCAAGAAAAACAGGGAGAAGAGTCAAAGGAGAAGTAACAACTGACACTGCAGAAATACAAAGGTTCATGAAAGATTATTACAAGCAACTATATGCCAATAAAATGGACAACCTGGAAGAAATGGACAAATTATTAGAAAAGCACAACCTTCCAAGACTGAACCAGGAAGAAACAGAAAATATAAACAGACCAATCACAAGCACCGAAATTGAGACTGTGATTAAAAATCTTCAAACAAACAAAAGCCCAGGACCAGATGGCTTCACAGGTGAATTCTAATAAACATTTAGAGAAGAGATAACACCTATCCTTCTCAAACTCTTCCAAAATACAGCACAGGGAGGAACACTTCCAAACTCATTATATTAGACCACCATCACCCTGATACCAAAACGAGACAAAGATGTCACAAAGAAAGGAAACTACAGGCCAATATCACTGATGAACATAGATGCAAAAATCCTCAACAAAATACTAGCAAACAGAGTCCAACAGCACATTAAAAGGATCATACACCATGATCAAGTGGGGTTTTTCCGAGGAATGCAAGGATTCTCAATATAGTCAAATCAATCAATGTGATACACCATATTAACAAACTGAAGGATAAAAACCATATGATCATCTCAACCAAAGCAGAAAAATCTTTTACAATATTTAACAGCGATTTATGAAAAAAACTCTCCAGAAAGTAGGCATAGATGGACCTTACCTCAACATAATAAAGGGCGTATATGTTAAACCCATAGCCAACATCGTTCTCAATGGTGAAAAACTGAAACCATTTCCTCTAAAATCAGGAAAAAGACAAGGATGCCCACTCTCACCATTATTATTTAACATAGTGTTGGAAGTTTTAGCCACAGTAATCAGAGAAGAAAAGGAAATAAAGAATCCAAATTGGAAAAGAAGAAGTAAAGCTGTCACTGTTTGCAGATGACATGATACTATACATAGAGAATCCTAAAGATGCTACCAGAAAACTACTAAAGCTATTCAATGAATTTGGTAAAGTAGCAGAATACAAAATTAATTTGCATTCCTATACAATAATGATGAAAAATCTGAAAGAGAAATTAAGGAAACACTCCCATTTACCATTGCAAGAAAAAGAATAAAATACTTAGGAATAAACCTACCTAAGGAGACAAAAGACCTGTATGCAGAAAATTATAAGACACTGATGAAAGAAATTAGATGATACAAACAGATGGAGAGATATACCATGTTCTTGGATTGGAAGAATCAACATTGTGAAAATGACTGTAGTACCCAAAGCAATCTACAGATTCATTGCAATCCTTATCACACTACCAATGGCATTTTTCACAGAACTAGAACAAAAAATTTCACAATTTGTATGGAAACACAAAGACCATGAATAGCCAAAGTAGTCTTGAGAAAGAAAAACAGAGCTGGAGGAATCAGATTCCCTGACTTCAGACTATACTACAAAGCTTCAGTAATCAAGACATTATGGTACTGGCACAAAAACAGAAATATAGCTGAATGGAACAGGATAGAAAGCCCAGAGATAAGTCCACGCGTATATGTCACCTTATTTTTTATAAAGGAAGCAAGAATACACAATGGAGAAAAGACAGCCTTTTCAATAAGTGGTGCTGGGAAAACTGGACAGCTACATGTAAAAGAATGAAATTAGAATACTCCCTAACACCATACACAAAAATAAACTCAAAATGGATGAAAGACCTAAATGTAAGGCCAGACACTGTCAAACCCTTAGAGAAAAACACAGGAAGAACACTCCATGACATAAATCACAACACGATCCTTTTCACCCACCTCTAGAGAAATGGAAATAAAAACAAAAATAAACAAATGGGACCTAATGAAACTTGGATGCTTTCGCACAGCAAAGGAAACCATAAACAAGACAAAAAGACAACCATCAGAACGGGAGAAAACATTTGCAAATGAAGCAACTGAAAGAGGGTTAATCTCCAAAATTTACAAGAAGCTCATGCAGCTCAATATCAAAAAAACAAACAACCCAATCAAAAAATGGGCAGAAGACCTAAACAGACATTTCTCCATGGAAGATATACAGATTGTCAACAAACACATGAAAAGCTGCTCAACATCGCTAATTGTTAGAGAAATGCACATCAAAACTACAATGAGGTAACACCTCATACTAGTTAGAATGGGCATCATCAGAAAATCTACAAACAACAAATGCTGGAGAGGGTGTGGAGAAAAGGGAACCCTCTTGCACTGTTGGTGGGAATGTAAATTGATACAGTTACTATGGAGAACAGTATGGAGGTTCTTTAAAAAACTAAAAATGGAACTAGCATATGACCCAGCAATCCCACTACTGGGCATATACCCTGAGAAAACCATAATTCAAAAAGAGACATGTACCACAATGTTCATTGCAGCTCTATTTACAATAGCCAGGACATGGAAGCAACCTAAGTGTCCAGCAACAGATGAATGGATAAAGAAGATGTGGCACATATATACAATGGAATATTACTCAGCCATAAAAAGAAACGAAATTGAGTTATTTGTAGTGAGGTGGATGGACCTAGAGTCTGTCCTACAGAGTGAAGTAAGTCAGAAAGAGAAAAATACCGTATGCTAACACATATAATGGAATGAAAAAAAAGTTAGTTATGAAAAACCTAGGGGAAGGACGTGAATAAAGACGCAGACATAGAGAATGGAGTTGAGGACACAAGGACGGGGAAGGGTAAGCTGTGACGATGTGAGAGAGTGGCATGGACTTACATTTAAAATAGATAGCTAGTGGGAAGCAGCTGCATAGCACAGGGAGATCAGCTGAGTGCTTTGTGACCATCTAGAGAAGTGGGATAGGGAGGGTGGGAGGGAGATGCAAGAGGGAGGAGATATGGGGATATATGTATATGTATAGCTGATTCACTTTGTTATACAGCAGAAACTAACACAACAATGTAAAGCAATTTTACTGCAATAAAGATGTTAAAAGAAAAAAGAAAAAGAATTAAAGAAATCCAGAGAGTTCTTTGTGCAGAACAGTTTGAAAGAGACTTATACAGAGACAACTTCACAAATTTGCTCATCTCTTGGATTCTGGCTTTAATGGTCTAGATGTGTGGTCTCTGTCCTTAAACTACTGTAAAGTTGTTATGTATTTATTTATTTAGGCTCAGCCAGTGCAAAATATTTCCTCCTGTCATTGCATTTACCTAATCTATCTTGATTTGCTTTTATTATTTGTTCTCAGCCACAAATTTACCTTACAGTAGTTTATATTTGCTCAGTGTTCGATATACATTGGATTCTACATTTTTTACTATCCTGGTTTCAATTCCTTGAAAAGTCTCTGTGCATTAATTTTATTTGTTGATTTGATTTCATATATATGTCTTATAAAACCAATATTATAAACAGTTTTCTCTTTTTAACAGAGTAGAGGAAAAGGGTGGCTTAAGAAATGAGCTAGTACAAATAATAAATATAATAACAATTCATAATATTATTTTTATTGCTGTTACTAGGTGATACTTGAATTGCTTTGTATAAACTATCCTATTTTTAATCCTCATAATAAGTACTAATCTTTTATGCATTTTATTGAGGAATAAAATATTATCTCTTGCCACATATACTGTAAAATTATGTTATACCATTTTATATTATACATATATATATTATATTATATATACATACTATATATATATTTTTCTCTTGTACCCTATTAACAGCACTTCAACCTACGTTAAGCTTAAACTAGAACTAAAAAGGTAAACAAATCTTATCTTCAGTTTTATTTAAGACTGGAAAATTTAATATATTTCTCTCAGTAAGTGATAGAAAAAAGATAAAAATCAGTAAGGATATGGAAGATTTGAAAACTAATATGTAACAAACCTATGTAATTGATATCTATAGAGAATTCCACCCCATAAAAACACAATACAAATTTTTTCAAGGGCACAGATGATAAGTTCAGCCATAAAATAAATCTGAGTACGTTTGAAATTATTGAAATCATACACATTGTGGTATTTGATCACAATGGAAAAAATTAGAAACAATAAAGATAGATAGATATCAGGAAAATTTCTACATTCTTCTAAATAATCCATGGGTCAAAGAAGGACTTAAAAGGGAAATATGGAAATATTTTGAATTAAATGAAAATAAAAACAAAACCTATCAGATTTATGAGATTCAGCTGAAATCCTGATTGGAGAGAAATACTTAACTTTAAAAGCTCATATTAGAAAAACCAGAAAGGGTAAAATCAATGAACTAATCTTCCATATTTAGAAGGTAGAAAAAGGAGAGCAGTTAAACCAAGGTAAATTTTTTAAAAAAGAAAGTATTTAGAAATCAAAGAAATACAAATGGATAAGCAATGAAGAAAGGCAGTGAAATCAAAAGCTTGTCTTTAAAACTGTCAATAAAATTAATGAATCTCTAGTTTGTCTGATCAAGAGCAAAGACACAAATTACCAATATAAGGAATGAAAGTGGGACTCTCATTACAGAACCTACAGGCATTTGTATGATATTAAGGGAATATTATAAACAACTTGATGCCAACTGATTTACAACAAATGAAAGGGCCAAATTCTGTGAAAGACACAAACTCACTCAAGAACAAACACATCTCTGTATTCATACATGTATGACAAAAATTATAATTAAAATATTTCCCCATAAAGAAAAGTCCAAGACCAGAAGGTTTTACTGACAAATTCTATCAAACATTTAAGAAAAAAATGCACCAATCGTATTTAAACTCCTTCAGAAAATAGAGGAAGAGGGAACATTTTTTTATGAGAACAGTAATGCCCTTATCATACCAGACTAGATATTATAAAAGAAAACTACAGTCCAATATCTTTCATTAACAAAGATGTACATTTCCTTCAATAAATATGAGGAAATCAAATTAAGTCATATAAAAAAAAAAGAAGATACATCATGACTAAGCAGAAATTATGTTAGGAATGGATAGTTTGGTTTAACTTTTAAAAATCAATTAATGTAATTCTTCATATTAACAAAATATTTGGGGAAAAATCATACAATCATTTCAATAGTACAAAAGATCATTTGACAAAATTCAGTATTTCTTTTTTATTGAATTATAATTGGCATACAATACTAGTTTCAAGTATTCAACACATTGATTTGATATTTTTATGCATTATGAAATGATCACCACAATAAGTCTAGTTACTACGTCACCATACAAATTTATTATAACATTTAATAGATTCTCTATACTGTACATTACATCTCCATGACTATTTTATAACTGGAAGTCTGTACCTCTTAATCCTCTTCCTTTGTTTCTCCTGTCCCCTACCCTCCTCCCCTCTAGTGACCACCAGTTTGTTCTCTGTATCTACAAATCTGTTTCTGTTCTGTTTGGTTTGTTTTTTTGTTTCATTTTTATTATTTTTATTTTTTTTTGTGGTACCTGTGGCCTCTCCCGTTGCGGAGCACAGGCTCCGGACGCGTAGGCTCAGCGGCCATGGCTCACGGGCCCAGCCGCTCCGCAGCATGTGGGATCCTCCTGGACCGGGGCACGAACCTGTGTCCCCTGCATCGGCAGGCGGACTCTGAACCACTGCACCACCAGGGAAGCCCCTGTTTCGTTTTTTAGATTTCACATATAAGCGAATTCATGTAGTATTTGTCTGACTTATTTCACTTAGCATGATAACCTTTGGATCCATCCATGTTGCAGCAAATGGCAAGGCATCATTTTTTTATGGATTAGTATTCCATTGTATATATATGTGTGTGTGTGTGTTTATGTGTGTGTGTGTATATATATGTATATACAAAAAAAGTTCTATATGAATGCACTTTCCTTATTCCTGCACATTTCTGAGAGAACAAGACCGTTAACTTGACTATAATAAATTCAACACATCAAATATTTCTACAAAAATGTTTTCTCTGATCATGTCTTTTAACAGATTGAATCATGAGATTATATGGAAATTGAAAATAATTGTCTTCTGGTAGCTGTGGGAGTGAGTTATAAGGAGAACTATATGAAGGAATATTTGGTTTTGTGATAGTAGCTCTTGGAATTTTTGGATAATTTGTTGAAAAATATGATGAACAATTTTAAACGTAATTCCAGGGATGTGTGGATACTCTGGAATCCATTCATGGATCCAATTTCAGTTAAGAATATTTGCTATAGTTTAATTCTGTGTTCTATTTTTTGTCATGCTATTCAATCATACCAATAATTATGCTTCACTGCTCTTACTGGTATTAGAATTTTAATATTTTTAAAATACAGTTAAAAGCCATGCTGAATTAATATTTATTCAAAAAGTCAATAAGCTAAAACTCATTCAAATTAATAAGCCACTCAATAAGCATAGCCTCATGCAATAGATCCAAGAATCACCAGGAAGATTAAGCAACCTGAATTGTGGGGTGATATCAGGGAAATACCTCATTTTAGTCTTCATAAGGTGTTACACAAAGGCAAGGCTGGGATGATATAAAATCTTGTTTTATTAGGAAATGTATTTATGACAAAAATGTCTCATTGGAACCGAATTATTTGAATTCCATGGGGATTTTTTTGATACATGGATTTTACTATTGCTATCAAGATGGAGTTTAAATCCATTCATTTTACTGAGAATCTGCCATGCAGTCGATGCTGTGTTTAAACTGTGAATATCAAGATTAGTGAAACAAAATTAAAGTCCCTGCTCTCAAAAAAGTTTGCAGTAACAGGAGCAAAATATACCCTGTGCCGAAGAAGAAATTATGCAGCATTAGTGGAAGATAACTGTGGAGCTTTGGGGATAGATTCAGGAAGGATTCCTTCAGGAAGGAATCCCCGAAGTGTGCTATGGAGAAAGAGTAGATTGTCTTTTCCTTGAAGAAAATTTGGGTAAGGCCATCTGAGACTAAAGTAACACATTTGCTGAAAAACAACTGGTAACTGAGTTCCCACCCATCCTTTTAACTGGAAACTGGCACAAAGAAGTTACTGTAATGTCATTATACAGCTTATTGCCATGAATTAATTAATTTGCATTCTACAGCCTCCTATGTAACAAAGAAAGCTTGTTGTTCTTAAAGTACATGATGATTAAGTGTAGGCGTTCTGCTCTGGAAGAGAAGTGTTACAAAAAGCCTGAGATGTATAAATTGTTTCATTGTTCCAGTGGGAGTCATTATATAAAGAAAAGATTGAATCCTTAATGAAAGGCAGATAAGAGTTACAAATCTTTTTGTTTTCTTTTTTTTCCCCCTTTCTGTAATACCTATTCCCCCTGTAAGGAGAGACCCAAATCAAGTCCTGGTGCTTGCAGATATTCTTGAAGCAATTAGGTAATTGACAATAAATCCATGTGACATTCTCGCAGTAGGCTGGTCTGTTGATAAAGACCATCATTCAAGATGCCAACGGCAATGTTACCTGAAGATACCTTTGTGAATAGTTTAAAGACAGCAAACAATAGATTGCAACAAATAAAACCTTGATGTTTCTAAGCCATGAATCAAGGGCTTTGTGTCCTACAGAGACAGCAATGACCTTCACCTTCTAAATGTTTGGCACAAAAAATAAGTCTAAGTAGCATGACTGATGTGGGTCACACAGGATGCTTATAAAATTAAACTATATTCTCTGCCAAATCCCAAAGCAGCACTTTTTAGTGGATTATCGGATCTAAGAAAATCAATGCTTCTCCATCTTGAGTTGAACATTTAAAATGTTTGCAGACATCCAGAGTTATACTTCATACAGTCTCTTCCTTTTATTAAAGAAGGAGGGGGAAATTAAATTGGGGTCAGCTAACCACTGGAAACATTTATATTTTCACTTAGTGAAATACCTGAAGTTGTGTTTCAAGTGGTTGTTCGAAATAAAAATGAAAGCTGTGACAATGTGGAAATGTCTAAAATTAAAATGAGTAACTATCAAGCAGCCTTCTCATTTGTAGAATTGCTTATGCCTTGTTTTAATGAGAAGTGATGAGACAAAATCAAGCACAGGGAAATCTAGGCAGAATCTTAGGAACAATTATAGTAGTGAGATCTGTTACAAAGTGGATGAGTCTCCACGGGGAGCCTCTCCACCTGAGTTATTTAAATCCAAATTGGACAGAGCACACCAAAGTACATGCCACAGATACAATTCTGTACTACCACTAGACAAATTAGAAAACCTAGTAATTAGGTTTTGGTTTTAAAATATATGAGTTTTGGTCACCAAAATTTCTTTAGGTTTGTAGGATATGTATAATTCCCAAATATGAATTATATGGAGGTGATAGGAACCTTCTCTTTAGGGTACAATAGAGCTTGAGTTAACTGGCCTATTATTGGCCATATATTATGCTATGTGTTTCCCTAATAAACAGATGAATAAATATATTATAGTGATAGAACTATTATTGCAGTATTTCAGATGAGGATGCCTATTATCAGAGAGTTTAAGGCACATGCATAGCCTAGTAACCAAATGAAGAAACATGATGATGAAGAAATGAATAAATGAGTGCAAACTGGTATTGGATTAAAGCCTCTCTGACACCAATATCATGCTCTTCCCATTGCAGGATGTTATATCATCAACTATCAGTGTAACTGCATTGTGAGTACAAGAATCCCCCTGCTTTCCAAAAGTTTGAATTAACTGAAAGAATTTTGAAGAGGATTTTGGCTTTAAGGAAAAACAAAAAAGCTGTTATACTAATGTTGGTCTTTCTTAAAAGCAAAGTGGTGTAACGTTAACTTTCAGAAAAGGGTGATACTCTGCTTTACCCAATTTCAGCTTATGAAACTTTTCATAGGAACACTCCACTTTCATAAAGGGGGGCGAACCTCTGTTTTCAAATATTGTGAAACATAAATTGATAAGAAGCAACCCTATGGATGACTACCAAATATCACAAGCTGACCAGTGTACTGTGTTCCGTAAGTTCCCAAATCACATTTAACTGGTATCAATTTGTCTGTGATGATAACTGATTACAGGATGTCTTCCTCACGAGATAAGATAATGAGGATAGAAAAGTAGGAAAAATTAAAGCATTCACAGATTAATGGAAAATCAATATTGCTGTCATATTTTCTCTCATTCAAATACTTTAGACTAATAAAACATCATTACTAGCCTTTGTAGAGAAGCCACAGTTGCCTCACTATGAGAGGAGGGAAAAGCAAATGGTAATGTAAGAATTCTTACACATATTTGCAGCCAAGCTTCATGTGTTTGACCTTACACCTCACACATTAGGAACAAAATGAGATATAAGTAGAAAACAGTGATGTTTTTTAAAAAATTAAAAGTGAATTTTCTGACAATAATTTTGATAACGCAGTTAAAATGGAAAGGATCAGAGGACAGGTCCTTCTGACATTAATTAGTAAATCATGAAGTAATTAAATCTAGCAATATCAAAAAAAAAAGTTTTACCCTCCTGCTTTAAATAAGTAGAAAGCTAAAAAGAAAAATAGAAAACAACTATTTTCAGACATTGGATAGAAGGCTGCACAGGATTGTTATCCTTTATAAAAGGAAAATAAATAAATAAAGCCCCAGTATAAGGCTTTCTACCTGGGCAGATTCTGGAACTGCAGTGCAAGGAGAACTCAAACAGAGCCTAGCAGTCTGGCTGTGTTGAAGAGATAGATCAGGTGTCAGGGATACCAAAGGGACTAGAATAAACTGGGCAGAATATTGGTAAGGAGCAAGTTGTACAGAGACGGTGTTCCAAAATTCTTTATTGCATTTTCGTGATTAACTGTAGACTGTCAATCTGCACACAGAGATTTCTGGATATTTTACTTTCAGTGCTTTAAAAATGTTATTCCATTGTCTCCTAACTTGCATAGTTTCTGATGATAACTCTGTTATAGTTTTTCTTCATTCCTATGTATATAATGTGTGTTTCTTTTCAGAGGGGGGAGGGTCTGGCTACCTTTATGATTATTTTTATTTTTAATATTCAGCAGTTTAAATATGATGTGTTGAGATGTTTTTGTGTTTTGTGTTTATTTATCTTGCCTAATGTTCTCTGAGCTTTGTGAATATGTGGTTTACTATCTTTCCTTAATTTGGGGAAATTATTGGACAATATCTTTTCAAATCTTTTGCTCCCTTCTTCTTCTGGGATTTTAAATATGCACATGTTAGACATTTCAGTATTGTTCATCTTTCGTTTTTACTCTATTTTTCAAAAATTTCCCTTTATTCTCTTTGCTTTTTGGCTTTGATAATTTTTATAACCGAACTTTAATTTACTAATTCTTCTGAGCTGTGCTGGATCTACTAATGAGCCTGTCAATCACATATTTTACATTGGTTACTATGTCTTTCATCTTAGCATTTCCATTTGATCCTTTCATGTTTCTATCTCTGCAAGAATTCAGTCTGTGCATCTGTATTATCTTTTTAAACAAGAACCTCCCTCTCTCATTTAATCATAGCTATTTTTAAAATTTCTATCTGATAATTTCAACATACAAGTCACCTCCAAGCTAGGTCCATTGATTTCTTTCTTTTTTGATCTCATTTTTTTCTTGCTTTATTTTGGCTCTGATGAATTCTTGTTGAACCTGGATGTATTGTATATGATATTAGACACTGAGTTAAACAGTCTGTTTCTGGGATTAAGCATGCCTTGATTTTTGCTAGGACTTTAGTTGCTCTTCATCAGTTTAACCAGATGTTGAGCTGGACTTGGGTTTTGTTGTTGCTGTAGTTACCTTCATTAGATCACAGGTTTCTCATTCCTCCAGTGCCATCCTGTGATTAGGGTGGGACTCCTCTGCCAGAAGGTTTTTCTTAATATCTGTTTCATTCTCACCTTAAGTCTTCCCTTTGTGTCTGAAAAGCAGAGAAGGTCTCTATCGATCTTCTTGCCTCTCTCTCTGCAGTAGACTAATGTTGTTATTCAGTGCTTGGCTTGATAATCTGATGGTGAAGCTAAGGGTAGCCTTCTCTTTTTTTCTGGTTCTACCACAGTCGTCAGTTAGCGATGTGTGTCCCTGGGTCTTGCGAGTGGAGAATTCCCACTGATCCTATCCCTCCCTCAATGGCAGGAAATTTTTAATGATCTGGGCTCACGATGTTTTTCTACCTCTCTTCCATCGTTAGGGTTTTGTTGTTTTGGTTTATTTGTTTTTAATTTGCTTTCCCTTTCTACAAAGGATTGCTGCTCTTTTCCCAGTGACCTAAGTCTTTTGTTCTGTAAGAGAAATAGAGGCTATGGACATGAGAAGGGCTTTGCACTTTTCTTGCAGTTGTTGCTATTTGCCTCCTGTAGGCTTGCCAGCACCATCCCATTCTTTCTCACGAATGTCTGGTGAGGTCTGTGGAGAAGAATCTGTGAGTTCAAATTCCCCCAATGTCTGTGGCTTCAATGACTTCCATACCGAAGCTGACCTAGTCTGAGCCTTAGTAATTTATTACTAATTTTTGAATTTTTGTTGATTTCTTCTTATGAGCTTCTATCAGGTCCAATATCTACCGTAGTTAAGAAGCGCTTGCATTCAGTGTCTCCTTGAAGGTGCCTTTTTACTTATGTTTGGGGTTATTTTGGTGCCTTGGGACCTCAACTCTGTGATGAAAAGCATTGATTCAGGGAAACATTGATTATTCAGATTATGTGCCATTTTCTATTGGAGGTTGGAGCAACACTCTCTTCATCTAACGTAAGATGAAGCTGGAACACTTCTAAGACACTAAATTTTACGTATGTAGTTACTTAACAATTGGTAAATGAAAAAGATACCTGAAACGACAACACATTTTTATTTTAAGAAAGAAATGCATTTAAGGGCTTCCCTGGTGGCACAGTAGTTGAGAGTCCGCCTGCCAATGCAGGGGACACGGGTTCGTGCCCCGGTCTGGGAGGATCCCACATGCCGCGGAGCGGCTGGGCCCGTGAGCCATGGCCGCTAAGCCTGCGCGTCCGGAGCCTGTGCTCCGCAATGGGAGAGGCCACAACAGTGAGTGGCCTGCGTACTGCAAAAAGAGAAATGCATTTAAGGCTACATATTACCCTCTACCTAAATGTTATAATATCATATGATTTTAACATTTAACACTGCCATTATTCTTTAGTTCTAATTAATTCATAATTTATTTTGTTGCTTATTTTTAATTATGGGTAGTTAGGAACATATAATTTTTGTGAGTGACATTTTCCACAAAATTTGTATCACACCATTATATTGTTTTAAATTTTAACTCTTTCACTTATCAATATAACTTGATTATTTTTCTATACCATTAAATGTTTCTCAAAATCATTTTAATCTCATAACATTTTGTCCAAAATGCCATTTTAAAGAAAAATAACAGGAAAAGTACAATTTTTCTAAAAATCTAAAAATATTTAATCTTTTGAATAAATGGTTTCATTAACTTTACCTTTCTTTGAAATGACTGCCACTTCACTGCTTATTAAAAAAATATATTTACTTGGTTCTGAATCAAAGGTTGTAAATATGTTTCATTTAATAAGAGCACTGCAAACTTGAATAGATATTTCTCCAAAGTAGATAATATAAATTGCCAATAAGCACATGAAAAGATGCTCAATATTACTAATTGTATTAGGAAAACTTAGGGAAACATGAACCAAAACTAAAATTAGGTATCACTTCACATTCATTAGGATGATTATTATAAAAACAACAACAAAGCACTGAAAACAAGTGTTGGTGACGATACGGAAAAATTGGAACTTTTGTTATTGCTGGTGGGAATGTAGAATGGTAAAGCTTCTGTGGGAAACAGGATGGCAGTTCCTCAAAAACTTAAATATTGAATCACCATATGATCGACCAATTTTACATTTTTTATTGAAGTACAGTTAACAATATTGTGTTAATTTCTGCTGTACAGCAAAGTGATTCAGTTATATATATAGTTATACTTTTTTATATTCTTTTCATTATGGTTTATCACAGGATACTGAATATAGTTCCCTGTGCTATACAGTAGGACTTTGTTGTTTATCCATTCTCTATATAATAGTTTGCCCCTGCTAATCGCAAACTCACAATCCTTCCCTCCTCCACCCTCCTTCCCCCTTGGCAACCACAAGACTGTTCTCTATGTCTGTGAATCTGTTTCTGTTTCGTAGATAAGTTCATTTGTGTCATATTTTAGATTCCACATATAGCGATACCATATGTATTTGTCTTTCTCTGACTTACTTCACTTAGTATGATAATCTCTAGGTCCATCCATGTTGCCGGAAATGGCATTATTTCCTTCTTTTTTTATAGCTGAGTAGTATTCCATTGTATATATGTACCCCATCTTCTTTATTCATTCATCTGTTGATTGACATTTAGGTTGTTTCCATATCTTGGCTATTGTAAATAGTGCTGCTATGAACATTGGGGTGCATGTATCTTTTTGAATTAATAAATATTGTCCAGATATATGCCCAGGAGTGGGATTGCTGTGATCCAGCAATTTTACTTCTGGGTATATACCCAAACAAAGTGAAAGCAGGGACTCAGATATTTGCCTACCAGTGTCCAGTGTTTGTAGCAGGATGATTCACAAGAACCACAAGGCAGAAACAACTCCAATGTCCATTGATGAATGAATGTATAGATATAAAGTGCTATCTAAATACAGTGCAATATTACTCAGACTTAAAAAGGAAATTCTGATATATGCTACATTATGGATGTATAATGATGATATTATTCTAAGTGAGAAAAGCCAGATACAAAAGCATAAATTCCTTATGATTCCACTTACATGAGATACCTAGAGTAGTCAAATTCAGAGAGACAGAAAGTACACTGGAGATTTGCGGGGACTGGAGGGGGTCTAGAACGGATAATTATTGTTTAGTGGTTATAGAGATTCAGTTTGAAAGATGAAAAATTTCTGGAAATGGATGGTGGTAATGGTTGTACAACAATATGAATGTACTTAATGCAAGTGAACTGTAGACTTAAAAATGATTAAAATAGTAAGTTTATATTATGTATACTTTACCACGATAGAAAAGTACTTCTGTTCAGGTTTAATTATGAACAAAACTTTATTTGTTGTTACTAATAAATTATCACTAGAACGTCACATAAAAACTATCATCCACTAAATAAGGAAGCTAACCCACAATAACCAACTGTAATAATACTAACTATAATTTTCTTCGAAATACCAATAGTTCTCATCTATTACCACAGAGAGAAATAGTGACATTTTATTTATTCTTGCTTTAAAAAGAGATTTTGATTAGATATGTGAGAAAAAATGGCCTACTAGCATAAAAGCAAATAATTCTTTCTTAAAGTTGACATTCAAAGTCATAAAGATGAGAGAAAATGCATTAGGTGGCCAGTTAGGAAAAATTTATGATTCTGAGAACTTATGAAAAATCTTAAATATAATTTGAACGTAGCTTTACTATTATGCAATTCCTTATATTCTTAAATGGCTAGGTTGCATATTAAGTCTAATGTATAAATTGTAGGAGCAAACAAAAGTCTGCTAAACACTTTAAACTGTAAACAACATTACCTTAATTAATTGTGTATTACACTCTCATGGATTTTTATTTTTCTTCTTGATAAAACCTGTTTTTTTTTTTTTCCGGTACGCGGCCCTCTCACTGTTGTGACCTCTCCCACTGCGAAGCACAGGCTCCGGACGCGCAGGCTTAGCGGCCATGGCTCATGGGCCTAGCCGCTCCGCAGCAAGTGGGATCTTCCTGGACCGGGGCACGAACCCACGTCCCCTGCATCGGCAGGCAGACTCTCAACCACTGCGCCACCAGGGGAGCTCAAAACCTGTTTTTTTATAGGACTTAGTTTAAGAAGATAGGTGTTTCGTTTCCTTTTCAGAGACTATTCTTGGCCTCATATTCAAGTTCCCCACTTCTGTCACTATTTTTCAATATAGATGATATCCTTGAAGAACTGGTTAATTTTATACTTATATAATTAAATTTTACAAATATTACAATTTATAATTATAATGTTTTATAATAATCACTGAGATTTGAAGGGTGGGGAGCCTAGGCAAATGAGAATAAAATTTAATAATGATGGCTCGACCCTAAAACTAATGTCACAAAAATCCTGTAAATGCTAAATATCTTTATTCTCTCTCTAAAGCTCTGCTTGCCTTTTCTGATTCCATCAGTATATTGGTCCATTTAGCAACAGCATTCATTTCCAGAGCACAGTCAAAGTATGCAGCTAATAGTACCCATCAAGCAAATTCTATGCTTGGAATAGCCCCAGAATCTATGTTGGCTTAACTTGTTGGGGTAGGGAGTGGTAGTGGTATGGAGAAACTGACAGAAGAAGATAAATGGGATATATCTATAACTATATATCTGCTCTGTTTCTACATTATTCCATTGTACCTCCAATAATATGGACTTTCTCTTTTTCAACATCATTATTTTCTTTATGTGCTTAGGGACAGAGAAACAGTGAGTTGATCAGAAATAATTGGGAGTTCCCATCCAGATGACAGGAAAGCAGGTAAAAATTAGAAATCATCTCATCAATCACACAGCCAGAATTCACTGCTAATTGGAGTCATTATCATTCAACAATCAGTTGACAAGATTAGTGATGCAAGAGAAGCTCTGCAAACCTGTTCACATCACCTCTTTTCCCACCATGAATAGGGATGCTCTCACTCTAGCAACTCAGCCATTCATCTCTTTGTCTCCATTACCCTTTCTCTCTACTTTTGTTACTTATCCTACTGAACCATCTGCTTCCAAATCTTTCACTTTGCTTTACATTCAGGGCTCTTGGACAGAATAAATGAATGTTAACACCATCCAAAATGGATCATCCATACTGAATATGAATGTTTCACAGCATAGTCTACCTATCCTGCAGCAAGTGTTCCTGTTTCTGCAACATTCAGTTCATCCTGGATATTAATAATAATTATGATAATAAAAGCTTTTTATTGATTTTTATGTGCCAGAGACTCTTTAAGAATTTTAAATATATTACTCAATTTAATCTGTACCATGATGCTCTCAGGTGGTTGCTGTTAGTATCTCCAGGTCTCAGAGGCAGAGGGAATCTAAATAAGTGACCCACGGTTATATGCCTAATAAGTGTCAAACCTGGGATTTTAACCCAGTATTTTGGATCCAGAGTTGTAACTTTGAATGGTGATGATATACTGCTTCTCTAGGACTCTTTGTTCCTCGGTAAATAAGGATTCCTTTTAAGACTCAGTTCTGTATATACTCAGTTCTGTATATGTTACTCTTCATATTATACAAAATATTGTAACTTAGGCACTGTGGACCATCTTCTCTGGCTTTACTCTCAGAAGGGCACTGGGTGTATAACAGACCCAACTCCTTTAGAAAAAAAAATATTTTTCTGCATTGTAAATTCCTTGATGGTAGTAGCTGTATTTTATATAGTTTTTATGCCAAACCTTCCTAGCACAGTGGCTTGTGCATGGAGATAATTCAAGAAAATACTAGAGGAATGAGGGGGAAGACAACTAGCATTTTAAGTGCCTACTATACCCAGGCACAGTCCTGGGTACCAACTAAACCTAAGAAGATGAGTATGCCATGAGTTCCTTGTTAAGAAATGATAACATCACATTATCTGTATTCTACAATGAGAGAGAGAGAAGGAAAAAATGGCAAAGATGTAAAGTAACTTAACTAGATCACATCATTTGTAAAACAATGTGTTGAATATATTCTTGGAGCCAGTCACTATTCTGAATACATGGACATTATTTAATCTTTTCAGCTTTATGAGGTAGGTAACACAAACCATGGATTGTTATTTACCAACATTGCCTTCTATGCATAAGATACCATTAGCATTGTAGAAGAGAAGCCAAGAACTATTTTTTTCCTGGTCTGGAGGGTTCTGCCTTAGAGTTTTCCAATAAGAAGAAAGTGAGAGGCTTGGGAAGCAGAATGGAGGAGAGTCTATTATTCTTAGGAGATAGTGGTGGGCAAAGGCAGCCTCTTTTCAGACCTCTTCATAAGCTCTGTCTTATCAACTCACTGCAGGAACTCCTGTTTCTCTGGATCTGCAGCTACAGCCTTCTTATCTAGATCTTTACTACCCCCGCCTTCTCCCATCTTTATATGTCCTTTATATAATCCCTCTATTACATTGTTTTATCTCTACAAACATTGTAGTGGCTTTGTTTTTCCCCCACTGGACCCAATTTTTAACCTTCATCTTATAGACAGGGCAACTGTGTCAAAAGCAGTTTAAAAACTTTCTAATGGGCACCAGTTAGGAAATGGTGAACATGAGACTTAAACTCCCAAAAATTCTGTCCCTAGAGCCATTGCCATTACACAGTAAGATTTACTGCCACTCTTTTATATTAGAAAACAGGATTCTAAACCAGCTTCAGCTGACTCAGAGATTCTGATCTTTTTATCACACTATTTTTTCTCTAGGCAAGTAACTATTTAATGGAGTTAAAATGAGCTTAATTTTAGGAAAGGATGTGAAAAGTATTTGTTTAATCAGAAACGTAGTGAAACTTGGGTCAACACAGTGGTAGAACTCTTAACATTTGAATCATGAGATTCTTTGGTCCATTTATAGCTTTCATTTTTTAAAATTTTATTTAGTTGAGCATTCCTACACTTTCTGACCCATTAATTTTACTCCCTCTTTATTAACCCCCCCCAAAAAAATACTGGTACATATTTACCATGGGATATATGCAAAAAAAGTAAACAACTCAGGATCCCTAAAATAAAGATTGGATTTATTAACTGTAATATATTCATATATACTATAATGAAAATAAAAATGGATGGATTTTTGCAATATGATATTAAAAGAAAAATGTAAGACCTAAAAGACTTTATTACAAATAAACTTATATAGAGGTAAAAATAATTAAGAAAATAATCTTTAAGTATTCTTATAGAATTATAAAACTACATAAAAAGGAAAGCAAGAAAATGTTGGATATGGAATTCAATATAATGGTCATGATCAGTAGAGTCAAGAAGATAAGGTAGGGAAGCCACAAACTTAGAAATAGGTTATTTTTGGTAGTAGAGTCACCTTATTATAATAAAAATAATCAACTTTTGAAAATTTCAATTTTCAAAACATATTCACTTGCTTATACTTCTTCTCATTCCCTATGCTATATACTTCCTAGCAAAGAAAATTCATTGGGAGTCTTATGCCTGCCAAAATTCCCTAGAGTCACTGAGTTGAAGAGTTTATATGAAAACCATAGGCTCAGTGGAGAGGGCAAGAAAACTTTGTTTCTCCAAAATAACTGTCACCTCTCTTGAAACGTACATAACCAGTCTCTTCTAAAATTTTTGCTTAAAGAGATAAACTTTCCTTCTCCTTGATCACCTAAGCAGATTTAAGTGTATTCTTATTGAAATTTTCTTATAAGTACTTCTTCTTTGGGTAATCATTTAGTTACTGTAGTACTAACTGTAAACAGGGCTAAACCAGATGACCTTTTAGTTATTAAGACATTCTGTTATATAAGTTCAGCACTGCAAGTAAAGTAAGAAAGAAGACAGAAAAAAATTAGTGGGGGAAATATGGAGATTTCAAAGGCAAGCCTGAGATTAGTCGGGTTTTTTTGTTTTTGTTTTTTTAGTCTTACTTTAACAGCTCATACATTTGTTTTTATTGGTCCATGACTATTAGCCCCTTTAAAGTGTAGTAATATCACAGTGATGATTTGCCTGAAGATAACCTTTATTAAAAATGTTAATCAATTAGCAGTATCTTTCCTGTGAAGCATGCATTCTCAATTATAGTTTTTACCCATATTTTGATTTGTTTTCTTCCAAGCCTTAATTCCATTCTAATTATTGCTTCTGTAGCATTCAGTGTATACACAAATTTGCAAAAAGTTAAAGAGTTATGGCAGACTCAGAATCAAGTAGCTAATAAATTCCACATCTGCAGAAACACTCCCATATTATTTAAGGATAGCTGGAGAGAGAAGTACCAGGCACATTTTGCTCTTGCTGCAGCTCAGATTATGTCACAGGCATGGGTGGAATGGAACAGTGAGGTAGGCCATGAGAGTAAGGGGAAGATGAGTGGTTTACAAAAGTGGGAAGCCAAAAGTGAGAAAGAGTTCCATGTAGGTTTTTTTTTAACATCTTTATTAGAGTATAATTGCTTTACGGTGGTGTTAGTTTCTGCTTTATAACGAAGTGAATCAGTTATACATATACGTAATATCCACATATCTCTTCCCTCTTGCATCTCCCTCCCTCCCTATCCCACCCTCCCTATCCCACTTCCCTCTTGCATCTCCCACCCTCCCTATCCCATCCCTCTAGGTGGTCACAAAGCACCAAGCTGATCTCCCTGTGCTATGCAGCTGCTTCCCACTAGCTACCTATTTTACGTTTGGTAGTGTATATATGTCCATGCCACTCTCTCACTTTGTCCCAGCTTACCCTTCCCCCTCCCCGTATCCTCAAGTCCATTCTCTAGTAGGTCTGAATCTTTATTCCCATCTTGCCCCTATTCCCATCTTCTGACTTTTTCTTTTTTTAGATTACATATATATGTGGTAGCATACGGTATTTGTTTTTCTCTTTCTGACTTACTTCACTCTGTATAACAGTCTCTAGGTCCATCCACCTCACTACAAATAACTCAGTTTCGTTCCTTTCTATGGCTGAGTAATATTCCATTGTATATATGTGCCACATCTTCTTTATCCATTCATCTGTTGCTGGACACTTAGGTTGCTTCGATGTCCTGGCTATTGTAAATAGTGCTGCAATGAACATTGTGGTACATGACTCTTTTTGAATTATGGTTTTCTAAGGGTATATGCCCAGTAGTGGGATTGCTGGGTCGTATGGTAGTTCTATTTTTAGTTTTTTAAGGAACCTCCATACTGTTCTCCATAGTGGCTGTATCAACTTACATTCCCACCCACAGTGCAAGAGGGTTCCCTTTTCTCCACACCCTCTCCAGCATTTACTGTTTGTAGATTTTTTGATGATGGCCATTCTGACCATTGTGAGATGATATCTCATTGTAGTTTTGATTCGCATTTCTCTAATGATTAATGATGTTGAGCATTCTTTCATGTGTTTGTTGGCAATCTGTATATCTTCTTTGGAGAAATGTCTATTTAGGTCTTCTGCCCATTTTTGGATTGGGTTGTTTGTTTTTTTGATATTGAGCTGCATGAGTTCTTTGTATGTTTTGGAGATTAATCCTTTGTCAGTTGCTTCATTTGCAAATATTTTCTCCTATTCTAAGGGTTGTCTTTTCATCTTGTTTATGGTTTCCTTTGCTGGACAAAAAATTTCACAATTTGTATGGAAACACAATAGACCCCAAATAGCCAAAGCAATCTTGAGAAAGAAAAACGGAGCTGGAGAATCAGGCTCCCTGACTTCAGACTATACTACAAAGCTACAGTAATCAAGACAGTATGGTACTGGCACAAAAACAGAAATATAGATCAATGGAACAGGATAGAAAGCCCAGAGATAAACCCACACACATCTGGTCACCTTATCTTTGATAAAGGAGGCAAGAATATACAGTGGAGGAAGGACAGCCTCTTCAATAAGTGGTGCTGGGAAAACTGGACAGCTACATGTAAAAGAATGAAATTAGAACACTCCCTAACACCATACACAAAAATAAACTCAAAATGCATTAAAGACCTAAATGTAAGGCCAGACACCATCAAACTCTTAGAGGAAAACATAGGCAGAACACTCTATGACATAAATCACAGCAAGATCTTTTTTGACCCACCTCCTAGAGAAATGGAAATAAAAACAAAAATAAACAAATGGGACCTAATGAAACTTAAAAGCTTTTGCGCAGCAAAGGAAACCATAAACAGGATGAAAAGACAACCCATGTAGTTTTAATACCAGTTGAAAGAGCAATGTGACCATCAGCACAACAGGTAGTGGAACAGTTAACTCAATGGGTAGGGAAAAGGGTCATGAAAGCCTTGATGAGGAATCAAGAGGTGATGTTTAAGTTTGACCTTGAAGAGGAATTCACCAGAAAGAGAAAGAAAGGTGTGGGGAATATGAGGCACAAGGAGAAGCATAATCAAAAGCAGTGGATGCACTACAGCCACCTATGGTGCAGTTATCACAAGCATGCTATCTGTAGGTGAGACAGAGATGCTCCAGGATGAGCCAAAAAGTCTCCCAGGGACATGAACAGCCTCTTATGTTTTCATTCATGGAGTTGCTCCAAGCTGCCATATTTCTAGTAGCTGCTGAGATATGCACCATTACGTTTTCAATTACTGAGTGCTCTGACTTCCGGGACCAGCCCATGATTACATTCATCCTCATCTTTGCTTCCGTCAATCACTGGGTAGAAGTTCAGGCTACCCAGATCATACATGGAAATAAGAATCAATTCTCATACATTTGTCTGTACATCCTGTAGTCAGGTTCCATTTCTCATGTCTATCTGCTTACCAAAATTTCCATTGTGCTTTTAAAACCTCTAGTTCGTCAGCAGCAAGTGCCTGATGAGTCTTCTCTAAAAATTCCCTTCAGCTTTTGCTCCTACCTGGCTGCTTCCATGTTCTCTCACATGACACATGCCTCAAGGCTTTAATAGAAGATATATTTCCTTCTTGTTTCCCAAGCTGCTTCCAGACTGTCTCATTTTCTTCTTTAAAACACCTAGCTCCTTTGACTTCCATGGTGTCAGACTTTACCTTTCTTTATTACCTGTTGTTGCCGTCATTTGTTACCCTTTCAGGAATGTTCCTTCATTAATTGATAACTTCATTACTTCCAGTTTTACTACTGTTATAATTCCCAAGACATCACTTCTCCAAATTCATGTCTTCTATGTGTTTGCCTTTCTTAGGGCCAATGTTTTTTTCATCTGCTCTCAACTCAGCCATCCAGTGGTTTCAAATAATTTTCTCCCAAACTGCCATCTCCTTTCAACTGTCTGACTCCATTTCTCCCACTCCAGCCTTTCTCCAGCTTCATGGAGACCAAAATATATTTCAGTATCCATTTCTCTTCTCAGAACCTTTCATACACCCTATAATCCATTATATGTCATTAAAAATACCCACTTGCCAAGACTTTTATGAACTCCCATTACTCTCTGTCATTCTTAGCGGTAAAACTCTATCCTAGGCTAAATTCAACTATGAATTTATCTATACTTTCACAGGAGCAAATTTTTGTGGGAGAAAAATCATACAACTGTTGTTAAGTGATGAGTTTTGGAACAAAATTTCAATGGAACAAACTTCTGGACAAAAACATCAATTCGGCATACAACACTAAAAGATAGTATTGCTAATGAATTTACTTTTCCACTCTCTGGCATTCTCATTTCACACCCTCCCTCTTATCATACACTGCATTCCCCCGCATTCTCAGCTAATGACTACATACTTCTTAGAGAAAATAGAATCAGTAGATAAGAACTATTTTATCTTAAAATACCAACAACTACAGCCTAAGTGTAAATTCTACCCACCCATTGTTGTCTCTCTGGTTAAATTGAAGTCCCACTTCCCCACTCATTCCTTAGATTTCTTTTTGTGTCATCTTTTCCAGGACTTTCTTCCTATTATTCTGTCCTCTTTCTCCTGTATCATTGGTTTCTCTCTTATTGGTTTCTCTCTTTCTAACCTGATTAAATCCATTGACATACAGATGTTTATTTAACATGCCTACCTTACAAATACTAACTCCACCCCCCCCCCCGATTTTGTGTTTCCTTGATTTACCATCATGCTGTCCTGTTATTCTTCACAATGAAACACTTCAAATGAGTTCTCCATGCCTTATTGTGTTTTTGGGTTTTTTTGTCTGGTTTTATTTTTAGTAGTTTTTCTGTACCATTTAATTGAAATGGCCCTTATAAGATTAACAGCATCCTGAATCATCCACAAAATATATAATATATTTCATTCCTGCCCTCATCTCACTCACTTCTCAGTGGTATTTGACAAAGTAGACCACATCTTCTAATGGAAACATTCTTTAATTCCAACTAGGCTTCCATGAATTTCTTTCTTTCTCATTGACTTTTCTTCTAAGACTTATTTGCTAGCCACTTCAAGGTCCTCTAAATGTCAAACATAATGTCCATTTCTCTGTTCTTGACGCTCTTTTCCATCTGCATTGTCTCCTTAACAGATCTCATCCAGAACCGTGGCTTTAAAATATTGTGGATAAACTGAATTCTCTCAATAGGACATGCAGAGTATCTCTTTTAAATGGGGATCAGATCATGTTGATTCTTCTCCTATTTCATTCAGAGTAAAAGCAAGGTCCTCACACTAACTGGGTCTGGTCCCCACCGCCTCTCTGATCTCTTCTACGACTCTCCCCCTTTCCCACTCCGCTGTGAACACACTGGCTGGCCAAGCTCCTGCCTTAGGGCATTTGCACTGACAGGACCCTCCTTTTTTGCATGGCATACTACTCCCACATGTGTCCACATGCTAATTCCAACTACCTTCAAGTTTTGCTCAAATGTTTCCTTGTTAAAATCACATTGCCTTTGGAACTCCTGTTCCCATTTGCCCTGATCATTTTCTTCCATAAAATTTATCTCTTCCTATTATACTATGTAACATATTTATATTTACTTTTTCAAATATATATATTTTAATTTTTTGTCTTCCCTCAGTAGATTATAAGCTCCATGAGCCATGGACTTTCTGTATTTTTGTATGTTTCACTGTTTTATGTAATCAAATGCCTTGTATTTTTGTATGTTTCAGTATTTTGTAATCAAATGCCTATAACACTGCCTGCCTGCATATAATAGAGCCTCAGAATGTATTAAGTGAATAGATAAAAGTTTTCCTAGCCCAGACTTTTGTCTGTGTACACATCTCAGTTTAACACCATTCTTTAAATATGTAGTAGGATCCTTAAAGTAATATGAGTAGAACAAAATGGTTCGTTCTTCTGACCTGATTTTCCTGCTTTTAAGATAAGTAACTGGTATCACCATATACCCAGTTGTTTAGGAAAACAAAACAAACAAAAAACCCCAAAACAAAGTATTATGCTTGATGCCACTTTGCTCCAATCATCATATCCAGTTCAGTAGTGAAGACTGCTTTCACCTTCAGCCATGTTTTACCATCTTTACTTTATAACCTTGTTTTCCATCACCATCATCTTTCATCTGAAGCTTAACAAATAGCTTCCTGTCATGTCTCCCTGTCTGTTCTCTTGCCTTCCACAGAGAAGCCAGAGTAAGCTTTTAAAGCCTAAACTGTATGACATTACTACCCTCTTTAAAAAATTGCAATGGTTTCTCAATATATTAAGAAAAAAATTTTTTTTTACCATGACCTACCAGGAGTTATACCACTCAGCCACTATGTCTATATATGACCTCATGTCCCTCAAATCTTTTCTTCATTTTATAATCTCCAGGCACACCAACCTTCTTTTTGTCCCTGAGCACTTCATCTCTTATTCCTGTAGTTGCTAATGCTTTTGCTTGTGAGTCTTTTCTCCCAAATCTATGTTTACATAGCTCTCTCTCATCATTCATGTCCTGATTCAATATGACCTGCTCAGAGCAGGTATCCTGAATAAAAGTAGTATACATCTTCTTTTAGGTTACCCATTCCCATATAATTCCATTTTAATTTCTTTGTAGCAATTACTAGTACCTGATATTATTTACTATTTATTTGTCTACATTGTGTCTTTCTCCTTCACTAGATTATTAGCTTCTTGGGGGCAGCAATTATGATTATCTTATTTTATCTTCAGCACCTAGAACAGGGCATTCAAAAAGTATGTGCTCACATTGCAACAAAAATAATAAAATACCTAGGAATAAACGTACCTAAGAAGACAAAAGACCTGTATGCAGAAAGCTATAAGACACTGATGAAAGAAATTAAAGATGATACAAACAGATGGAGAGATATACCATGTTCTTGGATTGGAAGAATCAACATTGTGAAAATGACTGTACTACCCAAAGCAATCTACAGATTCAATGCAATCCCTATCAAACTACCAATGGCAATTTTCACAGAACTAGAACAAAAAATTGCACAATTTGTATGGAAACACAAAAGACCCCAAATAGCCAAAGCAATATTGAGAAAGAAAAACGGAGCTGGAGAAATCAGGCTTCTGGACTTCAGACTATGCTACAAAGCTACAGTAATCAAGACAGTATGGTACTGGCACAAAAACAGAAATATAGATCAAAGGAACAGGACAGGAAGCCCAGAGAGAAACCCACGCACATATGGTCACCTTATCTATGATAAAGAAGGCAAGAATATACAACAAAGACAGCCTCTTCAATAAGTGGTGCTGGGAAAACTGGACAGCTACATGTAAAAGAATGAAATTAGAATACTCCCTAACACCATACACAAAAATAAACTCAAAATGGATTAAAGACCTAAATGTAAGGCCAGACACTAGAAAACTCTTAGAGGAAAACATAGGCAGAACACTCTATGACATAAATCACAGCAAGGTCCTTTTTGACCCACCTCCTAGTGAAATGGAAATAAAAACAAAAATAAACAAATGGGACCTAATGAAACTTAAAACCTTTTGCACAGCAAAGGAAACCATAAACAAGACGAAAAGACAACCCTCAGAATGGGAGAAAATATTTGCAAACGAAGCAACTGACAAAGGATTAATCTCCAGAATATACAAGCAGCTCATGCAGCTCAATATCAAAAAAACAAACAACCCACTCCAAAAATGGGCAGAAAACCTAAATAGACATTTCTCCAAAGAAGATATACAGATTGCCAACAAACACATGAAAGGATGCTCAACATCACTAATCATTAGAGAAATGCAAATCAAAACTACCATGAGGTATCACCTCACACCGGTCAGAATGGCCATCATCAAAAAATATACAAACAATAAATGCTGGAGAGGGTGTGGAGAAAAGGGAACCCTCCTGCACTGTTGATGGGGATGTAAACTGATACAGCCACTATGGAGAACAGTATGGAGCTTCCTTAAAAAAGTAAAAACAGAACTACCATATGACCCAGAAATCCCACTACTGGGCATACACCCTGACAGAACCATAATTCAAAGAGTCATGTACCACAGTGTTCATTGCAGCACTATTTACAATAGCCAGGACATGGAAGAAACCTACGTGTCCATCAACAGATGAATGGATAAAGAAGATGTGGCACATATATACAATGGACTATTAGCCATAAAAAGAAAGTTATTTGTAGTGAAGTGGATGGACCTAGAGACTGTCATACAGAGTGAAGTAAGTCAGAAAGAGAAAAACTAATATCGTATCCTAACACATATATATGGAATCTAAAAAAAAAAAAAAAAGGTTCTGAGGAACCTATGGGCAGGCCAGGAATAAAGATGCAGACATAGAGAATGGACCTGGGGACACGGGTAGGGGAAAGGGTTAGCTGGGACAAAGTGAGAGAGTGGCATGGACATATATACACTACCAAATGTAAGATAGACAGCTAGTGGGAAGCAGCCACATATAAAGTGTCTGTCTCCCTGGCAACCCTAACCCAGTCTTTGGGTGATAATCCCCCCTTCCATTGGGTAGTGTGAACTTCCCACTTTAGTTAGGAAGTTCTAGTGGAGGCTGCCAATAATAACACTGCAGTATCTAGGACATGTTTATTGGTCCATTGATGGGCATGGCACCCAAATCAGACATAAAAATACATCCTATTTTTCTAACTGGAAGTTGAAAAGTAGAGAGCAGTTTTTTTTTGTTTGTTTGTTTTTTTTTTACGGTGCGCGGGCCTCTCACTGTTGTGGCCTCTCCTGTTGCGGAGCACAGGCTCCGGAAGCGCAGGCTCAGTGGCCATGGCTCATGGGCCTAGCTGTTCCATGGCATGTGGGATCTTCCCGGACCGGGGTACGAACCCGTGTCCCCTGCATCGGCAGGCGGACTCTCAACCACTGCGCCACCAGGGAAGCCCTAGAGGGCAGTTTTGACATTAGTTTGGACATGCCTTATGAGGTTCCAATCTTATGAAGACAGCTGGTCTAAGCAAATGCCACCTACATTCTGAGAAAAAAGGAGACAAGGGAGATGGAACTGTTGACAGCATGAGGCTACCCATCTCTAAGGCCACCTCTACTCCTGCACTTCTGGACTTTTAATTATATGAGCCAATAATTTTTTTGTTTAAACAAAGATTTTCTTGATCTTGTAACCAAAAACCCTCTCTAGTATAAAGCATTCGCCAAACTCCTCACTGAAAACAAAAATTGAGTAGGTTTTCTTGTTCCTCATATATATGTCTCTATAAAATCTCATGCATCCTTGTACTATTATTTTCAGGCCTTCAGAAAGTGTGATAAAAGGACTTAATGATAAAGCCAGTGATCTCTCTTTAAATAGCATTAAAGAAATTCACAAGTTTTGAAGAATGGAAAGCAGAAAAGAAACTGGAAGTGCCCTTTATGGCTACTTTAAAGAACACCAAAGTGATGTAATAACACTGTAAGTAAAAATAAGAAAGAAAGTTTATCTTATCTTTAAATATTCTTTAATATTTTTGAATATTGTTGTTCTGCTCCAAGCAAGACAAAATATGTTATTTATCTGATGGATCAGAACACTTTCCTCATAAGAGATGGGACTTTAGTAGAAATGCAGGTATATTCTCAGTCACTAGTGCCAACTTAATAACATCTCTATTGTTCCAAAACTTAGAAAATTATGCATTGAGGGCTTGTGGTCTCAAGATATTCTAGGCAAGAACTTGTCCTCTTCTCTCTTCTTATAAAGAAAGAATTAACAGGTCTGGGAAATATGCCATTCCTATTGAGTAGTCCTTTTATCCTCTTTTCCTCTAAAATCTCCAAATTATAAGGTTAATATTAAGATTATTTCAGCCATATTTATCCAGTGATAAGATTGGAGTGGCCATAAGTATTCTCCTAATTTTTCCTTCTCTGTTACTTTTTACCTAAATTCATATCTTCTCTTCTTGTCAACCAAGAGTCATTTGGTAACATCTAGAACAGGCTTATTGATTGGCACCATTATTTTTTTTAATTAATTAATTTTTATACAGCAGGTTCTTATTAGTTATCTATTTTATACATATTAGTGTCTGTCAATGCCAATATCCCAAGTCATCCCACTCCCGCCCCCACACTTTCCCCCCTTGGTGTCCATGTTTGTTCTCTGCATCTGTGTCTCTATTTCTACCTTGCAAACTGGTTCATATGTACCGTTTTTCTAGATTCCACATATATGTGTTTCATTATTTTTTCTCTTTAAAATTATTGGGGAATTTATGCTGATACAATAGAAACACTACTTTTACACTCAGGTAATGATTATTAGATATGGGAAAAGTGCATTCAAAACTAAATACAGTAGCCATCAATTTTGAATGTGTCAAAGTGCAAAAGTTTACATATGATTGAACATTAGTAAATTGATAGACTGATCTACCAAGTTGACTCATTATTTTCAAAGGATCTATTTTCTACATTACTGATATGCTTCTTCTACCAGTTACTGAGAGATACAAATTGAAGTCTCTCCTATTTTTAAAATTAGTAATTTATTATTTTTTGATATGTCATTTATTTGTATAGATTCAAAGGAAAGACTTGAAAATTCAACATAATATTCCATAATATTTTAAGGGATATTTCCTTAAGTAAAAATATTTAAGGAACACGGCCCCCAAGCCCTTCCAAGTGCCTAAAAACCTTCCTTTAAACTCTATTAATGAAAATTTGACAGAATGAAAGGAAAAAATGACTAAACTTATAGTCATAATGGGAGACTATGACTCATCTCACAATAACTGATAGAAGAAGCAGACCAGTAATGTAGAACACAGATCCTTTGAAAATAAGGTCAACTTGATAATCAACATATATAGAATCATGTGCAAAAACAATGACACAATGCATATTCTTTCAGGTGCACATATAACATTAACCAAAACTGATCACAGGGCAATTAAGAAAAAAGTCAATAAAGCTGATTTAAAAAGAAAAACATATGATTTAAATTTTAGCTTTCCTGCCTCATAGCCATATACCCTTAAGGAGCTTATCTATCCTCTCTAAACCCTGAAAATATTAACAGTATCTACTCATTGGGTTGTTGTGGGTTAACACATACAAAGCACACACGTGGCATGTGTCAAGAAAATAAATGACTGTTATATATTTGGGAACTTCAATATTTCCTGAACGTTGTTGAGAATAAAAAAACTTGCATTAGGTATAATGCAGCCGTTAGATTTTTAAAGAGCTCATTGAAAAAGAGTCAGTAGAATTGGTATAAGTAGCAATGGAAGGCAAAACTAGTGGGAAATTAAAGGAAGACATATTTTGACATAAGATAAGTAATAAAAAGACTATGAGCTGCCCCTAACCAGAGTGGGTGGCCTCGTTAAGTGGTGAGTTCACTGCCACTGTAGGTGTTGTCAGAGAACTGTTGCATTTCAGCGGGGTTCTGCAGGACCTGCAGGGCTTGCACATCTGCAGAGGAGGCTGTGGCAAAGAGGACTATTACTGTTGTCCCCCCACTTCCAGACAAAATAACTCAACTTTTCTCTTTTCTTCCTATGGTGTTTATAAGTAGGATTCTTTCTGAAGGAAATGTTCTGCTATTAAGATAAATGTTTAAGCATCATTGCTATAGATATTACTGCACTCATAGGTTAAATGAAATAAATTCTAGGTTACCTCTTAGTTTAAGATGCTGCATAAATGGCCTACTTTTTTTCCCTATAGGCAAGAATGCAACACAGTCACCATACAGTGAAACTGTAGAGCTGAGAGAATTCGCAGATTATGCAGTATTCCTAAATACATCTTCTCTTAAATTCTCACTGCACTGTCAAGTAGAGGTAGTTTCTACCTCTTGCATCTTTGAATTTCACCTTCACAGTGGATCCATAGTGCTACATTTAGCCTTCCATTTTAGCTTTTGGAGACTTTATTCATCACTTAACGGCTTATTGAGGCACAATCCTGTCATCTAAAAGGAAAAGTGAAGAACTCCAGGCTATTTTTCGAAATGCTGCTCCACGTTAATGGAAGGACTTTGAAATACCACAAGGGAAATTGTTAGATAGAAAAAGAAGGCACCAAATTAAGCTACACTGGACATTTTTTTAAGAGAATGATTTTGAAGTCTTTTCAAATTCTTAGAAAACAAACATTATTTAACCTTTCATTAACTATAGCATATTAATTTTTTCATAGCTAAAGTAAAATACAATTGCAGAAATGTATACACATACACAAATTTTTATAGCTTTGGGAAATAACATCACAATCATAAATATTATGGAATTTGTGGTCATATGTTGTTTCCTGGACGACTTACTAGTTTATAAATCTGAGTCCTTGATAAAGAAAACACCACCCCACCAACCCATGATAAGTTTGTCCCTATGTGCAAATATTACCTGCTTTATATTAATTTATTCATTTAGGCATTGTTCTGGGACTAATTAGTGGTAATACAAGCTCAAAGTTTTTTGTCTGAACTACTTGTCAATATGACACTGCACTCATTTTTAGATTTTAAGCTGTATGCATAAAGATTACATACCTATTCAAGCTTAGATGATTTCAATAGCTTTAAAATCATTTTTCTAACAGGTAACATTTCTAACTCTAAATTTAGTTGAAAATGATTTATTTGACAGGTTCACTATATTAGGCGACAATTTTCCAGATATTGCAGGGCAGTAAGAATCTATCAAAGTAGACGATTCGGCATGGTACATCTTACTTTGCCTTAACTTTAACAAGATTTTATGGCATTCTGGACCCAGTATGGGCATGTCCAGCAATTGCTAATGAAGGCAAATATCACGTAATTCCGTAAGACATTTCTCAAGATTCTTAAAGACTTTCTCCATTACCTCCTGATCAAGTTCATTTATTTGGCCAAAATCTTTGGGTTAATTTAAACTAGTTTCTGGTTAAGAGCACCATATAAAAATAGGCAAGGACAGTCCACATCAAACCCTTAGCAAAGAGAAGAGCTCTCTCTTTGCCATTAAGATTCTTCTTTTTTTGTGATTCAGTAATAAGGAACTACATGACAAAGCACTAAAACCCCTTGGCCTTTAGTATTCTGAGAGTAAAAACGTCAAAAGAATATTAAACCCCTTCTGTGGATGATACATAAGCATATTTTGAACAGAAGATGATGCAGACTAATACCTCTGGTGACTGAATCTCAAGCTTTATTGATTCTTTCAGTAGAATGTAACATTACTGTGTTTTAAATATCACTATAGATGTTATGCTTAGGCAGCTACTTGGCCTGGTTTGGTTTTAACTCTTTTGGATTGTCAAATAATGAACTGGAGACCAGAAGGGCTGGTTAGCCATTCATTGGAAGAAAACAAATGAAACCTCCAAATACTTCACACTCTGAACATGATTAGAGAATGTGTTCTAGGACTTGCAGAATATATTTACTTAAGGAGATAGACAAAGCCAGGGAAGGAGACATGTAAGGCTGTATCAATTTTGGGCTTTCAGTTAATTTTACTGTATTTGCATGTTTTATAGATTACTGATACACTGACTCAAAATTATCTCAATGTTTATCGTGTCTTAAGCCCTGTGATAGATCCTGGTGGGGGGAAAACACACTAGTTAGTTATGTCTTTGTTTTTAAGGATTTTATAGTCTTGCTGGGGAGGAAAAACATGTTAATAGTGTAGGATTACCTGTGTTTGATTTCTTGCATAACCAATACTCTTAACACTTTAACACTAAAATTGCTTTCTATTCTTCTTTACAAGTTCCTTTGAAGTGAAGGAATTTTAAGTGTGGGAAGTACATTTACAAATCAGTCTATTTCTCTAGACAGCATACGTGTCCTAAGGTCCTCACGGCAACCGGGATTTACCAGCCACTGATCTAGAAAGAAGGAGGCTATATAAAATTACCTAGTGAAAGAATTAGCCAGTAATCTAATTTCTTCTAGTTTTCCCCTATAAATCATGTTATGGTTCATTAGGACCTCCACCAGAGGGTGACTTGGAAGGGAGAAAAAACAAAAACGAAACCACTGTTATTTCACAGAACCTTTAGAAAAAATTTAAGTTAGAAAGATCGAAGTAGTTTAAACTAAAAGCCAAAATACAGATTGAGCTTTTAATTCTCCTGGCTATTTCTATCCCTTAATTATTCAGGCTTTACAAATAAGACCATTTTATCACTTTATGAGCATAACACATTTTATTATTCCATATGTGTGCTAGTTCCTGTGACTTTCAAACTAAAGAAACATTAAGTGCGTAGAAATTGATATTTTTGTGTTAGTCTGTGATTATGCTAGCAATTATTGAACCAGATTGATAAAACAGTACTCTGTAAACTGAAATGTGACCTGGGCATTAGAAAAATAATTACAATGAGAGAAATGATTTGGTAACTACGGTTCTTTGCAAATCAAGCCCTAGTGAACCTCTGGCCCATCTGAATCTCCTCCTTACATGTCACCCACATCTTGGGAGATGTAATGGAATTTTCTTTCCTACTGCAGCAAAAGCCCCATCATCCTTAACACTAAAAGCAAAGGAAAGCAACCATCTTACACTTATTATGGATGCCATTAGTGTATGGGAAGCTGGGTGGTTGTTATAATATTTTTCAGCAGAGCTCATTTCTTTCTGTTCCCATTAAATACTTTATTAACCCCAGTATGGTATGATTCATAGAAAATGAAGACCATTAGGTATCTTTTACAGTATTTTCTGTAGGCTGTTTAAAAATGCACTGGATTACATGAAATGACTTCTCCAATGTCAAACAAAAATATAGAATAAAATCTACTAAGGGGTTTTATGTCAGTAATTGTAAGGAAAAAATATGCATAGATTATACTCTTTCTTCTTCTTTGAACAGGAGCTGGTGGATGAGATTCCTCATTTAAGATAGACATGGTACCTAATGCCTATATAAGATTTTAGATAAGATGGGGCAAAGAAATATTGGGTGGGGTGGGAGAGTGGGGTTTTTCCAAAATAACATGGCAACTTGATGCATTATTCTTACAAACATAACAAAGGACCTGAATATTGGGAAAACTCAACTTACGTGTCACGACTCTGTGATACTTTTACCTATGACATCCTGTGCTTACACATTAATAGAGCACTATTTTGGAACGATAATCTTTATTTTCTAGGGAATGCGGCTTAAAAAAGAAGGTTCATGTTTTTTATTTCCTCCTCATTCTGAGAGAACTCAGTATAAAGATATTTTCATGGAGACCAGTCCAATCTTTATTAACCATGGCCATTGTTGGTACTAACAGAAATGCATTTGTTCACAAAAGGCTGGTCTCCACCAGCAGAGCTAGGAATTAGAGTGTAGCTTGATTAAATATCTTCTTACTCTGGCTGCAGATATTCTTTATCTAAAGTGGTGCATCTTTTAATTGTCAGTTTTCTATATGAAAACTTGTTTAAATTATATAATTTTCATAAATTTCCATATTTAATACCCTATGTTTTAAGTGGTTTTGGTTTAACTTATATAATAATGACACAAAGTAAACAGGTTTACATACTATCTTCAGAGTGTAATGTGCAATTATTAACATGTTTTATAATGTCACAATTTTCATAATTAAAATAATTTGTTTTAGTATCTACCATGTGCGTGGTACAGGTCTTCAATGTACAAAGGATCTCATCCTAACCAAATCCCTCTTTTCAAAAAGAATCAACTGGAAATCTTTTATTTTATAAGATTTACCTAAAATTCATCTTGAAGAAAATTCTCTTACTTCCAAACTCCTATTGACAAATTTAGAGTTTGTAGGGCAGGGAGGATGGAAGCTCATTTGCAGTGAGTCCATGCTTTATGGCACACACTGAGCTACGATATCTTCCTTCAAACACCATGCAAGCTGTGTGCAAATGTTCACAACACACAAAGGAAAATCTGAGATGTGGAGTGGAATGACTTATCCAAAGTCACAGGAGTGAGGACTCAAACCCAGTCCTTTTCACAGTGTTGCATCATCATAACAATTACTGAAGATGCAAGTAATATTCATTATTGAAGTCTCAGTAGGCTATACATTTTTAATTGGAAAGTGATGTGATTGGATTTTTAAAACACATGCAGGGCTTCCCTGGTGGCGCAGTGGCTGAGAGTCCGCCTGCCGATGCAGGGGACACAGGTTCGTGCCCCGGTCTGGGAAGATCCCATATGCCGCAGAGCGGCTGGGCCCGTGAGCCATGGCAGCTGAGCCTGCACGTCCGGAGCCTGTGCTCCGCAATGGGAGAGGCCACAACAGTGAGAGGCCCGTGTACCGCAAAAAACAAAACAAACAAAAAACAAAGAAACAAAAAAAGACACACGTATATTGGATTCAAATAATCGAGTTTGAATTCAGTCCATTCACTTAGTAGACTTGTGACATTTGACAATTTACTTAATATTTATGAGTCTCAATTTCTCCCATTCAAAAAAGAGGTTAATAAAACTGTATGTCTCAGAGTATTATGATGAGAAATAAGTTATATTAGGCATTAGAATTATTAATAATGCAATGAATACATGCTTATCTCTTTTTCTTCCTAACTGAAATATAAATATTTTAATGGCAGGAATCTGACAAGTAATTTTCCCCAGCACACTTTTTTCAATTGGCAAACTTTATATGTATATTATATGTGTTAATTATATATGGTGTATATTAACTACTAATTAATTTGCTATATATTTAATGTATTTTATAATATATATATTTCTTATATATTTTCTAATATATTTTTAATATATTTTCTAAATTTCAAAGTCAAATAATTGGCAGTTATAAGTCACTTTTTCTTGCTAACTAACTTCAGAATCCATGTTTTTATCTATAGAGAATCAGAGGAAATATTTTGAGCAGATTATAAGGTTGGCTTTTGCAGGATAACATTTGAGAATTAACTACTACAGAATTTCTATACATTCAGGTCACAAGGATCACCCATAAATCATTAAAAAAGCACAAAAATTCCTTTCTAGATGGCATTACTAAATCTGGCATGTGCTTGAACATCTTGCCTTCCCCGACTACTCTGACAAATAATACGTTTAGTTTCTAAATCATAAGAAGCTCAATGTCTCCTAACTCGCCACTTGACAATCTGAAGACAGACTCTCAGTCTATGGTAAAATACATTATGTTGGAAGATAAAAAATATATATAAAATTAGTCATCTTTTCTTCCAACATTTATAGCTGTGAAGTTTATCACTATAGCCTGTCTTTAAATCTGAGCTTATTTCCTCATAAACTAGTATTTGCTCCTAGTTTTATCCTGCTGTGAATCATAATGCTGTACTTGTAAACTCGTTGGACTACTGTGAGCTCACTTCAGAATTTTACCTTAGAATATGATGGATAAGGTGGAGAGCAGTCTTTAATTGAGGCAGTCCATATCTTCAGACAGTAAATCAACCAAGTCCTTTTGGCTCCATAATTTTGTATGGAAGATGTATGTAATTTCTGAAATCAACACTTGCTCTAATTTGTGCCATTTTAAAAGAATATACTGGGCTAAATGAGTGGCCTTTCATAAGTCACTTCTTAGTTCCGTTTACTTTTCTGTAAAATAGGTGTAAAATAGTTGATAGGACTGCTGTAACAAAGTACCGCAGACTGGGTGGCTTAAACAACAGAAATTTGTTGTCTCACAGTTCTGGAAGCTAGAACAAGATCAGGGCATCAGCAGGGTTGGTTCTTTCTGAGGCCTTTCTCCTTGGCTTGTAGCTGGCTGTCTTCCCCTTATGTCTTCACAAGGTCTTCCTTTTGTACATGTCTGGGTCCAAATTTACTCTTACAAGGACACCAGTCACCAGTCATATTGGATTAGGGCCGACCCTAATGATGTCATTTTAACTTAATTACTGTTGTAAAGATCTTATCTCCAAGTACAGTCATGTTTGAGGTATTAGGTGTTAGGACCTCAATGTATGAATTTTGTGAGAGACACAATTCAGCCCATAACAATGTGTATGCCTCTTATTCCTGTGTCTATAAGATGTCGCGATGATTAAGTGAAATGCTATCTGGTAAAAAACGAAAACAAAAACAAAACTTGCTATAAAACCACTAAATAAATACCAAAAATTATTAGCAATAATTGTATCTTCTGACATTTTCATTTCAGAAGTTAATTTCTCTTGATAATTTTTATAAGGCCTATATTGAGGTATATTTTCATACCAGAAAATCTACCCTTTTAAACTGTACAACTAAGTATTGTTTGTGTACATTCAAAGCGTTGTTAAATCATCCCCACTACCTAATTTTAATATATTTTCATCACCCTATATAGAAACACTATGCCCATTAGCAGCCATTCTTCATTTATGTCTATGGTCTATTTTGAGTTAGATTTTATGTATGGTATAACAGAGAGAGTTCATTTTCATTCTTTTATATAAGATATCCAGTTGTCACCACACCATTTGCTCAAAAGACCACTTTTTTCCTTTTGAATTGTCTTGACACCATATCACAAACCAAATGACCATACATTTAAAGTTTATTTCTTGATTCTCACTTCTATTCCATTGATCTGTATGTCTATTCTTATATTAGTACCAAAACTTCTCGATTACTATAAACTTGCGTTAAATTTTGAAATTGAAAAGGATCAGTTATCCAACTTTGCTCTTTTTCAAGATTATTTTGACTATTGTGGATCACTTGCATTTTCATATAAATTTTAGAACTGTCAAATTATATTTTAAAAAGATGTCTGGGTGTACACCTGAAACTAATATAATATTGTAAGTCAACTATACTTCAAGAAGAAAAAAGAGAATGATTGCACTGGAACTGGATATAAATTTGTAGAGAATTGCCTTCCTTAACAACAGATGAATGGATAAAAAAGATGTGGTACATATACAAAATGAAATATTATTCAGCCATGAGAAAGGAGGATATTTTGCCATTTGCAACAACATGATGGGCCTTGAACACATTATGCTAAACAAGCTTAAGTCAGACAGAGAAAGACAAATATTGTGTGATATTACTTATATGTAGAATCTAAAAAAGTCAAACCTGTAAAAAACAGAGAAAAATGGTGGTTACTAGGGGATGGGTGGGAGGCCAGGGGTGGAGCATACTTATAACAAATATTGTAGTAAATAAGCCATAGAAATCTAAAGCATAGTATGATGAATATAGAAAATAATAATATACTTATTATGTAATGTGATAAATATCCCTACAGTGGCAATCATATTACAATATATGGAATAGGGTATATTGAAGTAACACCCTATACACCTTAAACTTATACAATGATATATGTTAAATTTATTCAATAAAAAAGCTAAAAAAATATTGTCTTTCAATTCATGAACATGTCTTTTCATTTATTTAAGTCTTTAATTTCTTTCTACAAGGTTCTGTAATTATTGATAAGTCCTGTACTGTTTTTATTAATTTGTTTCTATATAGTTTATCATTTATGTTATTGTAAGTAGAATCATTGTCTTAAGTTCAATTGGGGGTTGTCCATTGCTAGTGTGTAGACACGAACATACTTTTTTATATTGCACTTTACCCAGAAACTTGTTGCACTCATGTAATAGTTCTAATAGTTTGGCAGTGGGTTCCTTACTATTTTATATATATAATATCATGTTATCCATGAGTAGAGATAGTTTTACTTATTTCTTTCCAGTCTGGAAGAAATTTAATTTCCTTGACTAGAACTCTAGTATAATGTTGAATAGAAGTGGAGAGAACAGACATCCTTGTCTTGTTCCTTATCTTAGAGGAAAAGCATTCACTTTCACCCTTGAGTATGATAGCTGTGGAATTTTCTTACATGCCATACATCAGGTTGAGGAAGTTTCCTTCTATTGCTAGTCTGCTTATGTGTTCATCATGAATGGGCACTGATTTTGTCAAATGTTTTTTTCTGTATATATTGAGATGATCAAGTGGGTTTTGTCCTTTTTTTGCTAATGTGGTATATTATAATGCTTGACTTTTCAGATGTTAAACTCATATTATATTTCTGAGACAAATCCTATTTGATCATGGTGTGTAATCCTTTCTATATGTTGCTGAGATTGTTTTACTATTATGTTTTATTCTGTTTTTGAGGACTTTTGCCTCTATATTCATAAAGTATGTATATTGCTCTGTAGTTTCTCTTGGCAATTTATAGTTCCAATTTATATAGATCTGTTTTTTCCTCTGATCACTGATAAATCAGAAAATATTTTATTTATTTATTAGCATGCATCTTTTGATCTAACATTAATCTTCTGCTTGATTTTAATGTTATACTTCTTTGTTTCATATTTTTCTTCAATAAATGTTATTTTAACAAATCAACAACACTTGTCATTACTTCCTCTTTTCCCTCATTACCAATGGAGATAAAGTTTGCAAAGTTTGGAGTGCACAGAATACTCTTTTCCATGTATCAGAATTTCTGGATTTTTCCCCTACATCATGCTAATGTAGTATAAATTAGATGATATTGGGCATCTTGTTTTTCTCTTCTTAATGAGTGGCTTTCTTCAAATAGTACAACAAAGTAGTCTTTCTCATATCCATCTCTCTTGCCACCAGTACTGAAATGCTCCCCACTGTCATTGGAATGGTATGGGTTATGTCAAGCTATAGTATATGTAAGAAAGGTACTAACGTTTCTTCTCCTTTGGAGAGTGAAATAATATGGGACAGATCAAATCCCTCTACTTCCTCAGCCCTCTTGATCTATTAGTTTCAACTAGAGCTTTACTTAGGAATCATCATCTTTACTGTGACAGAAAGAGTTATGAAATAAGAGGACTATAAACTTCCAGTCTACATGAACTTCCTTTTACACCACACAAGTGAAGGTGCTTCAAGAGCTGGGCCTTCAAAAGAAGGGTATCTCATTGAGCTGTCCAACTACTGAGCTGGCTCTCTTGTGCTCAAGTTGTATCACACATCCAAATAAATATCTCTCTTTAATTCTGTTATATGATACATCTTACCCTGCCCTCAATCTCCACCATTCCACGAGAAAAGGTCTCACTTCTTGGTACCTGTGTGATTGCCCAGTCTCAAATAATGCCAGGTGATTAAGCCAAATGAGAATTGATATTTCTGATCTCTTAGACTGTCAGTGGAATATAGATTCTGGTTGAGCCACCTATTCCAACTTTCACTAAAAAGTTATTATTTTTTTTTAATTGAAGTATAGTTGATTTACAATATTATATTAGTTTCAGGTGTACAGCATATTAATTCAATATTTTCTATAGATTATACATCATTTAAAGTTATTAAAAAATAATAGCTGTATTTTCCTGTGCTGTACAATATATCCTTGTTGTTTATTTATTTTATACATAGTAGTTTGTGTCTCTTAATCCCATACTCCTATCTTGGCCCTCCCTCTGCGCTATTAATTCTTTGCATCCTTTATTTGGTGATTTATGAAGTAAAAGCATCCTTTAAAGAAAAGAAAATTACTTTCGGACAACATGCCATACTTAACTAAGTCTCCTATAAATCTATCCCCTCGAGAATAATGAAACACCATTATTGTGATGAGGTGTACTGCCTGGGGATGACCAAGAAAGAACTTTTTTGTTACCTAGGTGTTGTGCTCACTTCAATTAATTTCTTTTGATTCATGAGTTTGTTCTGGTAGAAATTATTTCATTTGTAATTTCAACCTCACTTGGGTCTTTTGGTCGGGCTCTATGGTGTTCTGATTGTCCTTGGAACTGGTGGTGCCCAGCATGAACAAGTTAAGTCAGTGAGGTAATAACTTACTCCTGTACATTTTCCAGTTTATTATGTGCTACCCTGAGCCCTCACAATAATCATGGGAGAGATGTCCAACGAAAAACTTATTTTCCCATTAATTGATGCAGAAACTAAAGCTTGGGGAGGTCATACACATATGCAGTGGCAAAACCATAATTTAAATCTAGTTTTTTTTTATTCCAAAGCAAGGTGCTTTCCAGTATACTTCAGATGCTTATCATAATGATATTGGTATTTGTGTGGTGTTAATTTTCCAATGTGCATTTGTTAAAGAAAAAGTTTGTGGTACATAAATGTAAGAAAGCTAAGTTAAAATACAAACAGAGCTCCTAACATAATAATATCCATCATGAAGCTAAAGGAAGGAGATATAAGGTAAGGGTTTCTCCAATTACTTGTACAAGAAACCTTTTTTTTTTCTACATGATCACATGAATAAGTGTTCCGAGTAACACCTTTTTGCAGACATTGCCCAAAGATAGTTATTTGAAACTATTAATGGGTTTCTTCCTTTCGTTTCAATCTTCTTTCCACTTCAGTATCTTGTGTTTTGAAGTAATTTAAGTCTGTATTTAGGGTTCTTCCATTTCTCTTTCCAGTGTCCCTCTCCATTCTCCTGTGCTTAGCACCCCATTTATTAGTTTAGGTCATATTCTTTATTTTATTCTTATCAGATCTTACTCTCCATCTCTCAAAATGTTTGTTGATTTTCAGAAATTAACCTTAGGTCTTAAATCTCCTAGCTATATCTGCATTTTAATAGAGAATTATTTGGAAAGTGAAAATAATTCATCCTACAAGGAATGAATTCTAATGTGGCATTTCAGGCACCAAATCAAATGGAGAAAGTGCTTTTGAATAGGAAACTCTGTTTATGCCTATGAAACTACAGTTTCAGGAAATTTTAAGGCTACCTGGTGATGAGGTTAAGTCTGTGATTCACTTTAATGCCCATCAGAGCTCAGGGATGTTGGAGACTCTGCATACACTCAGTCAAGAAAAATCAGATCAGGGGTATAATGAGTTAGGGATAAAATCTCAGAGGTCATAAACTACACACTTCTAGACTGGATGATTGAGTGATGGGGAAACTGTGACATCCTAATATCTAGTCCCGTATGAAAATTATGTCTACTGACTCTCAATTTTATGATTCAATGGAATGAAGGCAGCAAGTTGTAGTTGTCTTTTTGTTTGTTTGCCTATTGCTTTATTTGTTTCTTGGTCATCAATTCTCTGTTCTGATGAATAAAATTAACAATAGCCTCCACCCACAGTCTAAATTCAATAATTGTTGAAATTTTCTATAGCATATTTTTCTTCCTGAAAATTTTGTACTGTTGAAATGATTGCAATTTTATTCAAGGAGGCATTATGCAGAACTCACACTTTACAAAAGCAGAAACAACCTTTATTTAGAAAAGGTTCTAACCAGAGAATTAAGAGTACTTTACAGATACCTTTCACCCAAGAATTGCAAGAAGACCCCCCAATCACAACAATCAAAATAAACTTAAAGTATACCTGCCAGTAAGCAAAGTGTTAACTATCTCTTCAGAAAGATAAATCAGTGGCTCAGAAAGTTTGACTAACTTGTACAGGGAAAAGAAATCTCAGAACTTTTTTTCTGATGGGTTGGGAATTTGAACGATGAAACAGATCAGAAAAAATTCAAATGTAGTCTATTGTTCTCTTGATCTGAGATATGACAGTGATGAGAGGTTTAAAAATATAATACCTGGCTATACCACAAGTCTGATGTTGAATTTACTCTGAATCATACCATTGTTCAAATGTTATGTCTTGAAGGACCTTCTGCTTTAGTCCATAATGGTGTTTGTGATTCTGTACCAGTCTTATTTAACATGTGACCACACTCATTTCCCTAGCTGTTTCTTCAAAAATAGAATCTGATATCCCATTAAGTCTCTATGTGGTATCCCTAATTCACTTCCAATTTTCAGCTGAAGTCATTTCTTCACATTTTCCCTCATTCCTCTTGTTTTTTTTCAGAGTTTAAATTTATAGTAACCTCATGGGGCCATATATCCCACCTTGATCCAGTCAGGTAGTTCTCATTGACTTCAGTGAAATTCCACAAGAGGACTGAGGGCAACGTTAGCCCTAAGAAAAGCTCCTAAGTGGACTATGCACATCCATCTGGTTTACAGAGCATCATTAGAAACTGTGATAGAGACATTAGTAAAGATGGACAGGAGAGAGCATCGGAGGGATTTTCTTCCCTCAGATGTGACTAAAACAAGAACTGAACCAAACTGCCTATTTCTTGCTTAAGGAACTTCAGCAGCAGAATGGGAAAGATTTGAAAGAATTTCTCAGCTGCAAAATTTCACTCTAGGGACTATGTCTTTGAGTAGGTTCTGGCTACTTAAATTGAAAATGAAATTAAGCATTTTCAGAGATTTTTCAATTCCTCCCCTGGCAGCATTTCCCAAATTCCCCACACTAGCAAATGAGGTTCTTGGTATAATATGGCCAGAAAAGGACCTGCCCCTCTACTCCCTCAAATAGTAGTGGGTGGCTGTTTATTACATTTCATTCAAGGCTGCCATATACACTTTCTCTACTGTGATATAATTTGGAGGGTTTTTTTTAATACCTTAAAATTGGACTCATAGAACAATGACTCAGCAGAAAGTTCTAACAATTTCAGATAGAGTATAAGGGATAACATGAATCAACAAGGGACTTCTGAGAAGTTTGGGATTGGTTACAAACAATATATTATTTTACAGTCACATATTAATGTGCCCTAGCTTCCATCTAATTATGTCCCAAGACAAGGGTCTTATTTAAGAATTCTTCCAGATTCTTTCATCATTCTCTAATAATCTCCAATTGCTTAAGAGCTAAAGAGTTGACTCCTGAGGTATTTAGTATAAATCTACATAAAATAAATTTTTAAGAGATGTAAATAGTTTCTTATTTTCTCTTCTCAGTAAGATAAAAATTAGCAAGCAAATAATTTTCATCTACAAGATATAAATTTCTTGTGGGCAAGCATGTTTTGCCCAATTGTTTTCCATTATACCTAGAATAAAATCCAAATTCCTTCCCATGTTGTAAAGGAATTGTCTTACATAAAATGGTTCCTGGCAACCTCGTGTACTTTTCTCTTTCCTCAGTCAGTGGCAGTTACGCTGACTTGCTTGCTGTTCCTCACATACGCCAAGCAAGCTCCTGACTTGGGTCATATGGCTCCATTCACTTTATTTTGGATCTTACTCGATCAAATATTATTTTACCAGAGGCGTCTTCTCTAACCATGTGATCTAAAGATTATTCTTACCAACCTTTTACCCTGCCAGATATTTTAAAGTGTTAAGTGCTGAGAAGATATATGTCATTCCTGTAAGCTCTCTGCCTAGACCATGATTGGCAAGTACTAGGTGCTTAATAAATAATTGTAGAATGAATATACTAATGACTTGGCATAGCCATCATTCTACTATTTCACAATCCAGATTTGTTAATGGTTTTCTTATGATTGGACTTAGGTTAAAGATTTGGGGGCAGTTACTGTATCAGTGACACTGTGTATATTTTCTGTTACTTTATAACAGAAGACATATTATATCAGTTTTCCCAATAATTATAAAGATGAGGACTGCTAAAACTCTCATAAGAAAAGTTCTTTTGTCTTTGTTAACAAGTACATAGTTAATGGAGTTATATAATGAGGCTGTGAATATTTTGTCCCTCAGTAGTTCTTCACCCAAAAAGTTCCATATCCTTTGACGACCTTTGCCTTAATCGATATTCATGATTGCAAAAGACTGTTTTATTTAATTCTACAAGTACTCCTTCTAGATGCATTAGCTAACATTTTTCTGTAAAGAAGAGCTCCTTCTCTCCATGTTGCTTTCTTCTTTTTTCCTTTTTTATTTTTTTGAGTACTGCTGTGGACTTACAGATTCTTTCATATTCTGTGTATTGTAATCCGTTATAAGAATTTTTTTCAATGCTCTTTTTATCTAAATTTGGCCAGTGAAAATTTCTCCTCTTAACTTGTCCAATCAACTTCTTTCCTTTTTATTTTTTTTTTTCCCCACTTCCTTTCTAGCATTAAAGATGTTACAGGCTCAACTTGTGCTTTCTTTGGCCCTGTCCTAGACTCGGGGCCGAATGGTATTTGGAAACCAAGATCTGAAAACTAGTTGTGCTTATTTTACTGAAGTCTTATGCTTCTAGGCAATTTAGCTGAATAGAACTAGGAATTATATAAAATTATAAGATTATACGGAAATCTCCCATTCAAAGCAGCACTACAGTGTTCTCTCCTCCTCTTCCCCATTCCTTCCACACTCATATATATACACAGTGAAAATCCTGGCTCTGAACAGTCAGTGTGTTTACTCATTTGCTCAATTCCAAAATTTATGCAAGAATACAGAATTACTATTGACAACAAACCTACTAAGGGAAATTCAAATTTATTTATTTTTTTCCTTAGAATATGTCCAACTAGATTTGTGTAATTTGTGCACTGTGCTCAAAAATTATATATATTTCCTGTGGGATTATATGTTATAATAAAGCAATGTTCCTTCATTTTTTTTGTATTCATATCTAGGGTTTGCATTTTCATTTTTTAATTTTAGTTTTTATATATAAACCCTGGTTTACACACCAACACTTTATAATATGGACAGGTTTACTTGGTTACTCAGAGAAGTCTTACTCCCAACCCCCTCTCCCTCCACCATTACCAACTCCTCACACCCCAGTGTTAAAAATTATTAAAGAAGACGACTGAGGTGCTACAAACTTAACACGTCCTGAAACAGTCTCCACTTAGAGAACAAAATGGGCAGAAGGCCAGAAGCTCTTATAGGATAAAAAAAGAAGAACAAGGCAGAGAAAAATATAAAATATCTGGTTGGCTGGGGCCACCTATTCAACCTTGTCTGAGATGAAAAGACGCAGACTTGCCTTGGGTGGGGCATTGGCTGACTGAATATACTGTGTTTCTGGTCAAGTGGGGCATTTATTTGCATGGATATCAAAGTTATCTAAGTTTTGGTTTACTGATGTGGCACCCTGGGGAAGGGTCGGCACAATCTTGGGCAGAAAGTTATTTTGGTAAATACTAGAAAAATAAATATAATAAAATTTGAAATAGCTGTTAAACCAGTGTTCTAATAAAAGACCTATCCAGTGCAGGCAGATAAGTATTTATTCAGTGTGCGTCTATGACCACTGCCGCAAGTTCATTGTTGTAAGCAGTGGTTAAATAATGGCAGGCTGTCAACAGCTAGGATTTCATTATTAATGATCTTGTCTTTTCTGTTATAATTTGATAGAACTAAGAAGTGTAGATGAAACTGCCCAAGGAGATGGATGTCAGGAATATGTTGAGCCCTAGTTTCTGAGACCTTCAGGAAGTGTGAAAGCACCACTGCTTAACAGGTTGTTAGTCTACCCTGGAATTCAGTGCTGCATCATAACATACTCAGTTAGTGTCCCAGCATACAGGCTTCTTGATGTGGGCCTCACCTGTTTACTCTTTATCATTTAGATGCAGTGGATAATGAATTTCTTTAGCAGTGTGTATTTTGGTACATGTGTCTGCTTGGCATTTTCGACAAAGGCCTTAGGAAAGTTGTGTGCTTCTGGTGGATACTTTTTTTTCTCATTTTCAAATTTATCTTCAAATCCTGATTCTACAAATAGCTCATGATTATTACCATCTATTTTTAAGTATGGCCAAAGATACAGGGATTTACATACCATAATACCAAGGAAGTGAATTCCTATGTAGTAGGAGAAAATACTCATTGGTACATGATTTAAAAAATTTTGTCTGGTAAAGGAAAAAATTTTCTGAAATCTGCCTCTGAGTTCATTTATCCTCTTTCTAATATAGCTCTAAAAAACAAACTTTAAATAATACATGATATACAATTTGCTTCTCATGTTGTTGGAAAGGCTTGGAAGTAAATGGTGATGGTTTTTAGAATGAGAACAACCTTTTTAATTACTACCAAGTTGTAGAAAAGGAAGTGGTTGAAAGAAAGGGAAATAAATTTGTCAACAAAAGATCACTCTCATATTTTTTCATGGAGTATGAAATGTTACATTAAGGTGAGAAATTTTGTAATAAATAACAAAACGCCATACACATTTATCCTTTCAGTCAAGAATACAATTTCTACCATTTACACTGGAGATAAACATTCCATAATACAAAACTATATATGTACAAGATTGTTTATTGCAATAATTTTGTAATAAAATGTTTGGGAAATAACCTCAATGCTCAACTATAAGAGATGGGTTAAATAAAATATAAATGCATGCAATAGAGTAATAAGCAGCTTAAAGATTGAGGAATATCTCTGTGAACAGAACTTATATGGATTTATTTTAAGAAAGGAGGGCAGAATGCAAAAGTTAGGTTTAATAATGAGAGGAAATCAGACTATATTTAAGAGCTTGACTTTTTTTTTCAAAAATAAACTCAGGAGGTAAAACAGAAACTATTAAAAATGATTAGCTGGTGCTGAAATAACTTTCTAGGCCCAAGACACAAGATGGAGCCAGTCCTGCAGAGTGCCATGTCAGCAAATCGAAACTTGGATAACTTTCATGCCATTTAAATGCTCTGCTTGACCACAAATGCAGTACATTTGGTGAGCCAGTCCCCAAACATCAAGCCGACTCTGGGCTGTTTCACCCCAAACAACGTTGGCTCTACGGCCCCAGCCAATTATTTATTTTTCTGTTCTTGTCCTTTATTCTTTATCCTATAAAAGCTTCCGGCCTTCTGCCCCATTTTACAGTTCTCCAAATGAGACTGTCCACTTCATGAAATGTCTTATTTTTTTAATTGAAGTATAGTTGATTTACAATCTTATATTAGTTTTAGGTGTGCAGCATAGTGATTCAGTATTTTTACAGAAAATACTGAATCTGATATAAAAAGTTGTAGAAGGTTTGTGGAAAAGGAATCCTGAGAAATGAGTTTTATGTGTGGTCAAACTGACTAAGATCAGAATGGATTTAAGTTTTGTTTTGTTTTTTAATGAGTTTTAGAATCAGAAATACATTGGTGCAAAATTAGAATTTGGTTTTCTTTTTGTTAAAAGGACAAAGTTTTATTAGATTACTGTCTCCTCTTAATAAGAAATTATAAACAAAGGTTTTTCTTTGCCTTTCAAGGTAGATTACCTCAAAAACAAAGACTTTGTATCTCACCAAAATAATTTACTCTGCTTCATGTTGTCTTTATCAAGCCTTTCAGTACTTATGAAAACCTAGTTTTCTCAATATTCTCAAAGAGCTAAGTTTGTTTACAACCATGTAACTTTCTGCATTTGCCTTTGAAGTCTTTGTCACTTTGAGTTAAATGGCTATTTTTGACAAACTTCCCCAAAATCAAATTCTAAATGAAGTCTTTTTGATCCCAGAGTAAATTTGGGATTTTGAGAGGGCTCCTGGAACATCTCAAAAGATTTGTTTTCTCTCCTTTTAAAAAGAAAATTGTTAAATTGATTAGGCTTTTTTTTTTTTTTGCGGTACGCGGGCCTCTCACTGCTGTGGCCTCTCCCGTTGTGGAGCACAGGCTCCGGACGCACAGGCTCAGCAGCCATGGCTCACAGGCCCAGCCGCTCCATGGCATGTGGGATCTTCCCAGACCGGGGCACGAGCCCGTGTCCCCTGCATCAGCAGGCGGACTCTCAACCATTGCGCCACTAGGGAAGCCCTGATTAGGCTTATTTGATATGCTAAATTACATGGGAAGTGTTGTCAAATAAGTGATGCTAAACATTCTTTAGGTTATATTTGTATGGGTATATATTATTAATATAAGTATTCCAGAAATTGTGTAAAATTCCTAAAAATCTGACATGTCCTGATATAATATTATCAATTCCATTTATTATTGTAAAATGTTATATGTCACAGAAACAACCATTTTTCCTTGTCAATTCTATTATAATGAACTCTCCTCAGACCTTTAACCATAGGCATTTTTAAGTCTTCCACCATTTAGACAGTTATTGTTTTACTCTGATACTTTTGCAGAAGTGAGATTCATGAAAAGGGCCCTACCAAGTACCCTTGACCACTGACACGCTGCCAAATTATCAAAAATCTTGCATGCATTTTTCACAGCTGAAGGATTCTCCTATCTGGTTCTGTGTAAATGCAGACCTCAAAACCAAACTGACTAGGGAGAGAAGTAGCCAACATCAAGGTAGATTGCTTCCTGCCATGACACTGGATCAAGAAATTTTTCCATTTCTCCTTCTCTCTCTGACCATCTTTTTCCTAATTCTTACCCCATGAAGGTCTTTACAATTCTTTTGTCCTCCTTTTTCCTTGTCACGGTCACATATCTCAGGCAATTGCAAAGGAGGATAATTCATCCTCCTTTGGATTTGCTACTATGCTGGTGTTCCTGTATTTCTTTTTGCCTGTCACAAAATTCTCCCTGATTTCCAATGTCTCAGTTTCTCTGGAACAAGCTCATTGGATAAACACTTCTAGGGAAGTGGAGACACAGTTACACAAAATATATAAACAGACCAACTGGCTTAAAGAAGTATCCTCCTCTTCAGGATCATTTCTTGACTTATTTGATTCTAGCTGGTTTGGGTCATGGAGACCATGGCTCAGGAGTGCTCTCCAAACCAAGGGCATTGTTTTGCTGCTATTAATTATTATCGTCTCCCTGATACGCTGCATTCTTTCTAAAGATTTTAAATGCATGTGAACAGCTGTTGACTATTGGATAGATGGTCTCTCTCTTACTGGAATGACAAAAGAAAACAGAAGAATGTAACTAGCTCCAATAATATGAATCTGACATTGTCTCTTGAGATGCTACACTCAGACCTGAAGAGGCAGTGGTAACTGAGAGTCACACTAACACTGACATCTTGAATGGTCAAGAGGATGATCAAAAGAGGGGGGATGGTTAAAAATTTTCTAGGCTCAAAATGGAACCACTCCTGCCTGGGGTGCCACATCGGCAAACTGAAACTTAGACAATTTTTGTGTCCCTGTAAATGTTTCAGTTTACACAGTGTATCCAGACAGCCAATCCTCAAATGCCATGCCAGCTCTGGGCCTTCTCACCCCAAACAAGGTTGACTATACGGCCCCAGCCAATCAGATATGTTCCATTTTTCTCTTCGTAGCTCTTTATTCTTTATCTATAAAAGCTTTCCTGTCTTCTGCCACATTTTGCAGTTCTTAGAATGGAGACTGTTTTGTGAAGTGTTAAAGTTTGTTTGTAGTGCCTAAATTGTCTTCTTTAATCATTCTTTAACAATGTTAATCCACTTTACAATTCACATTCAAATACTAATTGACAGTGCATATTCTTAGGAAACACTATCATTCATGTTGGTTTAAATTCACAACTAACCAGGTGGTGCAAATTCAGATTACATGTTCAATTACTTTAGTATGTTGTTTGTCTTCAGTACCTGTCATCAACCAAATGTTTCTCTGTTTTATATGTGTAATGAATTTTTGTGGCAATTATGTTGTCACGAATCACCGTGATATTGACCTTACCAAATATGCTTTGCCTGTATCACATCACTTGAATTATTAAATTGTAACTTTTGAGTAAAATGAAGGTAAACACCTTGAGACCAATTTACATTTTTCTCTCAATAAGTATACAATGTAAATATGAGGAATAGGACAGAATTTGCCATTTTAAGTAAATCCCAGAGTCATTATTGTGGGCACAACAGTAAGTGAAAGCAACAAAGTGTAAGATACATTTCCCTCCCTTCTTTTAAAGGTTCTCTAGTTTTGGATAGCAAAAGGACCTTTTTTTTTTTTTTAATGAAAATCTTTAATAAAAGAAACTAAAGATAATTTCTGTTACACTCTCCTTCTAAACATATTGACTTCAGTCATATTTTATCTCATATTTTACCTATCAATTCATGCCTTGGAAATAAAGTTTCAAAAATATTCTATTTCAATGTAAAATTTCACTGTATATTTTCTGATGGCTTTACCATACCTTTGCCAACAGCTCCCTCTATGTTCCATAGCACAGATACTTATTGTTCATGCTCTGAAAAACTGTGGATGTATGTTCTATGACAAACACCTCCTTAGAAAAGAACCTAAGTTATTTGATATTATGCAATAGAACACTTGGAACATAGGTTTTTATTTGCCTCTACTGTCAAAAAAACATGTCTTACTGTTTAAGCTAGACTTCTATTAATATTTTTTTTAGGAATGATTCATTAAACTCCTATTTTAATGACACTGTATGCATACAATTATCTTAATGAGAAAACATTGGGATCATGCAAGCTGATACAATGCAATAACATATTAGTCTAGTTTTTTTATTACTTAAAGTCATGTATATTCTCTGTTCATATTTATGTTTTACTACTAGGATAAAATTAATCTGGCTCAGACTTCTGAAATGAAATATGGTGAGAAGTGGAACATTTTTGTTAATAAACAAAGAATATGTATCAGTGAGTGGAAAAAGCTGACAGTTCAACCCCGGTGGCCACTTCTAATCTAACTAAGAAATTATAAAATGCTTGCCTTTTCATTGGGGAAAACAATTCAGATGGTGATATATGAAATAAAATTTCACAATTATTTTTCTTTCCGTTCATGGGTAGCAACTCCAAAGCAACAGAATACCAAAGTCCTTTTCCTGTAGTGTCATTAACCACTGATCTAGTCCCTCTTGAACTAAGATGTGGCTTCAGAATCCTTCCCAACGTAATACTCCTAACAGTCACAGAGCTTGATGTAAGATAAATGATACTTTTCATCTCTGTTAATATTTCCTATTAGATAATTTTAAAATTTTGCTTAAGCAACTAGGCTAAATTTTTGATATACTAGTTTGAGAATTCAAAGTACAATTATCATACTAGTTTTATAAAAGAGTTTTATATTAGGGGCATGTTTCTAAAACTACAGTTTAAAGTTAATTTGAAGCTATTTCATTCCCTTATATCAGAGATTGTGATCTCTGATAAGAGAATTGTTCTAAAGTTACTTGGTTATGCCAAAATGTAAATACAGAAAGGCATTGCACCTAAGTGGGATAAAAATTACAGAAATTTGTTCATTTTAAAACAAGCGTGTACCCACATAGAAAGCATATTGATACACCTTGTTTTCTTATTTAATATATTTTTCACAGCAACCTAAATGAGGTATTGCTGTTTCCATTTTTACAAATGGTAAAATGAGACTCAGAAAATACAAGTAATTTACTTAAGTCACGCAGCTAATTTATGGCAAAGCTGAAATGCTCCCTAGATTTGCTTGACTTCCAAGATGGTGTTCTTAACCTTCCCATGATATTTTCTCCTTTTCTTTTTAAGTTGGCCTATAAACATATACCAGTTTTAATGGGTGAGAACACACCATATAATTATATGTAAAACATATGACATATAGGCATAATTTAATAATTATACAAAGTAATATAAATTACTATATAAATGACTTTAAGTAAAAATGTACTAGAGGAAAAGATTTACATCAGGTGCATCCGTCAAAAACTTGATGTCTCTAAGATAAAAACGAGCCTTACAAGTGAAAAAGCCACATTCAAATAGCCCAGCAGTAAAACCAGGAAATATGAGCAGAGACCACACAGAAGAAGAAATATAAAGAGCTTATCAACAGATCAATCCCACCAGTAGTCCAAGAACAACAAATAAATCTAAAAATAAGATGCTATATACTGCCTACCTACTGAAAAAACATTTTTATAGGTTGATAAAAACTTGTCTTTATCAGAGTATAGTGGAAAGTGGAGTCTTATATACTGATAATAGAATCATATATTATGTAAACCTTTTGGAAGGGCTGTGCATACATTTTAATTCAATTCTACATTTACCTAATTTATCCATTAATGTACAAAAATATGTATGAAGATACACATTGCAAATTTATATGTAAGAACCAGCAAAAGCTGTTCAAATTTGGAAAATGTTTAAAGAAGGTACTGATCATCATGTCATGGAATAGAATAGTGGGGTAGAATGTACTAATACTGAAGGATGTCCATAATATATTGTTGAAACAGATATTATGAGCTAATGAAGTATGTATAATATTCTTTTTCAACTATTAATTACAATGGTTATTCATAGGCAGTAAGAATTGGAAAGAATAAAGGGAATGATAGGACATTTATTTACAATGGATTCTGTATTTTTATATTTTCAAATATGTTTATTTTTTAAAAATCAATAACTTTTAAAAATAATTTTTTTCGTTGGAGAATTGTTCTCTTCACATGAGTAAGCAGTTAACACAAATAATGCTAAAAAATTCAAAAGAAAATAGCAAAGTTGTGTGCAGTTTTAATCAGAATCTAAGTTACAGCTACTTGCATGCAAAATTACAACAGAAAAGAAGAAAATCCTTTTAGAAGAAAAACATGCCAGTGTGAATTTGAGAGCATCGCTTCTCCAAAATACAAAATCAAATGGCAACATTATATAATTAAGGAAAATAAATTTAATATAGAGCAAATTAAGTGCCTTTCCTGGAGTTGAAATGCAGTGTCATCTGTCTATCTATCTATCTATCCATCTATCCATCCATCACAGGAGAATGTATATCTCAAATGTTGTAGGGAAATCCAGAAAATTAAGCAGTATTTGAGCCATCACCAAAAAAATAAAATAGCAACTTAGCTGCACAAACAATTAGGGGATACCCAAATGCTAAATTTCTTATCCTCTTTTCTTACTGCTGTGTCTCGTTCATTTCTTTCACACATTACATTCTGCCAGAATAAATCTATACCTTCTTAAGTCCCAAGATTTGCTCAAGAGCCTCCTCTACCTAGAAAAGACCTTTATCCCCACCTCAATAATTCTCTTAGTAGTCATCTTTCTCACTTTTAGGCTACTTAACAATTCTCAGGGTCTTACCATAACAAATGCTTATTTTTTTAAGATTTAATTTTTTTAGAACAGTTTTAGGTTCACATTTTAAGTGTTGTACATTCTATGGGTTTGGACAAATGTATAAAATGACATGTATCCATCATTACAGTATCATGTGTAGTATTTTCACTGCCCTGAAAAATTTTCTGTTCTCTGCCTATTTCTCTCTCTTTTCTTCCTTCAGCCCCTGGCAACCACTGATCTTTTACTATGTCCATCATTTTGTCTTTTCCAAAATGTTATATTGTTGGAATCATAGAGTGTGTAGCCTTTTCTGATTGGCTTCTTTCACTTAGTAATGTGCATTTACAGCTCCTTTATGTCTTTTCATGGCTTGATATTTCATTTGCTTTTAGTTCTCTTTTCAAACAGGCTTTCTCTGATCGGAAGAAGCATATTACACTACTTCATTTTTCTTTATAGGACCTATCACTACCTGACATTATAAAATCTGTTTATATAATTATATGGTTGGTGTTTACCATACTATACTGCCTCAGTAAAGGCAGGAAATTTTTCTCTTTGTCATTTGACTAAATTCTCAGCACATAGATGTTTATACATTAAGAGGGCAATCTTTAAGAAAAAAAATACAAAAATTATGAATACAAATAATTTATGAAATGAATATTCATTTAAAATGATTAAATAACAAAAAATTGTGTTTTTAATTATTTTGGTCAGTTTTATTGAGGTATAGTTTCTGGACTATAAAATTCACTAATTTTAAGTGTACCATTTTATGAGTTTTGACAGGTGTATAGAGTCTCATAACATCCACCAGAATCACAATATCACCCCCAAAACTGTTCTTATACTCTTTTATAGTCAATCACCCACTCCTCTATTGATCACTATAGTTTTGCTATTCAAGAACTGCATATGAATGGCTCATACAGGATGTGGTCTACCTTGTCTGGCTCCTTTATTCAGTTTTTTTGTGATGAATCCATATTGTCACTTGTATCCATTGTTCCCTCCTTTTTATTGATAATATTTCCTTATGTGCATATACTACAGTTGCTGTTGTTGTTTTGCCATTCATCAGCAGGTGGACATTTGGAAACCTTCCAGTTTGGGCTGTTACGAAGTGGCACTGAACATTCATGTATGAGTGTTTGATGGACATATATTTTCATCCTCGGAGTAACACTGCTGTGGCATATGGTAAATGCATGTTTAACTTTACAGGAAACTTCCAAACTGTGTTCCAAAGTGCATTCACACCAGGAGTTTGTATTGCAGTTACTCTACATTCTTACCAACACTTGTTAGTTTAAGTCTAAAATTTTTGCCATTCCAGTAAGTGTGTTGAGATACCTCGCTGTGACTTTAATTTTCTAATGACTAATGATGCTAAGCATGTTCTCTGTGATATTCTCCTTGCATTTATCCTTTTTGCTGAAGTGTCCGTTCATACTTCTTGACCCTGGTGGTATACAGAAATATAATCGAGATAGAAGAGTTCTCGAAAGAAGCTGTCTTATCAATACGTGCCTTGCAAATAATTTCTCCCTCTTTATATAAGGTGTATTTGTTTGTTTATTTATATACAATTACTCATTTTTTCTAGCATGATTCATTGAAAGATTACTCTCCTTCCTTATTGAATTGACTTGCTACTTTTGTTGAAATCAAATATATGTGTGGGTCTGTTTCTGGATTTTATGTTCTGTCCCATTGATCTATACATCTATCTTTATGATCATATCACACTGTCATGTTTATTGCTACTTTATAGTAAATCTTGAAGTTGAGTAATTTAAATCTGCCAACTTCATTCCTTTAAATTTTTTTCTATTATAAGTCCTTTGAATTTCAATACACCTTGAGAACCTGGTTGTCAATTTCTTCAAACGAACAACAACAAAAAAGCCTGCTGGCATTTTGATTGGGATGGCTTTGATATATGGATTTGATACTTTAGTATTGTATCTCCCACAAATTCATCTTTATGTTTTTAATAGTTACACGTGTTATTGTAAATGGCATTTTAAAATTTCAATTTCTGATAGTTCATTACAAGTATGTAAAGCATTTTTGCAAATTGTCTATGTATTCTGCTAGTTTACTAGACCCACTTTTTTTTTCAGAAGGTTGTTTTTGTAGATTCCTTAGTATTTTCTGCCTAAGTTATCACTTAAATATAGCTTTATTCTTCGTATTAGTTTCCTAGAACTGCTGTAATAACATCCCACAAACCATGAGGCTTAAAAAATGTAAATTTATTACCCTACCTTAGTTCTAGAGGCTAGAAGCACCAAATAAAAGTTTCAACAGGGTTTGTTCCTTCTGAAGGCTTTGAGGGATCTATTCCAGGCTTATCTCCAGCTTTTGGTGACCTCAGGCATTCCTTGGCTTGTAGATGCATTACTCCAATCCTAGGTCTTTATGAGGTGTAATTCCTGCATGTGAGTCTTCATATGGCCATCTTCTTATAAGGACGTCAGTCATATTGGAATAGTGGCCCACGCAACTCCAGCACGATCTCATCTTTACTGATTAAGTCTGCAATGACCTTATTTTCAAATAAGGTCACATGTTGTGGTAGAGAGTATTGGGACTTCAACATATCCTTTTAGGTGATGCTATTCAGTTCATAACACTTCTTTCCATTCTGTATGCTTTTCATTTTTTTTTTCTCCTTGGCTTATAATACTTAATGTGACTTCCAGTACAACACTAAATAGAAGTGGTGAGAGTAGCTGTCTAAATCATGTCTATACCCAGTTTTATAACTGAATCACTTTGCTGTACACATGAAACAAACACAGCGTTGTAAATCAACTGTATTCCAATAAAAATTAAAAGAAAAAGAAAATTATATACAATTCAAAAAAAAGAGAAAAGTAACTGCTACTAAGTACTCTGCTAGATTTGGGGGATACAAATATTAAAATCATAACCCCTGAATAATAAAGAACTCATATTATTGTTAGAAACTAGCAAGTAAACAGGCAATATACAGTGAGAGATATTAAGTAGATGTTTTCATAGGACTACACAGGCAGGAAAAGTAACAGACTAGAATGAACAGCATGTTCAAAGACACTGGAATGAGAGAGAAAAGATTTATTTTAAACTCTTGTTCTTATCTACCCATTCTCTCCATTCTATATGGGATGTGTTCTCTGTAACATGTTTCCAAACTGTGCCCTGCCTCTCATTCATTCTCATTAGTAGAAAACCAGCTCCATTCTACATCCTCCATGAGGAATTTTCTGCTGTTTTCCTTCTCTGAGCTCTGTATGTCTCATCTGTGTCTTGGGGTTTAATATGTACTTAATACTGGCTATCTCTACATGGTTTTTCTCTTCACTGTTAAACTCTAAAGGTTTTAACTCTAAAAGGGATCATACATTTTATTATTTCCACGGGATTCAGTACCTCACTGGTCATGTTGTCTGCAGTTTGTAGATGGGTGAATGGAGAAATGGATGGATGCAGGCAAAGAACCACTGGTTTAGTCCTACAACTAGTCCTAAGTGTCACTGATGTATATTGTATAAAGGACAAAAACATGTTATAATAATGTGATTGTCATCAGAACGATGAAATAAATCAGATTCTCATAAGTGTATGAGTATTTTTCAGCACACATTCTCTTCCTTTATTATAAAACTCGAACAATTGTTGAAAGGGTTGCTATACTCAGTTTTAGGAAATACATCACTGCAGGGCCAGTTCATGCACAAATTCTAACATATTTTCTGAAGAAGTCTTATTGTCCTAAAAGCATTCTGGGCCTCTAATATACCCATGCAGCATTCTCTCTCAGAATCTTTACATCACAATATCTTTCATTCTTTCATTGTGAGACTATTTGTAACATCCCTAATTTGGTGTTGTGTTCCTTAATCTATGTTCTCAGTATTTTCACATTATAATTTTCTATCTCTTTCCTCCTTATTATATTAGTTGACCTTCTTACAGTGGTGGATTAGAATCATTATGCATGTGAGATTCAAAGCAATTACTGCTTTGAGTGTTAATAAGTATTTATTCTGATTTTATTAGGAATAATGTTATGATGATACTGAATTATAGAAATGTGTGAATTGGTTGTGGGCCTCACAAAACAAAGCCTTTGAAACTATTGCCAAAAGCAAAAGTAAACATAACTAGCTTCTTTAAAAATTCCTTGCTAAAATAAACATACAGAGGTTGTTAAATAGAAGTACTAAAGCAAGTTTTCACCTACAGTGATAGAGGTAGAGGATAAAGAAATGTGATATCCAGTCTACCATTTCTGGGTGAAAACTGTTTTAAGAGCCCCTAAACACACTTATTGTGCTGGCTATTCTTTAAAAAATGTTCCACAGCCCTAGCTTAGAATAACTATGATTCTTTTTTTTCCCCCCAGAGAGACTAGATAAATGGCTATAACAGACAGAAGCAGTTTGTCCCATGACCTAAGACCATGTTCAGATACACGGGTTACTAAAAAGTCATACTTATATCCAGGTACAGGACTCTAAGTCTTGTATGTGAATAACAATTGGTCTCAAAAATCAATAAAATTCAAGGCTAGTGACAGAGGTGATGGAGCTTGGGTACAGCAACATGATGACTGGCCTTAGAGCAAGTGAGTTGTTGTGTGTGAGGATTTTTCTTCAAATGAAGTGTTTGATTACGTAGTCTAGTTAGATCCCAGTTGCAAACAGGATGCCAAGATATTAGTCAGTAAGCTTGCACATTGCCAATTTCTGAGGATTCTGTGATAAAAGAAACTTAAAATGCTTTTCCAATCACTGAGATAGATATTAGTTTTTAAAGTGTGAGCTAAAAAATGAAAATTTGAGGGATTTCTGTTTTGCCGTCTGCTACCGACTACTGTGAGGTCTTTATTAAAGCATTTTAACCTCATTGAATGTTGGTTTCTTAATATGTATGATGAAAATGATAATACTGAACAATTCCTGAGGGCCTGACAATTAACCAGCATTTATAAAATGCTTTAAAGAGAGGAGCCATGTGAGAGGAAATTATTTAATGTAAACTGATAGAGGACTTATGAGCATACCATCTGAATGAGAACTCTGTATCCACTGAACTAGCTGGGTGTGATAAAAGAGACAGCTGGAATTTGAAAACAAAAGTTTGAAAGTCTGGCAATTAATCCAGAATTCTCAGGACATACAGATAGCTAATTATTATGACTTTGCTCTTTAGAGCACATTGTAATACACTGTAAGTTTTATTTTAATCATTCTTTTCAGTGGTTTGGCTTCCACCCACAGAAGAAAGAGCAAAATAAAGGATCATCCAATCAATTGTTTGCAATAACCACCATATTCCTCAAAGTGGTTAAAATATATATATAATATATATGTAAAAAATATATATATATATATATATATAAAAGAATGTTAGAAGAAAAAGGGAAACAATGATCTGAAAGATAAATAAGAAATGTGTAAAAAAGAGGAGATAAATGACTTCCTGTTTAAGATGAAAACCAAAGGTGATGTACAGAGGGTGATGGAGCTGACAGCCATGCTTAGTAACTAACACACAAACAAAAATGCGACTCATGTTGAGTCAGTAGATTGGTCCAAACAGGCTGAAGAGAATCATTCTGCATGCACCCTGTCACTCTCCCACTTTGCCGTGAGCAATTGCCTGCTTCTTTGCCGTTAGGGAGAAGGAGGGCAGCAGCACAACCTAAAATTAAGGAGCAACCCCAGAGCAGTACCATCCAGAACTGGATGGAGTGGGGAGTTCACAGCAATGAGCACAGATGGGTCGACTGCCCTGAGAGTCCCCTCTTGCATTCTTCCTCAGTTCTGACTTGCAGGCTGGGTACAATGAATGGTGCCAACAGCCAGATGAAAGAGTTATGTCTTGGGAAGTGGCACAAGAGCCATTCCTCGGTTGAAGAAAGTGGCCCAGCCACTAAGTGGGTGAGTAGAAATTGATTTATGACAACATGAAAGTCTGCCTTGAGGCATCCCCACTTCTATCACTTGCATCCTCTAAACTCGAGGGTGGAAACTCATCACAAGGGAAGCTCATGGTCCTAAAGGAACAAAAGTTCATGAAGATAGTTTACAATGTAAGTGTAGGATCTATGTACTATGAAACAAAGATCACAGTGGAATTGCCTATGCCAATGTAACTGGAATAAATGGAAAAAACAAACAAATGAGAATCTAAAAGAGCATAATAAATATTCTCAGAAAGAGACATTAAAAACATTAAGCAGTACCAGATTGAAATAAATTAAAGTAAAATGGGTATAAAGAGCATAAATGTAAAATATGTACATATATATGAAATATACAATGATGGGTTTTATAACAAAGTGAAAGTATTCACAGAATAAGAAACAACTATATAATTGTGCAAATTCTTAAAAAACACATCAGGAAGATATAAAAATATGGAAAGAAGAGAAGACAAGTTAAAGAATACAATAAATTAAAGTAAAAATAATGTTTTATCCAGGGGGCTCAAAGTAGTGAAAAGAGTAAATGGAAGACAGGAAATATTTGAAAACTATTGTACTAAAGACATAAGTAACATCAGCTTTAAAAGGTTGAGAGAGCCAAAAAAAGAATTGCTAAAAACGACACATTGTAGTGAAATGTAAGCATACAAATCGAAGAGAAAACCTCTAAAATATTCTAAAGAGAAAGAAACAAAGGAACAAAAATTACATTGGCATCAGTTTTCTTGTGATCATGCCATCTGAATAGAAAATCCGTGTATCTACTGAAGTAAATCAAAAGTCAATGGAGGGCTTCCCTGGTGGCGCAGTGGCTGAGAGTCCGCCTGCCAATGCAGGGGACACGGGTTTGTGCCCTGGTCCGGGAGGATCCCACATGCCGCACAGCAGCTGGGCCCGTGAGCCATGGCTACTGAACCTGTGTGTCCAGAGCCTGTGCTCCGCAACGAGAGAGTCCACAACAGTGAGAGGCCCCCGTAACGCAAAAAAACAAAAAAAAACAAAAAAAAGTCAATGGAACTACAGCATCAAAATTTTGAAGAAAAAGAAATTGTAATCTGTAACTTTATATTCAATTAAAGTATATTTTCTTGTAGACAACTTGTAGTTGGGTTTGTTTTTTATTCCACTCTGATAATAAGTGTCTTTTGTTATATTTAGACACTCATATTTAAAATGATTATAGATATATTTGGCTTTTGTATCTATCATCTTTGTAACTGTTTTCATTCATTACATTTGTTTCATGTTACCTTTTTCTGTCCATTTCTGCTTTCTCTGGTTTTAACTGAGCATTTTATATGGTTCCATTTAATCTCCTCTCTTTGTATATCAATTATCCTTTTAAAAATTTTGTTAGTTTGCCCTGGAGTTTCCAATCTGAATTTTTAACTAACCTAAATTCACTTTAAAATATTGTAACACCATAATGTTTCACAAATAGAGCTTTAAACAGAGTATCCCAGTTACTTCCATCCATTATGACACTGCTGTTCTTTACTTCACTTATGCATATGCTATATTCACAACAGTATATTGTTACTATGACTTGAAACAGCTTTAGATCAATTAAAAATTAGAAACAAAAGTTTTTATCTTCATTTATTTCTTCTCTTTTCCAACAGTATTATATTCTTCATGTAAATCTGAGTTTCTGACATATTATTTTCATTATGCCTAAAGAATCCATCCCTTGCAAGGATGATCTGATGGTCATAAATTACTTCACTTTTTGTTTGCTGTAGAATGTCTCTATTTCTCCTTCATTTTTGAAGGACAATTTTGCTGGATACAGAAGTACACGTGTTGTTGTTTTTTCCTTGCAATACTGTAAGTATTTTATCTCACTTTCTTCTTGTCTGCATGGTTTTTGATGAGAAGTCAATGTAATTCTTATCCTTGTTCCTCTATAGATAAGAATTTTACCCCTTGTGGCTTCTATCAAGATACACTGTCTTTAGCTTTATGTCCATTGAATATGATATGCCAAGTGGAGACTGCTTTGTTTTTAAATTCTGCTTTGTGCATGGTGTTCTCTGAGCTTCCTGTATCTGTAATTTTGGAAAGCTGTCAATGATTAACACTTCAAAATTTCTTCTGCTCTGTTCTCTATTTCTTCTCCTTTTGTTATGTCCATTTTGTACATATTACACCTTTTGAAATTGTTCCACAGTTCTTGGGTGCTACAGTTCTGTTGTTGTTGTTGCTTTTGGTTTAATTTTTTTCCCTTTGTATTTCAGTTTGGGAAGTTTCTATTGATATGTGTTATCTCTTTAGTCATGTACCATCTACTGATGGATGCATCCAGCAAAGATGTCCTTCATTTCAGCTACAGTACTTTTGATTTCTAGCTATCTTAGTTCAGGCTACTATAACAGATTATCATAGACTGGGTGGCTTAAACAACAAACATTTACTTCTCACAGTTCTGGAGTCTGGGAGTCTGAGATCAGGATGACAGCATGATAGGGTTCTTGGTGAGGCCCCTCTTGCAGACAGTTGTCTTCTTGTTGTATCCTCATATGGCCGAGAGAGCAGAGAGAGGACTAGTTTTCTTTCTTATAAGGACACTAATCCCATCATGGGGGCTCCACTCTCATGACCTAAGTACCTCCCAAAGTCACCACCTCCAAATATCATCACATTAGGGCTTCAACATATGAATGTTGTGGTAACAGCAAGTACTTACTGTATAGCACAGGGAACTATATTCAATATCCTGTAATAAACCATAATGCAAAAGAATATGTATATATATGTGTGTGTGTGTGTGACTGAATCACTTTACTGTACATCAGAAACTAACACATTGTAAATCAACTATACTTCAATAAAATAAATAAAATCAAGTTTTTAGCACAAAAAAATCAAAAAATGAAATTAAATAAAATTAAAAAAAAAAATTGTGTGGGGACTCAAACGTTCAGCCCATAGCACTAGTGCTTCTTTTGAGTCTTACAGTTTCTGAATTTCTACTTGCATTGCCTATTTGTTCTTGCATGTTGTCTACTTTCTCCATTAGCCCTTAATATGTTAATTATAGTTACGTAAAGTTCCCTACCTGTTAATTCCAAATATGTGTGTCATATCAGAGTTTGGTTCTGATGCTTCTTTTGTCACTTCAAATCATGAGGGAGTTTTTATTTTTTTCTTGCCTTTAGCATGTCCTATAAAATTTCTTGTTGAAGCCAGACAGGAGGTGTCAATGTACTGGGAACTGAGGTAAATAGGTCTTTAGTGTGAGGTTTTATGCTACTTTCTGGGCGTTAGGCTGTGTTTAATGTTGGCTGTAGCTATAGGTACCACAGACTTCCGTTTCCTCTACTGTCCTATTTTTTCTTTCCTCTTGACTTTGATATATCATACTAAGAATAAAGAAAGAAATCACTAGATTATCTCAATAGATCCATGGAAGTAATGTCTTAATATTCATAATATTTTTATATTAATACACTCAGAAGACTGGAAGTAGAAAAAAACTTGATGCAGAACTTGATATAGTCTATATAACAAAACTCTAACATAGACCCATCTCCACTCTACATCCACCAGTAACAGGTCTAATTGTTGTCCTCAATTGGCTCATCTTATTCTGGTGTCTTCACGTGGAAAGTTAGATTATTAATTTACCCATCACAGATATTAAAGAGAAGACATTTTGAAAGCATTGTTTATAGTAAGTAACATCAAAAGGATGGATGCTATCACCTTTACTTTTTTCATAGAATTGGTGCTACTACCATGTAAAAATAAAGGCAGGGAGACCTTCAGGATGGCAGAGGAGTAAGACGTGGTGATCACCTTCCACCCCACAAACACATCAAAAATACATCTAAAAGTGGACCAACTCCTGCAGACCACCTCCTGAACACTGGCAGAAGACCTCAAACTTCCCGAAAGGCAAGAAGATCCCCACATATCTGGGTAGGGCAAAAGAAAAAAGAAAACACAGAGACAAAAGAATAGGGAACAGACCTGCACCACTAGAAGGGAGCTGTGAAGGAGGAAAAGTTTCCACATACTAGGAAGCCCCTTCACTGGCAGAGACGGCGGGTGGGCGTGGGGGAAGCTTTGGAGCCATGGAGGAGAGCACAGCAACAGGGGTGCAGAGGGCAAAGTGGAGAGATTAACGCACAGAGGATCGGTGCCAACCAGCACTCACCAGCCCGAGAGGCTTGTCTGCTCACCCGCTGGGGCGAGTGGGGGCTGGGAGCTGAGGCTTGGGAAGTCAGATCCCAGGGAGAGGACTGGGGTTGGCTGTGTGAACACAGCCTGAAGGGGGCTAGTGCACCACAGCTAGCAGGGAGGGAGTCTGGAAAAAAGTCAGGAACTGCCAAAGAGACAAGAGACCATTGCTTTCCGGTGTGTGAGGAGAGGGGATTCCTCTCCCTTGTACCCACAGTAGGCAGAGCACCACCTAAGCGAGCTCCAGAGAAGGGTGCAAGCGGAGCTATCAGCACAGACACCAGAGACGGGCATGAAACGCTAAGGCTGCTGCCGCTGCCACCAAGAATCCTGTGTGCAAGCACAGGTCACTATCCACACCTCCCCTCCTGGGAGCCTGTGCAGCCTGCCATTGCCAGGGTCCCATGATCCAGTGACAACTTCCCCGGGAGAACACACAGCACACCTCAGGCTGTTGCAATGTCATGCCAGCCTCTGCCGCCATAGGCATGCCCCACATTCCAATTATAACTACTGTACCCCTCCCTCTCCCAGGCCTGAATGAGCAAGAGACCCCTAATCAGCCACTGCTTTAACCCCCTCCTGTCTGGGTGGGAACAGATGCCTGAGGTTGACCTACACGCAGAGGCAGGGCCAAAACCAAAGCTGAACCGAGGATCTGTGTGAACAAAGAAGAGAAAGAGAAATTTCTCTGTGCAGCCTCAGGAGCAGTAGATTAAATTCCCACAAACAACGTGATGTACCCTGCATCTGTGGAGTACCTGAATACACAATGAATCGTCCCAAAATTGAGGTGGTGAACTTTAGGAGGAACTGCAGACTTGGGGTTTGCTGTCTGCAACTGATTTCTTACTGATACTTATGTTTATCTTAGTTTTGTTTTTAGTGCTTGTTATCATTGGAGGATTTCTTTATTGGTTTGGTTGCTCTTTTCTTTGTTAAAAAAGGATTTTTTTATGTTAATAATTTTAAAAAATGTTTTTATTTATCATTTTAAAATTATTTATTTATTTATTTATTTCTCCCTTTTCTTCTGAGCCGTGTGGCTGACAGGGTCTTGGTGCTCCAGCCTGGTGTCAGGCCTGAGCCTCTGAGGTGGGGAGAGCCAAATTCAGGGCACTGGACCACCAGAGACCACCCAGCCCCAAAGAATATCAAGTGGTGAGAGCTCTCCCAGAGATCTTCGTCTCAACGCTAAGACCCAGCTCCACCCAATGGCCAGCAAGCTCCAGTGTTGGACAACCCATGCCAAACAAATAGTAGACAGGAACACCATGCCACCCATTAGCAGAGAGGCTGCCTAAAATACTAAGTTCACAGACACCCCAAAACACACCACTGGATGCAGCTCTGCCCACCACAAAGAAAAGATCCAGCCGCACCCGCCAGAACATAGGCACCAGTTCCCTCCACCAGGAAGCCTACACAAGCCACTGAACCAACCTCACCCACTGGGAGCAGACACCAAAAACAATGGGAACTACGAACCTGCAGCCTGCAAAGAGGAGACCCCAAACACAGTAAGTTAAACAAAATGAGAAGGCAGAGAAATATGCAGCAGATGAAGGAGCAAGGTAAAAACCCACCAGACCAAACAAATGAAGAGGAGATAGGCAGTCTACCTGAAAAAGAATTCAGAGTAACGATAGTAAAGATGATCCAAAATCTTGGAAATAGAATGGAGAAAATACAAGAGACATTTAACAAGGACCGAGAAGAAATAAAGAGCAAAAAACAATGAAGAACAACAAAATAAGTGAAATTAAAAATTCTCTAGAAGGAATCAATAGCAGAATAACTGAGGCAGAAGAATGGATAAGTGACCTGGAAGATAAAATAGTGGAAATAACTACTGCCAGAGCAGAATAAAGAAAAAAGAATGAAAAGAATTGAGGACAACCTCAGAGACTTCTGAGACTACATTAAACACACTAACACTGGAATTATAGGGGTCCCAGAAAAAGAAGAGAAAAAGAAAGGGTCTGAGAAAATATCTGAAGAGATTATAGTTGAAAACTTCCCTAACATGGGAAAGGAAATAGTCAGTCAAGTCCAGGAAGCACAGAGAGTCCCATACAGGATAAATCCAAGGAAAAACACGGCAAGACACATATTAATCAAACTATCAAAAATTAAATACAAAGAAAAAATACTAAAAGGAGCAAGGGAAAAGCAACAAATAACATACAACGGAACCCCCATAAAGTTAACAGCTGATCTTTCAGCAGAAACTCTGCAGGCCAGAAGGGACTGGCAGGACATATTTAAAGTGATGAAAGGGAAAACCTACAACCAAGATTACACTACCCAGAAAGGATCTCATTCAGATTCAATGCAGAAATTAAAACCTCTACAGACAAGCAAAATTTAAGAGAATTCAGCTCCACCACACCAGCTTTACAACAAATGGTAAAGGAACTTCTCTACACAGGAAACACAGAGAAGGAAAAGACCTACAAAAAAAACCCTAAAACCATTAAGAAAATGGTAATAGGAACATACATATCGATAATTACCTTAAAGGTAAATGGATTAAATGCTCCAACCAAAGTTGTAGACTGGCTGAATAGATATAAAAGCAAGGCCTGTATATATGCTGTCTACAAGAGACTCACTTCAGACCTAGGGACACATACAGACTGAAAATGAGGGGATGGAAAAAGATATTCCATGTAAATGGAAATTAAAAGAAAGGTGGAATAGCAATTCTCATATCAGACAAAACAGACTTTAAAATAAAGACTATTACAAGAGACAAAGAAGGACACGACATAATGATCAAGAGATCAATCCAAGAAGAAGACATAACAATTGTAAATATTTATGCACGTAACACAAGAGCACCTTAATACATAAGGCAAATGCTAACAGCCATAAAAGGGGAAATGGACAGTAACACAATAATAGTAGGGGATTTTAAGACCCCACTTTCACCAATGGACAGATCATCCAAAATGAAAATAAATAAGCAATACAAGCTTTAAATGACACCTTAAACAGGAATGACTTAATTGATATTTATAGGACATTCCAAAACAAAACAACAGAATACACTTTCTTCTCAAGTGCTCATGGAACATTGTCCAGAATAGATTATATCTTGGGTCACAAATCAAGCCTTGGTAAATTTAAGAAAACTGAAATGGTATCAAGTATCTTTCCTGACCACAATGCTATGGGACTAAATATCAATTACAGGAAAAGAACTGTAAAAAATACAAACACATGGAGGCTATACAATATGCTACTAAATAACCAAGAGATCACCGAAAATCTTAAAGAGAAAATCAAAAAATACCTAGAAAAAAATGACAATGAAAACACGACGACCCAAAACCTATGGGATGCAAATAAAGCAGTTCTAAGAGGGAAGTTTATAGCAATACAATCCTACCTCAAAACAAGAACAATCTGAAATAAACAACCAAACCTTACACCTAAAGCAACTAGAGATAGAAGAACAAAAAACCCCCAGAGTTAGCAGAAGGAAAGAAATCATAAAGATCAGATCAGAAATAAATGAAATAGAAACAAAGAAAACAATAGCAAAGATCAATAAAACTAAAAGATGGTCTTTGAGGAGATTAAAAAAAACTTGATAAACCAGTAGCCAGAATGATGAAGAGAAAAAGGGAGAAGATGCAAATCAACAGAATTAGAAATAAAAAAGGAGAAGTAACAACTGACACTGCAGAAATACAAAGGATCATGAAAGATTACTACAAGCAACTATATGCCAATAAAATGGACAACATGGAAGAAATGGACAAATTCGTAGAAAAGCACAACTTTCCAAGACTGAACCAGGTAGACAGTATATATAAACAGACCATTCACAAGCACTGAAATTGAAAGTGTGATTAACAATCTTCCAACAACCAAAAGCCCAGGAAAAGATGGCTTCACAGGCGAATTCCATCAAACTTTTAGAGAAGAGCTAACACCTAACCTTCTCAAACTCTTCCAAAATAGAGCAGAGGGAGGACCGCTCCCAAACTCATTCTATGATGCCATTATCACGCTGATACCAAAACCAGACAAAGATATCACGAAAAAAGAAAACTACAGACCAATACCACTGGTGAACATAGATGCAAAAATCCTCAACAGAATACTAGCAAACAGAATCCAACAGCACATCAAAAGGATCATATACCATGATCAAGTGGGGTTTATCCCAGGAATACAAGGATTCTTCAGTATACGCATATCAATCAATGTGGTACATCATATTAACAAACTGAAGGAGAAAAACCATATGATCATCTCAATAGATGCAGAGAAAGCTTTTGACAAAATTCAAAACCCATTTATGAAAAAACTCTCCAGAAATTAGGCATAGAGGGTACTTTCCTAAACATAATAAAGGCCATGTATGACAAACCCACAGCCAACATCATCCTCAATGGTGAAAAACTGAAACGATTTCCAGCAAGATCATGAACATGACAAGGTTGCCCACTCTCACCACAATTATTCAACATAGTTTTGGAAGTTTTAGCGACAGCAATCAGAGAAGAAAAAGAAATAAAAGGAATCCACATTGGAAGAGAAGTAGTAAAACCGTCACTGTTTGCAGATGACATGATACTATACATAGAGAATCCTAAAGATGCTACCAGAAAACTAGTAGAGAAAATCAATGAATTTGGTAAAGTAGCAGGAAACAAAAATTAATGCACAGAAATCTCTTGCAATCTTATACACTAATGATGAAAAATATGAAAGAGAAATTAAGGAAACACTCCCATTTACCATTGCAACAAAAAGAATAAACCTAACTAAGGAGACAGAAGACCTGTATGCAGAAAATTATAAGACACTGATGGAAGAAATTAAAGATGATACAAACAGATGGAGAGATATACCATGATCTTGGATTGGAAGAACCAACACTGTGAAAATGACTATACTACCCAAAGCAATCTACAGATTCAAGGCAATCCCTGTCAAACTACCAATGGCATTTTTCACAGAACTAGAACAAAAATTTTTACAATTTGAATGGAAACACAAAAGACCCGGAATAGCCAAAGCAATCTTGAGAAAGAAAAATGGAGCTGGAGGAATCAGGCTCCCTGGCTTCACACTATACTACAAAGCTACAGTAATCAAGACAGTATGGTACTGACACAAAAACAGAAATATACATCAATGGAACAGGATAGAAAGCCCAGAGATAAACCCACGCACATATGGTCACCTTATCTTTGATAAAGGAGGCAAGAATATACAATGGAGAAAGGACAGCCTTTTCAATAAGTGGTGCTGGGGAAACTGGACAGCTACATGTAAAAGAAAGAAATTAGAACACTCCCTAACACCATACAGAAAAATAAACTAAAAATGGATTAAAGACCTAAATGTAAGGCCAGACACTATAAAACGCTTAGAGGAAAACAAAGGCAGGACACTCTATGACATAAATTGCAGCAAGACCGTCTTTGACCCACCTCCTAGAGAAATGGAAATAAAAACAAAAATAAATAAATGGGACCTAATGAAACTTGAAAGCCTTTGCACGGCTTAGAAAACCATAGACAAAACAAAAAGAAAACCCTCAAAATGGGAGAAAATATTTGCAAACAAAGCAACTGACAAAGGATTCATCTCCAAAATTTACAAGAAGCTCATGCAACTCAATATCAAAAAAAACAAACAACCCAATCCAAAAATGGGCAGAAGACCTAAATAGACATTTCTCCAGAGAAGATATACAGATTGCCAACAAACACATGAAAGGGTGCTCAACATCACTAATCATTAGAGAAATGCAAATCAAAACTACAGTGAAGTATCACCTCACACCAGTCAGAATGGCCATCACCAAAAAATCTACAAACAGTAAATGCTGGAGAGGGTGTGGAGAAAAGGGAACCCTCTTGCACTGTTGGTGGGAATGTAAATTGATACAGACTCTATGGAGAACAGTATGGAGGTTCTTTAAAAAACTAAAAACACAACTACCATATGACCCAGTAATCACACTACTGGGCACATAGCCTGAGAAAACCATAATTCAAAATGAGTCATGTACCACAATATTCACTGCAGCACTATTTACCATAGCCAGGACATGGAATCAACCTAAGTGTCCATCGATGGATGAATGGATAAAGAAGATGTGGCACATATATACAATGCACTGTTAGTCAGTCATAAAAAGAAACGAAATTGAGTTATTTGTAGTGAGGTGGATGAATCTAGAGACTGTCTTACAGAGTGAAGTCAGAAAGAGAAAAATACCGTATGCTAACACATATATATGGAATCTTAAAAAAAAAAAATGGTTCTTATGAACCTAGAGGCAGGAGAGGAATAACGATGCAGACATAGAGAATGGGCTTGAGGACTCGGGAAGGGGGAAGGGTAGGGTGGGACGAAGTGAGAGAGTGGCATTGACATATATACACTACCAACTGTAAAACAGATAGCTAGTGGGAAGCAGCCACATAGCACAGGGAGATCAGCTCGGTGCTTTGGGACCACCTATAGGGGTGGGATAGAGAGGGTGGGAGGGAGATGCAAGAGGGAACGGATACATGTATACATACACCTGATTTACTTGTTATACGGTAGAAACTAACACAACATTGTAAAGCAACTATACTCCAATAAAGATGTGAAAAAAATAAAAATTAAAAAAATAAAGGCAAAAACGTGTCAAGGAAGAGACCAAACTGTCATTATATGAGATAAAACAAAAACAAAAAACTCAGGCAATAGAATGTCGCTGTGTGGTTTCTCAAACCTAAGGGTCTTAGTGTGTCTTCTTTTTCCCACTTTCAGAGTCCTTTTGTGATTGTTGAATTATTTCCAGGGCATTCAGTTGTATTTGGGAGTAGCAGGGAAAGTGACTCTGTGTCATCCAGTCTGCAACCAGACTGTACTGGTAGTTATTTCCTTTCATCATATTCTGACTATTATCTTGCTTTCTTCTCTTTCCCATTGCTGTTTTTGAGAAAAAGCTTTTAGCATAACTGTTATTTTGAAAGTAATGTGTATTTTTCTCCAGGTACTTTTATGATTTTCTATTTGTCTTTCAGTTTTCACAGTTTAACTGAGATTTTCTAGGTGATTTTTAAAAATTCATCCCGTTTTGGATATTCTAGATTCTATGAGTCTTTGAGGGCTTTCTGTTCTGGAAAATTCTCAGGCATTTTCTTCCCAAATAGTATATAAATCTCATTGTCTCTCCTCTACCACCATTTCTATTAAACCACGATTTCTATTAAACATGCATTAGAACTCCTCATTCTATGTGGGATGTCTCTTAATCCTATTTTAGTATTTTTAATCTTTTTTTTCCCTCTTTGTTTTATGATACGTATAAAGTCTTCTGTTTCCCACTTCAGGAAGTGTGAAGTTCAAGTGTATAGTATTGGGAGGTTCTCTTGCGTTAAAAGTTATCTCAATTTTAATAATTATACTTTACAAACCTGACACTAAAATAAATTGTATATATATGTATATTATATATTTTTATCATATTTATATATATGATATATATTTTTAGCATATTTATCAAATGTGAGACACTGTTGTGAATGTTATAATAAAATATAAAATATATCCCAATTTCATCAATTTATAGTGAAAAAAAATTTTGTGTCTTAGAGTCAAGGAACAAAAGTAATCCTGAGGGAAGTAAATCCCCTTCCATTCATAGTTTTTTCATCTCTGATAATGTCTTCTACGGGAAAATATAAATAAGACATTTATATTAATCATTCAAAATGGTGAAATAATAAATTTGGGTCTTCTTGTCTCTTTTCCTCCGTGTCTCTGCCTCATTTCCAAGCACCTTCCTAACAGAGGTTTCTCCTCCTATCCAAATATTGATCTGTTTCCACCCATCACTATAATACAGCAATGCCATAGCTTCTATGGTATTTTTTCATATCTTAATCCTTGCAAGTAATCCAAAATGAATGCCTTCATAAAGAAATTTCTGGCAACAGGAATGTGTGACAGCAGCCAGTTAGGGAATGAGAAGGCCTGGTGAAAGGAAAGGAAATCACCTTTCGAAGGAGACATCATCACAGTTTCTTCATAGGGCCCAGACTATTACAGCAGAGACAAATATTATTGTTTTATAAATACTATTATGATTATTGATTATTTGGCCTATTTAACAATGAGTGAGATTTTATTTTATTTTTTTTTAAGTTTACAACACTCATTCCCCCCACTGTTCTGTTATGCTATCCAAAAAAACATCATTACCTAAACTCTTGGGAAAACTATTTCATAATAAGACAGCAAAAATAAATGCCTTATATGTTATTATATATATATATATATACAATAATTTATAAAGTAGAATAATTTTAAAGAGCTCTCACATCAGCAATAGGGCACTATTACAATGAAAAAACCTTCAATTATGCTGTAAAGGTCTAGTAATCCAAGAAAATGTCACTTCAAAATAAACTTCTAACAGTTAATTATCAGTGATATTTAACTTGTACAAAAATTAAATATCACCATATAATCTGTGATCATTTTATTGCTTTTGTAGACATTTCAATATTTTAAGGGTTTTCAAGTAGCAATGAAAAAGCCTTGCCCTGAGCCCAGTTCTTAGCTTTGTATGAAAAACCACATGACATTCTTGTGCTTTGTTTTACAAATAGACCTTTAAAAAACATGAGAAAAACAGTGCATTATCACCAAGAAATAAACATCCAAATATATAGTGTAAGTTTTTAAAGTCCCAAGAATTAGCTTTATTAAATATGAAATATAATACCAACGGAAGAAAAGAGTATTTACCAGTTTTCTATTAAAGCTTAGCCATGATAATAAAAGATTGTAAGAACTGATAACTTCTATTTCAGAAGTGAAATTCTTTGAATAACTTAAATTTTTTTAGCAGTTCCATGTTTTTCAGATGAAGTGATAAATATTATACATTCTTACCCTTGTATATGTAATATAAAGATTATATAAAATATAATATATATAGTATAAAAATGAAAATATAAAAACTTTTATTGAGAAGAGTAAAACAGAAGGACTTTTTATTGATTTGAATACTTAATAGTAATTTGATTAGTAGCCAAACTCAAATAAGCTAGTAAAGGGCCGTTTTGGTTTTTTTTTTGCGGTACCAGGGCCTCTCACTGACGTGACCCCTCCCGCCGCGGAGCACAGGCTCTGGACGCGCAGGCCCAGCGGCTACGGCCCACGGGCCCAGCTGCTCCGCGGCATGTGGGATCCTCCTGGACCGGGACATGAACCCGCATCCCCTGCATTGGCAGGCAGACTCCCAACCACTGCGCCACCAGGGAAGCCCAAGGGCTATTTTTTTATATGCATTCCTGCTGGTGGAATGATGTAACCAGAATTTACATTTTCAAAACTCTCATCCTTATCAACTTCTCATAAAAACAATGATTTCTGATTGTGTACACTCACAGAGAAATGAAGTAGTCAACATTGTCCAAAGACACAAAATATTTTTAGTAGAAAATGTTGTGGATTTAGATTTTATAAAGTCTAGATGTCCCTCACTGAAACATCTCCCACTTTGCTTTCTGATGCCAGAGGGCATATTACTAGATACATGTCCTGGGCTATGCAGCTTTGAACAAACACTCATGAACCACCAAAGATGAAGGGGTGTAAGTTATGTATGTATACCCAGTTGTGTTGTTATTATTTTAAAAAGGAGTTTCTCCAACAGTATGTAGATTACATAAACCTATATGTCTGTGCTCAAAAAGTCCCTTTTAATTTAATGATATCAACCTTTGATAAGTAATATTGTATAGAGCAGCTTTGTAGTAAAATCCATACATTCAAGCCCTAGCCCTAATTACAGATGAATGACAGTTGTAATAAACTGCTTTTGGTTCAGTAGTACTGAGAAAATATTTTTTATGAGAATATATCAGTGTTTGTGTATACTTAAAGTTGGCAGTTCTGTGTTTATTAAGAACATATAGAAAAGAATATAAGTTGATCTCTAAAACACTTAAGATGGGTAAAAAGGGTGCTGGTTAAAAAATATTCCAAAGTTAAAATTAAGTTTAAACCTATAGGTGTATAGGGGAAATTTTTCTGTAGTTCGAGGTAATAATCATCTATCAAAGTGCCCAGAATTTGGAGAGGTAGGAAAAATAATTCAATAAAACAACTGAGAAATGTAGGACTACTACAATCACAGCTGAGGATTCCATGGCTGAAATGTTCTCAGTCACCCACCCCTATTAATGAGCTACAACTGATTCCTCAACAGCTTTAACAAGGCTTTGTGAGTTGAAAAAATCCTTATAAAAATATAACTTCACATTTTGGGGCATGATAATACCTACTGTATAATAGAGATCCCCTTCCTTTACTAAAAGCCAAGGAGTGAAGCCAAGTATGAGAATACCAAAAGATTCTTATTTTCTTACCTTTCTCTTTCATTTTCCTTCTCTGTCCTGGTAGACTAAAGGATGGGAAGAAGAGATAGGCATATTAAAGCATAACAAGAGATCATACGTGGATACTGGTATTTCTTTACATTTGTTTTTCTATCTAGCACACAGTTAAAAGTAAGGCACGGTCAAGCAACAGTAGAGTACATCGTCGGAACCAATATAAGGAGACCGAGTTAGGTTCAGAAGCAAAGGGAAGCTTTATTATTTGATTAAAGAAGGGAGAGGAGGAGAGGTGAGGGCTTGCGCTCTAGAGTACATGCTCTCCCTGACAGGCTGAGGGTGCTGCATTAAGGGATTCTCCCCAGAGGGGAGAGGGTGGAATTCCCGCAGGGTGGGTCAGAGGCAGCTACAGAGCTACTAAAGGTACTCACTGCAGATCGAAGTGACGGGAGCGGTATCCCTGCTCACCGGCGCCATCTTGAATTGCAGCGTCGCGCACAGCACTTCTGCGCACAGTACGCTTGCTGTCTTGAATTGAGGTGTCGTGTGCAGCATCTCTACACACGGCCCGCTGCCGCCATCTTGAATTGCAGCGTCGTGCCCAGCGCTTCTGCCCACGGTACGTGTTGCCGTGTTGAATTGAGGGGTTGTGTGCAGCACCTCGGCGCACGGCCCGCTGCCGCCATCTTGAATCGCAGTGTTGCCTGAGGCACATTTCCTAGCCTACCAGACGCGGCTTTGGCGCAGCCGTTTCGCGCCAGAAACTCTGGCCTGAGGTGCCAGGTGCGGCCCGCTGTGAGCCGGTGAAACCAGACTACGCACAAAGGAAAAGAAAAAGGTTAGACTCTATTTTATTACCCATATTCTATTTTTATTGCCTGGGACTTGTTAATGGGCTTTGCCTGTAGCAGCACTAATAACTTTCTGACAGACTTTGAGTTTTATATTATTTCATTTGTGTTCAAGATAGAGATATGAAACAAATAATTTAGCTAAATACCTACTATGTGCAGGACTGCTCAGATATATATGGCCAGAGAGAAAAGGGAAAACACACTAATTAAGTTGTTTTTTTGTTTGTTTCTTGCGGTACGCGGGCCTCTCACCGCTGCGGCCTCTCCCGCTGCGGAGCACAGGCTCCGGACGCGCAGGCTTAGCGGCCATGGCTCACAGGCCCAGCCGCTCCGCGGCATGTGGGATCCTCCTGGACCGGGTCACGAACCCGTGTCCCCTGCATCGGCAGGCGGACTCCCAACCACTGCGCCACCAGGGAAGCCCTAAGTTGTTTTTGTAAGAGGAGATTTTGAAGAACTTTTAATTTTCCATTGTTTCCACTTTTGTGTGAAATTTCCTTATGAAGTTATACATTATTCAGACATTTTGTTATTTTTCCTTTTTAATTGCCAAGGTAATACAGGAAGAGTTGTTCCTAATAGTTTGTGTTATCTATGTACAGACATTTGTTTTATAGATAAAAAGAGTCAAGCTCTATCTATAAATTTTGTATTGTTTTTCACCAGCATCAAAGTGTGGAGAATTTCATATTACATGTACATGTTATATGTAATATGTAGCACATTTAGATATATCTCATTTTTCTGAATTATCATGTAAAACCGCATATGGGTATCTCTATGGATATTATTCACTTTACCAAAACCAATGTCACCATAACAAGCAGCCACAAGAGCTGGCTTTAAACAAGCATTTAAATATGCTTTTCATTTCAACCAAGCAGCGAATCAAGGGTGGGCTTCTCTGATTAACACACTTCTGAGCACTAGCCAGTCCCCAGCAGTCTCACTGGAGTAACTGTGCTCCCACAGATAATGGCAATACCTGTACAGCTCTGAAAATCCACCAGTCCCTGTAGCTGTAGAGTGAATTTTACTGTTTGAAAAGTAGGTTTTAAAATATGCCACAAACCATTAATCTATTGATGTTCAGTTGTTCTCCATTTGTTTCATGGTACCCTTTACAGGTTCTCCCTGTATCATTTTAACATGTCTGTTATTTGTTAAGCATTTCCCTACTTTCTAGCGCAAGTAAATAGTCTAGGCTCTCGCCTTGTAATATATCTGCATCAGCACTACAATGAGATATATCTCTCCAGGGAGTCCTGATTTTTTTCAGTGGAAAATGGTTTTGAAAATCAAAACCTTACCATGAATTTTTGGAGCTACAAGTGTCACTGTTTGTGGGGGGGAGGTTCTTGTGTTAGATAGAATTAGGAAATATATACTATATATTTTAGGCTGTGTTTTGAATGTTGTCCTTAAACATATGTACTGGCAAACACAAGTGTGTGTTATTTATCATGAATTCATAGTGATAATTATAGTTCCAACCTATCCTTCTAACCCAAAATGTTCTTTATGCTGTCATCCATCCCATACATATATCTCTCTTCTTCCATGTGAGAACCGCCCCGATATTCAACAAAATCATAATTTTTGTGTTTTCTCAATTCTACAATAATCACAATTATTTCTCCTGTGCACTTACCTACATGTCAAGCAATTATGTTTTTAAAATATTTTCCTCTAATTTGTGCGGCATTTTAAATTTATATTTCCATGTCTTATCAGTAAGAACATTTTTCATATTTTATTGACTGTCCCTATTAGCCTATTTTGTACTTCCTATTTTTATTGACATTTCTAGCTGTTCCTACCCTGTACTTCTTAGAACCTGTTTCTGTTTTGGATTAACAGATGAGTTTTCAACAATGTGTGAGAAAATTGTGCACAAAGGAAGCTCACTTAGTTTTGTGACTTTTCAATTTATGTGACTACCACTAACCTTGTACCCAGCAATGCCTCATAATTTAAGATTTATTTATAATACACAATTTAGAGAGACTGTCCATGTCCTTCTAAAAAGCATTTTTTTTAAGATAATGACTCCTTAAATACTTCTGCTGGTGAATATTAAAGTATGTATATGAGGAGACTGGTTGAGATTATTCATTCCTTTGGGAATACTGGAGTCTGGAGGGGCGAAGTCACAGACCTGTTAATCCTTTCCTTCCCTCTAAAGTATAAATGTCAAGGATTGGAAATAGCCTCAGGGCATAAGCATATTTAGTGCTCTGATAATTCTTGCATGTTTCTGGATATAGGCTTTCATGCAGGGGGAAAAATGGCCAGGGAATTTACATTTATAGATATTAAGTTAATTTTCAGAAATACTTTAACATAATTTTTTCATTGTTTTGAGCTGGAGGGCTAATCCAAATAAATAACCTGGCATATCATTAGAGGAAACCAGAATGCAGAAGAAGCATGAAGAATTTGGCTTTGCTCTGCACACCTGAAGCAGAGGACACTTACAACCTTCATTCCAAACTCAAATTTTTAACAGGGGAAAGATTATCTGAAATAAAAATTATAATTGTCCTAATTGTCCCTGGGTATAGTACAGTTCTCTTGTTTCTTTAATCTGATCCTTTTTTGAGTTATATTGGTTTCTCTTGAGATGAAATCAATATTGAGGATTAGGTATTCTGAAAGGTTGCCTCTGAGACCACATTTTTTATTAAAGCAAGGCACATCTGCATAGTGAATTAACATCTTATAATAAAACCTATGTTTGACTAAAGATAAATACGGCTAGAATGGATAAAAATATATGAAGTGTCTACAAGATTAACATCAACAACAAACCACTACAGTTCTCATCCCCATGCAAGCATGTAAACGGGATATTTAATGAATAGCCAAGAAAATGTTAACGCCAAAGGAGAAAGATATACTTCTTTTTCCTCTTATTTTGCTTATAACTCAGATTGGAGACTACAAACCCCTATGTTGAACTGCCAAACTGTTCTCTCTGGTGTTATATATGCTTGCTCCATCGTTTTCTGAACAGCTTCCCTACTTCCTGGAATTCCACAGCTGTACATGCTCCAGACTAAAGCTAGCCTCAGGAAACCCAGCCCTCCTACATTAGCCTTTCAACTCCTGGTAATGAAGTTTTCCAACAGGAATTAATTATGACATGGAAATGCAGCTGCAGCATATTCACCCTTGCTGAGATCAAATTTGAAAATAGTGTTGGTTTCTTCCATTATTGAAATTCATTCATCCCACAAGACAAGGATGGATTATTTCCAAACTACTACAAGATGAGGTAGGGAAATATATTAATGGTCAAAACCAAAACAAAACAAAATAAACAAATGTAAAAGCCTATGGATTCAGAAATTGTACATCTTTATAAACAACATGAAAATGTATTTTTAAATGCCTTTGCTATCTGTGTCTTTTTTCTCTTTTTACCTCTTATTTTTATAGGCTAGGTTTTTTTCCCACTCAGCCATATTTGTTTTTCTTTTTAAGCTTTCTTTTCCTTTCTCAAAAACAATATTGGTATTTTAAATTCTCAAATATAAAATACATAACCCCATGTGATTTAGTTAGATACTATTAGCTAGTGTATTAGTATGTTACATTTTAAATTAAATAAGGCACATTGCAATTGTTTTTGGTGGTCTAAATATAGGAGAGTATATTGTGATGAGTACCATCTATGAAAAACTTTAGTAGCGATCAGGGCAAAGAGACTGTTAAAAGAATAATTATTGTGCAAATGAATAATTTATTATCAGACAGTTTTCTGCAAGTTAATTCTTGAACTCAATGATTTCTGCCCTCTTTTTTCCTTCACTTGGCTATGCATTGAGTCCACTTCTCTAGTTCTAATAATTCCTTGTCTACTAAATATTTGGGGTTTTCAAAGGAAATGTATCTAACTATGAATACATTTTTTAAAAAATGGAAAAATCTATGATGATTTTTATCATGAACAGTTGTTTGTAGATGAAAATAGCATGCAGTCAGAGAAGAATTACCAGTTGTTTTGTAGATGACTTTCACTCCCTTTGAGGAAATTTTCATGACAGCTAATTGATATTCCCAGTATTATATTCATAAAAACAGCTTCTATAGAGTACCTTTGACATGCTATATAACTTGTACTCAACAGGTTAAATCATCATTTATATCTGCTAAAACTTTACTTCTGTCCTCTGTTGAATCTTCTTAGATCAATAATAACACAGGGGTCAAGAACTTTTCTTCCAAAATATATACAGCCTAACATTTGCATAGGATTTTATGGTTTTCAAAGTGATTTAACATGTATTCTTGAATCTCCTCAACAACTCTACAGTTGGGAAGAGCAGGTATTATATTTCTCAATTTGCAAATTAATACACTAAGAATAATTAAAATGACTTTATAGAGTAATATAACATGTATATTAGAACTAGGAAAACTATGTACTCAGTTTTTCCAAAGCTTGGTAGAATTCTTTAAAAATAGATTATTTCTCATGTACTTGATTCAGTCTCCACCTCTGTTGTATACATACTCAGATACTTTATAAATTTATAAATTCTAGACCTCTATGGCATGTAATTAGGTAACTGTTCATGTTCATATGTATCCTAATATATTGTTGAGTGTCTATCTACTCTATTTTTCAAATATGTACATTTTTAGATACCAGATTTTGCTTAAATTTTTCATTGCAGAAAGCGATATGTTTTGTAATGCTGGGAGAATATCTAAGATGCAGAATCACAAAATAAGATAATTTTAGTACAGTAGGTATTTGTGGTTTTCATATGCTCACTTTTCTATTTGAATGTATTACCTTTTAGATGACCACACATTATCAGTCTATGTAGTTCAGTTTGATCCCTTACCCAGTTGTAAAAGTTAACAGATGACCTAATGCCGACCAGTTTGAGTCACTTACCTGCCTGGCTCTAGCCCTTGTTTCAGGATGGGCATGTGAACTATAATAGCTCATTCATCATTAGTCTAAAACCTTTGCCAAAACTCTTGAGAAGAAGGTTGTATTAGTGAGGATTTTCTTGAGAAGCAGAACCAACAGGATGTGGGGACATATAGTCAGGAACAATCCTGACCATGGTTAGAAATTGTTCCCAGAAAATAGGAATTGCATTTGAACTTATATGTGAGGATTACAAGGTTTAGGGTCTGGGAAAAGTTGGGCGTGGAAGCAGAGAAACAAGCAGTGTTTGGTTCTATAGAAATTTAGGTAGGAAGCACATGGAGTATGTAAACGATGCAAAGATATACCTTCCTGGATTATATATTAGACTCCTGAAAAACATTTCCTGTTCATGCCAATGTATCAGGAATACAGTTTTATAGACCTGATTTAGATAAATACTCTTCTAGAACATTAGAGATGGAGAAGCAGATGGGAAAGTTTTTCATGCTTCTGACTCTTAAACTTATACCTGGTATGATGTCATCCTTCTTATGTGTTCGTGCAAGAGACAGCTTTGAAAAATCAGGTCCTTCACTGGGACCCATGATTTTCGAAGTAACTATTAATAGAAAAACTCAGATTTACTAAGGATCATCATACAGAATTAAGTAAACACATTTAGTCCTCAAAACAACACTTTGAAGTGAGAAAGCTAAAGGGGATGGGAATGGGAAATCTGGAAGGTCAGATAACAACGATATGATTGGCCTTGATCATCTGGTTCCAGCTTATATCTTCCATTTCTTTTTATCCATTCTCCACCTTGCTCCTTTTAGTTCAATTTTTCTAAAGTCCTTGCTGAAAATACCTTTGCTCTCATCTGCCTTAGGGCATTACCTTATGTTCCTGTGTGGAACACTGCTCCTACCACTCAGACTAGCTACTTCCTACTTAACAATTTACATATCAGTATCTCTAATGTAATTCCTCTGAAAGTATCACTGACTACTGTAGAATTAAATTAGGTCCTCTTTTTTGTATGCTGCCTGAATGCTGTGTATTCTGCCTTCCCACTGGTTTCCACATTTCTAAATATTAAATTGTTTTTTAATTTTCTGGCATCCCTGCATGTCTATAGGCCACAGATTAGGGAGCTGTTATTTGCTTCTTTTATCTCTTTATCTCAAACTTTTGGCCCCATACCTAGAACAGAGCCAGCCTTCAGAAATAATAGTTGACTTACAAACTCTGGCCAACAAAAGTCCTCTAGAAGTTTCATGGACCTAAAGAACATTGTTTCCAAAATTGACATAACTTACGTAGGTTTATATAAAGTAAAATGAGGGACTTCTATTATGAGTATGGCAGAGTAACTGATGGTAGTCTAACCTGTCTGTAAACAAACATGAAATCGGATAAAATATACAAAACAGCTGCCTTCAACACTAGACAGTTATCCATGCAAGAATGTGATTTCTGAAAGAAGGAAAGCTCATGAGATCAGCCCCATGATTGCCCGGGCTCTTTGGTCAGGACAATTTCCTGACCATAAGGCATCAAGTTGGAGTCCAAGCTGTGTGCAGTGTTTTGAATGTGCTGAGGCAGAGATAAGAATTTGGGGCTCAGCAGGGGAACTATAACAGAAGGAGCTTTAAAAAGGGGGTCTCCAGAGCTGCTCTGGGGTCCTGTGAGTACTTGGCTCAAGAATGGACTGCCCATATGCAAGCTAGCTACCCAAAGCTAACCAGCGATTATGGGGATGAGACACTAGAAAACTAGTACTGCTTGAGACCTTGGTGTTCCAACCCAACCAGAATGGAGAGTCCACTTCAGTACCTCCTTAGCACCTTGAGCATCCAGCTGAGACATCAGAAAGTCTGAGTTAGTAGAAAGGACCATACTATAGAGTAAGACTTACTCTAGTTCTTTGCCAAGATGAAAGCCAAGCTAAGCTCTCACTAGCTCCATGGGGAGACAGAGCTCAGAGACTGGGTTCAGCTTAAAGCTTGGGAGACAGCTTGAGATTTTCGCAGATTGTCTAACAAAGCACAGAATCAAGCATATATAAGTGGAAGCTTTATAAATACACTTTAATCCACACCTACACACATGAGTTGTATGGTACTGATTACCAGCCCCAGTGGAAGAATTTCAATGCCACAGTCTGCTGAAACCAAAGAAAAATAGAGAATCTTGAAAGCAGGAAGGGAATAGAAACACATTACATACTGGAGAAGAAAGTGAAAAATGATGTCTGACCTCTCATCATAAACAATGGATACCAGATGAAAATGTAATGAACTTTTAAGTGTTGGGAAAAAAAACAAAAAACAAAACTCTAAACCCAGCAGTCTATATTCAGCAATATTATGGTTCAGAAACAAGATTGAAAAAATACATTTTGAGATGGACAAGTGCTGAGAGAATTAATTGCTAACAGAAATGCACTACAAGAAATGCAAAAGGATATTCTTCAAGCTGAAAGCAAATGTTAACAGATGGAAAGCTGTATTATAAGGAATAAGGAGCACAAGGAAATGTAAAAGAAAATGTTTTACTATTTTTCTGACTTATAAGTTACCCTAAAAGACAACAAGCTGTTTAAAGCCAAAGTAATAAAATTGAAAGGTGGCTTTTATAATATACATAGAAACAAAATATAGGAATACCTTGTTTTATTGTGCTTTGAATATACTACGTTTTTTTACAAATTGAAAGTTTGTGCCAACCCTGCATCAATCAAGCAAGTATGGGCGCCAGCTTTTCAATAGAATTTGCTCACTTCCTGTCTCTGTGTCACATTTTGGTAATTCTCACAATATTTCAGATGTTCTCGTTATTATTAAATTATGTTTGTTATTGTGATCTGTGATCAGTGACCTATGAAGTTATTGTTATGACTTGTCGAAGGTCCAAGTGATGGCTAGCACTTTTAAGGATAAAGTATTTTTTAATGTGTTTTTTTTTTAGATTCCATATGTCAATAATATCTGACAGTATTTGTCTTTCTTTTTCTCTGACTTATTTCATTTAGCCTAATACCTTCCAGGTGCATCCATGTTGTTGCAAATGGCAAAATTTTATTCTTTTTTATGGCTAAGTAATATTCCATTGTATGTGTGTGTGTATATATATATATATATATACACACACACACACACACTGCATCTTCTTTATCCACTCATCTCTTGATGGACACTTAGGTTGCTTCCATATCTTGGCAATAGTAAATAATGCTTGGCAATTTTAAGTAATGAACATTGGGGTGCATGCATCTTTTCAAATTAGTTTTTTCAGGTATATACCCAGGAGTGGAATTGCTGGGTCATATGGTAGTTCTACTTTTAGTTTTTTTTGAGAAACTTCCATACTGTTTTTCACAGTGGCTACACCAATTTACATTCCCACCAACAGTGTACGAGGGTTCTTTTTTCTCCACGTCCTTGCCAACATTTGTTATTTGTGTTTTTTTGATGATAGCCATCTTGACAGGTGTGAGGTGATATTGTAGTTTTGATTTGCATTTCCGTGATGATTAGTGATGTTGAACATCTTTTCATGTGCCTGTGGGCCATCTACATTTCCTATGTTGCTTTTTTTTGGACATAATGCTATCGCACATTTAATAGACTACAGTATAGTGTAAACATAACTTTTATATGCACTGGAAACCAAAAAAATTGTGTGACTCACTATATTGTGGGGTCTGGAACCAGATCCTCAGTATCTCCAAGGTATGCCTATATATGATAAAATAACAAAATGATGGAGTGGGACAAGCAGACATACTGCAGTTTGGTTTTTATGCTTGTGATGAAGTTTAACATTCCAGGTGGGAAATGGCAAATGTATTATAAGAAGTGTAGAATGTGATATAAAAAGTGATGGTATGGACGGGATGTGAAGTGGAAAAACATTAACTACAAAGAGACTCTGATAAGTTAAGGATGAATATTGTGCATCTTGAAGCAAACAGTAAAACTCTCCTCCAAAAAGTGCAATTACGAAGTCTGTAGAGAACATAAAATAAAATATTAAAAATACATTTCTGACTTCTCAATAACTGACAAAATTGATTGCTTTGTAATTCTGTGCCTCCACACACAAGAAAACAACACTAACAACAAGAAGGATAATTTACACAAAATAGTACCCTTGGTATAAATTGCAGATGGAGAATGGGAAAGAGTCAAAACAACTGTTAATAAAAAATTGGGAAAAAAAAATCACTGAACCCCTTTCTCACATACTTTCTGAAAGCCTTTGTGGCAAGTAAGCGCTGTGCAAGGAAAGCCATGGGGAAGAGTGAAACAGAGAGCTAGCATCCGGGCTAGTATTGCTCTAAAACCACCAGAAAGATAAATTCCAGACTAACTGGTAAGAAATATATCCTTGAAAATAAGATCAGTGGGACAGGGCTTTCAGTTATGTGTGATTCGAGTGCCAAGTTTTAAAGGGGCAGCTAGAGGAGACTAGTTAAAAAAAAAGAAAAGGCCCCCTTACCAGTTATGTGATGAAGCTGAAAAGCACAGCAAAGGGGGAAAATTTAGAATCCTGTGAGATAACAGACAACCAAGATATTGGTGGATACTTAACACCTCCTCTCACCACAAAATGATAAAAACACAAAGGAACTTTACTCCTAGAAAAAGAGGAAATCAGTAAACAGGGGTTCTTATAAATTACTCAAAGTCCAGAAAATGGAATTATAGTTTTGTACTTAACCATTTAAAAAAAAAAAAGATTTTCAGCTTCGTTTACAAAGCAAAAAACAACTGCATGTTAGAGATACACCTAAACAAAGTAATTCAGTAAGGCTAAAAATAAATAATTGGAAAAAAGTATTCTAGACAAATGGAATTGATAAGAAAGCAGGTGGTGTAATCCTTAAATCAAAGTACAAGTCAGGGAGAGGAAGATGGCGGAAGAGTAAAACGCGGAGATCGCCTTCCTCCCCACGGATACACCAGAAATACATCTACACGTGGAACAACTCCTACAGAACACCTACTGAAGTCTGGCAGAAGACCTCAGACCTCCCAAAAGGCAAGAAACTCCCCACGTACCTGGGTAGGGCAAAAGAAAAAAAGAAAAAACAGAGACAAAAGAATAAGGACGGAACCTGCACCAGTGGGAGGGAGCTGTGAAGGAGGAAAAGTTTCCACACACTAGGAAGCCCCTCCGCGGGCGGAGACTGCGGGAGGCGGAGGGGGGAGCTTCGGTACCGCGGAGGAGAGCACAGCAACAGGGTGCGGAGGGCAAGGCGGGGAGATTCCCGCACAGAGGATCGGTGCCGACCGGCACTCACCAGCCCGAGAGGCTTGTCTGCTCACCCGCCGGGGCGGGCGGGGCTGCGAGCTGGGGCTCGGGTTTCGGTTTTGGACTGAGCGCAGGGAGAGGACTGGGGTTGGCGGCTTGAACATAGCCTGAAGGGGTTAGTGCACCACGACTAGCCGGGAGGGAGTTCGGGAAAAGCCTGCACCTGCCGAAGAGGCAAGAGACTTTTTCTTCCCTCTTTGTTTCCTGGTGCGCGAGGAGAGGGGTTTAAGAGCGCTGCTTAAAGGAACTCCAGAGACGGGCGCGAGCCGTGGCTAAAAGCGCGAACCCCAGAGACGGGCGCGAGCCGCGGCTAAAAGCGCGAACCCCAGAGACGGGCGCGAGCCGCGGCTGAAAGCGCGGACCCCAGAGACGGGCGGGAGACGCTGGGGCTGCTGCTGCCGCCACCAAGGGGCCTGTGTGCGAGCACAGGTCACTCTCCACACCCGTCTTCCGCGGAGCCTGTGCAGCCCGCCACTGCCAGGTTCCCGGGAACCAGGGACAACTTCCCCGGGAGAACGCACGGCGGGCCTCTGGCTGGTGCAACGTCACGCCAGCCTCTGCCGCAACGTCACGCCGCCTCTGACGCCGCAGGCCCGCCCCGCACGCAGTGCTCCTCCTTCCGCCCCCCACCCCCGGCCTGAGTGAGCCAGAGCCCCCGAATCAGCGGCTCCTTTAACCCTGTCCTGTCTGAGCAAAAAACAGACGCCCTCCAGCGACCTACACGCAGAGGCAGGGCCAAATCCAAAGCTGAGCTCCTGTGAGCTGTGAGAACAAAGAAGAGAAAGGGAAATCTCTCCCAGCAGCCTCAGAAGCAGCGGATTAAAGCTCCACAATCAACTTGATATACCCTGCATCTATGGAATACCTGAATAGACAAGGAATGATCCCAAATTGAAGAGGTGGAATTTAGGAGCGAGATCTATGATTTTTTTCCCTTTTCCTCTTTTTGTGAATGTGTACGTGTATGCTTCTGTGTGAGATCTTGTCTGTATACTCTTGCTTCCACCATTTGTCCTAGGGCTCTATCCGTCCATGGTTTTTTAAAAAAAATTTTTTTTTCTCAATAATTAATTTTATTTGTAATAACTTTATTATACTTTACCTTCGTTCTTTCTTTCTTTCTTTCCTTCCTTCCCTCCTTTAGACAACGAATCACCCCAAATTGAGGAGGTGGTCTCTGAGAGCAAGATTTATGATTTTTCCCCCTTTACCTCTTTTTGTGAAGGTGTATGTGTATGCTTCTGTGTAAGATTTTCTCTGTATAGCTTTGCTTCCAACATTTGTCCTAAGGTTCTATCCGTCCCTTTTTTTTTTTTTTTTCTAAATATTTTTTAATTCAATAACTATATTATACTTTATTTTATTTTTACTGTATCTTCTTTCTTTCTGTCTTTTTTCCTTCTTTCCCTCTTTCCTTCCTTCCTTCCTCCCTCCCTCCCTCCCTCCCTACCTCCTTTCTTTCCTTCTTTGCTTCTTTCTTCCTTCCTTCCTTTCCTCCTTTCCTTCTTTCTTTCCTCATACTTCTACTAATTCTCTCTACTTTTTCTCCCTTTTATTCTGAGCCGTGTGGATGAAAGGCTCTTGGTGCTCCAGCCAGGAGTCAGGGCTCTGCCTCTGAGGTAGGAGAGCCAACTTCAGGACACTGGTCAACAAGAGACCTCCCAGCTCCACATAATATTAAACGGCGGAAATCTCCCAGAGACCTCCATCTTAACACCAGCACCCAGCTTCACTCAACGACCAGCAAGCCACAGTGCTGGACAACCTATGCCAAACAACTAGCAAAACAGAAACACAACCCCACCCATTAGCAGAGAGGCTGCCTAAAATCATAATAAGGCCACAGACACCCCAAAACACACCACCAGACGTGAACCTGCCCACTAGAGAGACAAGATCCAGCCTCATCCACCACAACACAGGCACTAGTCCCCTCCACCAGGAAGCCTACACAACCTACTGAAACAACCTTAGCCACTGGAGACAGACATCAAAAACAATGGGAACTACGAACGTGCAGCCTGCGAAAAGGAAACCCCCAAAACAGTAAGTTAAGCAAAATGAAAAGACAGAAAAACACACAGCAGATGAAGGAGCAAGGCAAAAACCCACCAGACCTAACAAATGAAGAGGAAATAGGCAGTCTACCTGAAAAAGAATTCAGAATAATGATAGTAAGGATGATCCGAAATCTTGGAAGTAGAATGGACAAAATGCAAGAAACAGTTAACAAGGACCTAGAAGAAATAAAGATGAAACAAGCAACGATGAACAGCGCAATAAATGAAATTAAAAGTACTCTAGATGGGCTCAATAGCAGAATAACTGAGGCAGAAGAACGGATAAGTGACCTGGAAGATAAAATAGTGGAAATAACTACTGCAGAGCAGAATAAAGAAAAAAGAATGAAAAGAACTGAGGACAGTCTCAGAGACCTCTGGGACAACATTAAACGCACCAACATTCGAAGTATAGGGGTTCCAGAAGAAGAAGAGAAAAAGAAAGGGACTGAGAAAATATTTGAAGAGATTATAGTTGAACACTTCCCTAATATGGGAAAGGAAATAGTTAATCAAGTCCAGGAAGCACAGAGTGTCCCATACAGGATAAATACAAGGAGAAATACGCCAAGACACATATTAATCAAACTGTCAAAAATTAAATACAAAGAAAGCATATTAAAAGCAGCAAGGGAAAAACAACAAATAACACACAAGGGAATCCCCATAAGGTTAACAGCTGATCTCTCAGCAGAAACCCTACAAGCCAGAAGGGAGTGGCAGGACATACTGAAAGTGATGAAGGAGAAAAACCTGCAACCAAGACTACTCTACCCAGCAAGGATCTCATTCAGATTTGATGGAGAAATTAAAACCTTTACAGACAAGCAAAAGCTGAGAGAGTTCAGCACCACCAAACCAGCTTTACAACAAATGCTAAAGGAACTTCTCTAGACAAGGAACACAAGAGAAGGAAAAGACCTATAATAACGAACCCAAAACAATATAGAAAATGGGAATAGGAACATACATATCGATAATTACCTTAAATGTAAATGGACTAAATGCTCCCACCAAAAGACACAGATTGGCTGAATGGATACAAAAACAAGACCCTTATATATGATGTCTACAAGAGACCCACTTCAGACCTAGAGACACATACAGACTGAAAGTAAGGGGATGGAAAAAGATATTCCATGCAAATGGAAGCCAAAAGAAAGCTGGAGTAGCAATTCTCATATCAGACAAAATAGACTTTAAAATAAGGACTATTAAAAGAGACAAAGAAGGACCCTACATAATGATCAAGGGATCGATCCAAGAAGAAGATATAACAATTGTAAATATTTATGCACCCAACATAGGAGCACCTCAATACATAAGGCAAATACTAACAGCCATAAAAGGGGAGATCGACAGTAACACATTCATAGTAGGGGACTTTAACACCCCACTTTCACCCATGGACAGATCATCCAAAATGAAAATAAATAAGGAAACACAAGCTTTAAATGATACATTAAACAAGATGGACTTAATTGATATTTATAGGACACTCCATCCAAAAACAACAGAATACACATTTTTCTCAAGTGCTCATGGAACATCCTTCAGGATAGATCATATCTTGGGTCACAAATCAAGCCTTGGTAAGTTTAAGAAAATTGAAATTGTATCAAGTATCTTTTCTGACCACAACGCCATGAGACTAGATATCAATTACAGGAAAAGATCTGTAAAAAATACAAACACATGGAGGCTAAACAGTACACTACTTAATAATGAAGTGATCACTGAAGAAATCAAAGAGGAAATAAAAAAATACCTAGAAACAAATGACAATGGAGACACAATGACCCAAAACCTATGGGATGCAGCAAAAGCAGTTCTAAGGGGGAAGTTTATAGCAATACAAGCCCACCTTAAGAAGCAGGAAACATCTCGAATAAACAACCTAACCTTGCACCTCAAGCAATTAGAGCAAGAAGAACAAAAAAACCCCAAAGCCAGCAGAAGGAAAGAAATCATAAAAATCAGATCAGAAATAAATGAAAAAGAAATGAAGGAAACGATAGCAAAGATCAATAAAACTAAAAGCTGGTTCTTTGAGAAGATAAACAAAATAGATAAACCACTAGCCAGACTCATCAAGAAAAAAAGGGAGAAGACTCAAATCAATAGAATTAGAAATGAAAAAGGAGAAGTAACAACTGACACTGCAGAAATAAAAAATATCATGAGCGATTACTACAAGCAACTCTATGCCAATAAAATGGACAATCTGGAAGAAATGGACAAATTCTTAGAAATGCACAACCTGCCAAGACTGAATCAGGAAGAAATAGAAAATATGAACAGACCAATCACAAGCACTGAAATTGAAACTGTGATTAAAAATCTTCCAACAAACAAAAGCCCAGGACCAGATGGCTTCACAGGTGAATTCTATCAAGCGTTTAGAGAAGAGCTAACACATATCCTTCTCGAAATCTTCCAAAATATATCAGAGGGAGGAACACTCCCAAATTCCTTCTACGAGGCCACCATCACCTTGATACCAAAACCAGACAAGGATGTCACAAAGAAAGAAAACTACGGGCCAATATCACTGATGAACATAGATGCAAAAATCCTAAACAAAATACTAGCAAACAGAATCCAACAGCACATTAAAAGGATCATACACCATGATCAAGTGGGGTTTATTCCAGGAATGCAAGGATTCTTCAATATACGCAAATCTATCAATGTGATAAACCATATTAACAAATTGAAGGAGAAAAACCATATGATCATCTCAATAGATGCAGAGAAAGCTTTCGACAAAATTCAACACCCATTTATGATAAAAACCCTGCAGAAAGTAGGCATAGAGGGAACTTTCCTCAACATAATAAAGGC